>NC_141691.1:661436143-661993643 GCF_964263255.1 Lissotriton vulgaris
TTTCCGAGCTGCTGTGGAAATGTGCTGGGCAGAGAGGGGTGACGGCGTGGCACGCATGTCCTACATACCTGCTGGGCAGCAGCATCCAAGGGCCTGGCGCCACCCGACCCCTTCCGCTCGGGTAAGACCACTGGGGGGACGAGCTGCTGGGTAAGGTGAAGGGCGTCCCACCAGGCGGCAGGCCCTCAAGTCGGACTGTCTATGCAGGGGGGAAGCTCCTAGGTTGAAACAAAAGCCGTGGCTGCCCAAGCAGTCCATTCCTAAATGGACCGAGGGTGCCCAATCGATCAGAGTACGGACGGGGCATCGCCTGGTAGGCCACCCTGTGCAAAGGGTATGCTGGCTTAGCGTCACTGCCTGCTCCCAGGGCAAGAAGACTTTGAGTAAAAGTACCATCGGGAGGGGGCTGAGAGGCTGGTGCATAACCGGGCCTCTAGGGGCCCTGGCTGGCGGGCCCGGGTACTACCTTCCCCCGTCTCAGCATCGCCGGACCTCACGAAGGTCTGACCGAGCAAACTCTGAGAAAAAGGACCATTGTGAAGTTGCTTAGAGGCAGGTGCGTACACGTGCCCCTGGGGGCCCCGGCAGGCAGGCCCGGGTTCTGTCTTCCCCCGTCTCAGCATCACCGGACCTCACTAATGTCTGACTGAGCAAACTCGGAGAAAAAGGACCATCAGGAATGGGCTGAGGGGCAGGTGCATACCCCGGCCATTAGGAACCCCGGCGGGCGGGCTGGGGTTCTGCCTTCCCCTGTTTCAGAATCACCGGACCTCACGAAGGTCTGACTGACCCTCTCCCTAATAATCCAGAGAAAAATAACCCCCCTTTCTTGTAATCCGTGCACATAAATGACAGGGGGGACCCAAGGCGCGAAAGTACATGACCTCCTGGAGCCCTCACTGTATTCGGGGAGGCAAATGAGCCCTCATCGGGACTTCCAGGGAAGCCCGGCCATCTGCTCACCCCATAGGGAAGCATTGCCTGCGACCAGATGGCCGAGGGGATAGGTGCGACTAGATGGTCGAGGGGAAAGGTGCAACCAGATGGCGGGACACAAAAGGAAAGCCATCAGGTCCCTCTGTGCCCCAACAAAAGAGTGAGCGGGTGCCAGGGCATGGGGGGGGGCTTCCCGGGCACAACGGATCCCCGTCCTGGGCCTTTGTCAGTGCAGCAGGCTGGGAGACGGGGCCCAGGGCTGGAGCACCCGAAACCGGGCCCGGCGGGGCCCCTGGACCTAGCCGGGGCTACCAGGCCCAGATGCACAGGGGAAGCCTCTCCGGGCCCGCCGGACACCATCTCGGGTATCCTGCCACACAGAAGGATCGAGGACAGAGCCTGGGGTGGGGCAAGGTGAGGCTCCCCGGGAACAACGGGACCCCGTCCTGGGCCTTTGTCAGTGCGGCAGGCTGGGAGACGGGGCCCAGGGCTGGAGCACCCGACCCATGGCCTGGTGAGGCCCCATGACCCAGCCGGGGCTCCCAGGCCCAGAGGCGCAGGGGAAGCCTGTCCGGGCCTGGCGGACACCCTACTGGGCACCCTGCCACGCAGCAGGACCGACGTCAGAGCCCGAGATGGGTAGGCCACCCTCCCCGGGGCCCTCAGGGGCCCCGGCCGGAGCTTCTGAACCCAGCCAAGCAAGTGGAGGCTCCCCAGGCACAACAGAACCCCGTCCTGGGCCTTTTGCAGAGCGGTAGGCTGAGGGACAGGGCCCAGGGCCAGAGCACCCGACCCACGCCCCAGCTGGGCCCCTTGACCCAGCCAGGGCTCCTAGGTCCAGAGGTGCAGGAGAAGCATCCCCGGGCCCACCAGACCCCGTCCCGAGCACACGGCAGGACCAAGGACGGAGCCTGGGGGGAGGCCGCCCTCCCCCGGGACCCTGGGAGGTGCTGAACCCAACCGAGCAGGGGAGGCTCCCCGGGCACAACAGAACCCCGTCCCAGGCCATTGGTGGGCCGGCAGGCCGGGGGAAGGGGTCCAGGGCCAAGCACCCGACCCAGGGCCTGGTGGGGCCCCTGGATCCAGGCGGGGCTCCCTTGCCCAGAGGTGCAGGGGAAGCCTCCACAGGCCCGCGGGACACCATCCCAGGCACCCTGCCATGCAACGGAGGATGGAGACCGGGGTGGGGAGACCACCCTCCCCGGCACCGCAGTGAGCCCCTGAACACAGCTGAGCAAAGGGAGGCTCCCCGGGCACGATGGAACCCGTCCCGTGCTTTGGTGGGGCAGCAGGTCGGGAGACAGGCCCAGGGCTGGAGTACCCAAGCTGGGCCCGGCAAGCCCCTGGACCCAGGCCCAGAGGCAAAGGGGAAGCCTCGCAGGGCCCGCAGGACCTCATTCGGGCTTGCAGAGGCCACCCTCCCCAGGGTCCCTGGACCCAGTCCATCGGGGGGAGACTCCCCGGGCCCGCCAGACACCATCCAGGGCAGCCTGCCATGTGGCAGGGCCTGGGACGGACCCAGGACTGGAGCAGCATCCTGGGCCGTACAGCTGCCGGCTGAGGACCGCTAGGCCGAGAGATGTCCCAGATTTCCTTGTCCATAGTAATCCAAAGGAAGGCTACCCCTCTTTCTGGGAACCCGTGCGCACCGAGAGACTCAGGGGACCCTAGGCCTGGATGCGCCTGACCTCCTGGAGCCCTGGCTGGGATCCGGGAGGCAAATGAGCCCTCATTGGGTCTTCCAGGCCAGCCTTGCTATCTGGTTGCTCCATTGGAAAGCATTGCGTGCAACCAGATGGCCGAGGAGAAAGGTGCGACCAAAAGGACTTTCATCCACCCGCCCGAGCCTTTGCGGTAGGGCTCCCGCCTGCCAACGCGGGGCTCACGGGCTCTGCTTCCCAAGGGCTCTGGGACCCCGGCTGGGCCTCAGGCACGGGTTGGACCACCGGAGCTCTCGGGCCCGGACGCCCGGGGGAGGACTGCCCAGGACCCAAGGAGTCTATCCCGGGCACTTTGCCACACCGTGGGCCGGAGGAGGGAGCCCCGGACGCCTACGGAGGTGTTGTCCGGGCATAGCCCATCTGGTCCCCGGCAGAAAACTGCCAGCTCAGGAGGGGTGTTCCAGCATACTCTGCCCCTAGTAATCTGGAGGAAGGCTACCCCTCTTTCTGGGAACCCGTGTGCACTGAGAGACTCACGGGACCCTAGGCGCAGACATGCCCAACAACCTGGAGCCCTGGCTCGGATCTGGGAGGCACATGAGCCCTAATCAGGGCAGCCCGCCTATCTGGTCGCCCTTACTGGTAAGCATTGCGTATGACTAGATGGCCGGGGGGAAAGGTGCGACCAGATGGCCAGGACCAAAAGGACTCCCATCTGCCTGCCCAGAGCCGAGCCTTTCCATTAGGGCTCCCGCCTGCCCTAGCAGGGCTCGGGCCTAGGCTACTCTGGGGCTCGGAGACCCCGGCTGGGCCTCAGGCACGGGGAGGCCTCCTGGAGCTCTCGGCCCACATGCCCCGGGGAGGACTGCCCGGGACCCAGGGAGCCCGTCCCGTTCACTGGGCCATGCCGCGGGCCGCCGGAGGAGGGAACTCCAGACGCCTGGGAGGTGTTGCCCGGGCATAACCCATCTGGTCACCAGCAGAGAACCGCCAGCCCGGGAGGGGTGTTCTGGCATACCCTGCCTTTAATAATCTGGAGGAAAGCTACCCCTCTTTCTGGGAACCCGTGGGCAACGAGTGATGGAGGGGATCCAGGGCGTGGAGGCACCCTACCTCCTGGAGGCCTGGCTGGGATATGGGAGGCAAATGAGCCCTCATCTGGACTTCCAGGGTAGCCCGGCCATCTGGTCGCCCCATTGGAAAGCATTGCGTGTGACCAGATGGCCAAGGGGAAAGGTGTAGCCAGATGGCCGGGACCGAAAGGACTTTCATCTGCCCGCCCCGAGCCTTTGTGGTAGGGCTCCCACCTGCCCACGTAGGGCTCTGGGGCTCCGCGTTCAGGTGGGCTCAGGGACCCCGGCTCGGCCTCAGGCATGGAGAGGACCACCGGAGCTTTCTGACCTGGACGCCCATGGGAGGACTGCCCGGGACCCATGGAGCCCATCCCAGGCACTTTGCCACGCCGTGGGCCGGAGGAGGGAGCCCCTGGACGGAGGGGAGATATTGTCCGGGCATAGATCATCTGGTCCCCAGCAAAGAACCGCCAGCCGGGAGTTTGTGTTCCGGCATACCCAGCCCCTACTAATCCAGAGGAAAGCCACTCCTGTTTCTGGGAACCTGTGCGCACCGAGAGACTCAGGGGACCGTAGGCCCGGATGCCCCCGAATCCTGGAGCCCTGGCTGGGATCCAGGAGGCAAATGAGCCCTCGTCAGGACTTCCAGTGCAGCCCGGCCATCTGGTCGCCCCATTGGAAAGCAATGTGTGTGACCAGATGGCCAAGGGGAAAGGTGCGACCAGATGGCCGGGATCAAAAGGACTCCCATCTGCCTGCCCCGAGCCGAGCCATAGCAGTAGGGCTCCCGCCTGCCCTTGCAGGGCTGTGGGGCTCTGCACCATGAACCCTTGTCCTGGGCATATGGACACTAGGCAGACCGCAGGATGGACGCTCCCACACCCCAGGCCCTGACCGAAACCCCGGCCCCGGGCCAGTCCCTGCCTCTCAACCCAGCCAGGCCGGGGAGATCGGGGAGCCTGCCCTGGCACGAGGGACCCCTGTCCCGGGCACACAGGCCCTCAGGACGTGCGCTCGTTTTCCACACATTTTTTAAAAAATTCCGCGAAAAGTGGCGTAACGGAATTTCCGCCCAGCCCTAATTATTTGTCGGACTAGTTCACATGCTTGTGTATAAGATCTCACAAATGTTATGAAACTAATAATGTTTTACAATTGAGAAAAAGTTGTTGTGGTATTAGTATGATTTTACTTTATGCAAGTTAATTAACTTTAATAACAAAAGTGCGCACAAAAAACACACAAAACAACAGTGTTAAGCCATTATGGTAATGATAGAAGACAGACGAGTCATGCAGTATGTTTTCACTTGCAAGAGTGGCACGTAATCACATGGCATTGCCAGGCTATACATTCATGTTAGCAATGGCAGTACTGAATATGTGATCAAGGCTTGTTTGTAAGCTGAAACGCGTTATGAGGACGATGGATTAATAAAGTGATCTGCAGCAGCAACCAGTGTGTGGAGTCTTACTGAAAAAAATGCGGTTGAGACGTACAGAGTGGATATATATATATAAATATATGTCACCCCTAAGATAGGCATGTCGAGCCTTAAGTCAGGGTGCTGTATATTAAAAGAAGGATATGTATTTTTATATGTCGAACAGTAAAAAAACTAATTGTCATTTTTGCCCTCAAAGAGCTAGAAGCCCCATAGACAAATATTGTAGTACACACTGATAACCCAGCTGTGCTTACTGCTGAAAGGGCCAACTTAAGTTGGTGCTCCAAAGTATCAAAAGTATTGTTACACTAAACCCAACATGATCTCTCCAAATCGAATTTAACTTAACTGTTGAGTAAAAGGCAACCATAGAAAGTTTCCTCTCTGCTGCCCAGGTTTTCCAGTGGTCATTTGCAGATTCTGTCCACTAGACAGCGTTTGCCAGTCTGGGGAGGGGAGTAACTGGCTGCCAGGAAATAGAAGCCTGCCGTTGTAAGAGATGCAGGAAGCCAAACAGGGTGTGAGAACAAAAGGCCAGCTTCAAAGGGAAACTAGGTTTAAGGGTAAATGGTGGACACACACTAGAGGAGTTGCTTTATTGTTGTGGTAGACAGGTTGGCATTGGGGACAGAGAGGGAGAAACTATGGTCAAATCAGTTCCTGTGGGAGTGCAGCCCTTAAGTAGGCATTCCACAAGGGTGGGCAAACAAGATCCACACACCAAGCAAAAGGTTCTGCCATCTTGGTAGTGGGCAGAATATTGCACTCCAGGATAGCTTTGTTCCACGCATTGCAGTAAGTAGTCATCAGGTGGGATAATAATTACTGCATCCCCCAAGGGCAAGTGTTGGCATAAAAATAACACCCCTTGCAACCAGACCGCAGATCACATTTCTAATGGAGAGAGGGATAAATATGGACTGCCCTGCTGTTCCCTGACACCCAGACCACATATCGCATCTGTACTGGAGAGAGGACCAAAGAAGGACTGCCCTGCTGGTTCCAGGACTTGACAAAGAGAGGCTGCATCAAAGACTGGTCTACACCTGCTGCTTCTGGCTAGCTAAGAGAGGACTGCACCTGTGGTGCCCGGCTCAAGGAAAATTCGGCCCCTGTGTCTCAGACCAAAGAGGTGAGCTCTAAGAGTCAGTTGGCTGACTTCCTGTTACAGCTAGAAGGTTCCAAAAGATGAAGAAGCCACCTTAACGAGTTGGCAGCCACAATCGCTTATTCGCTGCTGGCCACCGAAGCTCAGCCCGGAAGACCAAGCCTCAACACAGTCATTGAAGTGTGGTTTTGGTCGCCCAAGATGGAAACTTGCTGCCTTTGAAGCCAACTGCTGGTTTTGCTGTGACCAGAGACCAGTAGACCAGTGACAAGTACTTTTTGGCTGGACTGCACCTGGACTTCGAGGCACATCAACCTATGTGGCCAAAGTCACCCCTCTGTGTTTGTGGACCAAGGGGTGGCCCCAGGAAGATCTCCTTTGACCAGGTCGGCATCCTCAGCATGTTCAGCATCCTGTATCCCTTGCCGCAGGGCCACTGCATGGATGTTTATGGCAGTTTGCCGACAGAGCCTAGAACTGAACTAGAGACTGCTTTGACTGCAAGGTAACTGTCCTGCTAAGCCTTATTGGCCAATATGACTTGCTCCTTGCTGGCGTTGGTCACCCAAAGCGGGCTGCAGTAGCCGAACACAACTTTACAAAAAGTTTTCAAAGTAACTGTTAACTGTTAGTTGCTAATGCTTATTTGCATTTTGAGTAAAAAACAATGATACATGGTTGGCTTAATAATTTATATTTTCTGAACCCTCTAGTAAATTTTGTTCATTTTGGTGTCTAAAAATACATGACAATAAGACCTATTTTTTAAATTGTTGTCAGATTTCCTTTGCTTCTTGTTTCTTTCTTATTCTAATGTTTTTGTACTACTAAATGCGATGCACATGTTCCTTTGTTAAAGCTTGATTGCTCCAAGCCACAGCCACCCAGGGTTGAGCTAAGGTTTTACAAACAAGTCTGACTGGACCCAAGACAGGTTTGTGAGTTAATTACACAGTGAGGTCGCACAACTACACCATATAATAAACCGGGTTGCCTTGGAAAATGCTGATGGTGCTGTTTCTAAACTATTAACAATCATGTGTGTTCAGTTATAATGTCTTTAATGTCTGCCTCTTTCTCTGAGAAACATGCTGTCATTAGCGAATTGTGGTATGACAGAATACTAACCAGATGGACTCCATACATTATAATGATCTGAACTGATTTAATTCCTCGTCTCCCTTGTAGGATCCAACACCACCCAAATTGGAAATGAAACTTTTCAATGGCAAATTCAACAACAGATCTGACATTTTTCAATGTTTATCTATCCATTTACTGGTCTTTGAAAACCCCCATACCCACCAAATTTCGTCACTGCTGCATACACAGACACAAACACTGCATTTGTGGCATTCTAAAACCATAATACTGAGCTATTGTATTGAGAAGCACTACTTTGTCTATAGCTGTTACCTTAAAAGGCATAAATGTGGCTACTCTAGTTTGCACAGGGTCTGAGTTAGCTGCTGTCGAGCTGGCCCTGCTGAGAACATGATTGGTGAACATCCAGCACATTAACAATCTTGGCAAGGATGAACATAATCTGTAGAGTGGAGATCTTTTAGATAAGTTTGGCAATAGGTAGGTCAGAAATGTAGCATCAGATGGGTATTATCACAACCATCCCTAGAAAAGTATTACTCTCTATGTCTAGTGAGAAATATTCCTGGGAGATAGAGGATGGAGTGCAGCCAGAGATGTGTACATGTGCTATTGCTAAGGTGCTGGACAGAGTCATTCTGCAGAGGCTATCCAAAGACTCCATAACATTATCCTTGTCTCCCCCCCTAAGCAGAGATAGCCTATTAGAGTTTGCCTAGGACTTGCACATAAACAACTCAAACAAGGAAGAAATGGAAGTAAATATTTGACTTCCATGCTCGGTTCATAAAAACGAAAAATGCATGTATTACTGATCAAACTAATATTCTAGTTGAGAGAAGATCTCCTGAGCATTCACATTCTGTAAAAAAATTGAAATGTCATCCAACTATAGAACCCCTATGTGTATGCCATGGTTCAGCGATGATGTTGGTGATGTACCACGATTGATTTTGGGGCAACATCTATAAACATATTTTTTTCTACAAATAGTATAACAATTCTTACTATTGAGTAAAGTGTTTACACAGACACCGCCAATGTAGGTATCATAACCACACTTATGGTGTTCACCAGTCCCAAGTGGTTAGTGCCCAAAGATATTGCCTACTAGTCTTTGTGAGAGGGTAATCCTGGGCTCTTTTCCATTATACTCCTCTATTTTCAAACTAAAGACTCTCTGAGTCCGCCATTGTGTTACTGTCCAGCTTGAGAGCTTAATTTGCATTAAAAAAGAAAATAAACTAAGTGCCGAAATACAAAGATGAGAAGTGGACCTGTTGCATTTTCCAACACCACTTTCTGTGAATCTATGAAACTCGCTCATGTAGTCAACAGAAAAATAACTCTCAACAAACTTTTTAATAGCACAGGCTCTCACTTCATCTCATTGAAACATTATGTGGTCTGTTGGACATACTTACCCTATTATTTGAGTTGTGTGTTAGTGCGTGCACAGTATGTTTTCTAGGTACAGAGAAGCTAGGTGTTGTTGCACAACAACACTATGGAAAATGGTGGGATGATGATAAAAGTTATGAATACCATACTGAGCGCACATGCATTCAGACAGGGTAAAGGGTAAATAATAAGCATGGGTGGAAAATCCGTTCCGCTCGCGGATTTTGCGGATTTTCGGTAAATTCGCAATCCGCGAGATTCGCGAATTTCCCGCAAAATCCGCAAGTGGAACGGATTGGGTCAAAAGTTCAAGCTGACTTTTGTAACTCTTTTAGAATGGCGCCGGCAAGCTGTCAGAGCCATTCTAAAATAGTTACAAAAGTCAGCTTCAACAGGAAGCTCTAATAGATAAAGTAAAGCAGGTGCTCGAGTTGAAGCTCAAATTCAGTTACACAATCATTAATCACCCCAAACTTGGGGTGATTAATGATTGTGTAACTTAATTTGACCTTCAACTCGAGCACCTGCTTCACTTTATCTATTAGTGCTTCCTGTTGAAGCTCTATGTAGCTATTTTAGAATGGCGCTGGCAGCTTGCCGGCACCATTCTAAGTGGGGCTGAGGGCAGAAGGGCACAAAAGTGGGACAGAGGGTAAAAGGGGACAAAAAATGAGTGGGGCAGAGGGCAGAAGGGCACAGAAACAAGTGGTACAGAGGGCAGAAGGGCATAAAAAACGAGAGGGTGGCAGTGATTAACCAGGCAAAAAAAAAAAAACTTGAACACGCAAAGCGCCCCGCAAACACCCGCAAACACACAAAGCGCCTCGCGAACACGCAAAAATATAAAAATCCACAAATTTGCACGAATTTGCGAATTTTACGGATTGCAAATTCGCAAATCCGCGGATCGCGAATTCACAAAATTCGCCCATGCTTAGTAAATATGGAAACCCCTGTGCAAATCCATTACCTCCAAGGTGAGGTGAAATGTGTACTCTTGATGAATGACTATTCTGTCCAGCAACGTTTTTGACATTTGTACATCAGTTTTCCTAGATAACAACTAATTAATCCATCAGTTTGTATTGCCTGTCCTTGTGCATAGCCTGTATTTTGAACTGCACTCAACACTTCTGTACATCTGTATGTTTGCCCACCCACCCAAATCATCCATCCATTCATCACCCACCCATCCACCCATTCAATTACCTGCAGTTGGCTATTCCCACCTTACCATCCATCTACTCAGACGCCATTCATTCATCATTCCCAGAGCATGGCAACCCACACATCTAATCGTGCCATCCATTTATCCATTTTACCATAGATTCAAAACCATCTATCCAACCACAATCAACGAAGTCATTTCAGTATCATCCATCCGTACCTACCGCTAACCCCACTTGCTCACCTATCCATAAGTGAACTGCCCAGACGCTTAAAAGCATCCACCTGTCCCTAGCCATCCTGGCTCGCTAATAAGGCTGATAGGATGTTGGGTGCTTGGGAACTCCTCCTATATCTGCCTATGTCTGTCTTTTTAACACGGTAATGCAGAGACAACGCTGACTCGTGTCACCTGCCCCCAGAATTACTAGAAAATGTTTACAGGAAAGGACAAGGTTGGTGATGAGTGGCTTCCCTTTCAGGCTTCTTACCCCCAAAAATGCATTTCTTATATCACAGACCATCCAGTAAGATTGTATTGTATATTATTTTTTATGTTATTTGAGTTTATAAAGCGCACAGCTACCCCGAGGGGTTTCCCGGCGCCAGCCTGGGAGGAAAGAGAAGAGGAGGAAAAAGTTACAAGTTGAACAACCAAGTTTTCAGATTATATTGTATGCTGGGTAGAGGTAGAGACAAAATATCGAAATGTAAATATCGATATACAATAATATCGATGTTTTAATTTCGATGGTATAGAATGTCCAAAATATCGACAGACAGAATATCATTTTTATGGTATGTATGTTACTAATATCGAAATTTAGTAATATCGAAATTATGTTTAGTGTTATGTATTTTATTATGTTGTTTATATGTTTGTTAAATATGTTATTAAATGTATGTTTGAAAATTAGTAATTTTGTTTACATTTTGCGTTTTAGTATCAGAGCGGGTTGTGGGTTTATAGGGGAATAGGGTGGGAGGTAATTTATTAATAATTAATTAATTATTATATTTTTAAAAATCTTTTAAAATAATAATTAATTGGTAATTAATTAATATTAATTGGTTAATTAAATTAATTAGAGTTAATGTGCTAATATATTTATTTTTTGTTATTGTTAATTAATAATTAATTGGTAATTAATTAATATTAATTAGTTAATTACATTAATTAGAGTTATTGTGCAAATAAATAGAATTATTTGTTATTGGTAATTAATAATTAATTGGTAATTAAATAATATTAATTAGTTAATTACAATAATTAGAGTTGATGTGCTAATATATGTAATTTTTTGTTATTGTTAATTAATAATTAATTAGTACTTAAATCATGTTAATTATTTAATTAAATTAATTAGAGTTGATGTGCTAATATATTTACATTTTTGTTATTGTTAAATAATAATTAATTGTTAAATCATAATTATTAAGTGATTAAATGATATGATTTATTTATGTGTAGTGGGTTTTGTGTTTATAGGGTAATAGGGTGTCATATAATAAAATGTAATTAATTAAAGAGATTGTATTTATGTACTGGTATTTATTGTTAATTAATTTGTAATTAATATGTGTTAATTAGTTCTAATAAAATTACATCAATTTACTAAAACTGATAGTTATTAATTGCTTATTTGATATTTATATTAATTGAGTTTTTTTGTATGTGTACTGTGTTGTGTGTTAAAGGGGGAGTAATGTGTGAAGTAATTTATACCCCTATGCTATCCAATGCTTTCCCTACTGTTGCACCCTCTGGAGTGGGAATAGTAATTTAAACCCCTACGCTATCCAATGCTTTCCCTACTGTTGCACCCTCTGGAGTGGGAATAGTAATTTGTACCCCTACGCTATCCAACGCTTTCCCTACTGTTGCACCCTCTGGAGTGGGAACAGTAATTTTTCCCCCTATGTTATCCAACGCTTTCCCTACTGTTGCACCCTCTGGAGTGGGAATAGTAATTTTTACCCCTACGCTATCCAACGCTTTCCCTACTGTTGCACCCTCTGGAGTGGGAATAGTAATTTTTACCCCTATGCTATCCAACGCTTTCCCTACTGTTGCACCCTCTGGAGTGGGAATAGTAATTTTTACCCCTCAGTATCCAACGCTTTCCCTACTGTTGCACCCTCTGTAGTGGGAATAGTAATTTTTACCACTACGCTATCCAACGATTTCCCTACTGTTGCACCCTCTGGAGTGGGAATAGTAATTTTTACCCCTACGCTATCCAACGCTTTCCCTACTGTTGCACCCTCTGGAGTGGGAATAAGAATTTAAACCCCTACGCTATCCAACGCTTTCCCTACTGTTGCACCCTCTGGAGTGGGAATAGTAATTTAAACCCCTATGCTATCCAACGCTTTCCCTACTGTTGCACCCTCTGGAGTGGGAATAGTAATTTAAACCCCTACGCTATCCAACGTTTTCCCTACTGTTGCACCCTCTGGAGTAGGAATAGTAATTTTTACCCCTACGCTATCCAACGCTTTCCCTACTGTTGCACCCTCTGGTGTGGGAATAGTAATTTTTACCCCTACGCTATCCAACGCTTTCCCTACTGTTGCACCCTCTAGTGTAGGAATAGTAATTGTTACCCCTACGCTATCCAATGCTTTCCCTACTGTTGCACCCTCTGGTGTGGGAATAGTCATTTTTACCCCTACGCTATCCAACGCTTTCCCTACTGTTGCACCCTCTGGAGTGGGAATAGTAATTTAAACCCCTATGCTATCCAACGCTTTTACTACTGTTGCAATATGTGGAGTAAGTATATATATTAATTTATATGTACACTTTTTAATTTATTTTAAATGTATATTTATTAGTTATTATTTTTTAAATATGTTTTAATGTTTTTATTTAATATTTGTAAAATTATATGTATTTTTAAATTATTTTTACATTATTATTAATACATTAAAAAAAACGATATTTTTAATTTCGATATTTTTGTACTACGATATTTATTTTCCGATATTTTTGTACTTACCTTTATGAAGATATAACTCCGATATTTTTGATGTCGATATTTTTGTGACGATATATTTGTATGTAGATATTCTGTCTATCGATATTATGTCAGACATTCCTGCGGTGATAGGAGTTACGTGTGATCATTAGTGGGAGAAACATGAGTTACTACAATGGTTGTTGGGATCAAAAGGTAGATAGAGAGTTGTTATTTTTATTACTCTTGATACCATACTTTAGATACCTCACAGCCTCGGGATGGGCCGGGTAGCATCAGCCCCAGCCCTTCTTGCGCTGCCGGCCCCTTCCATAATAGGGCAAGAAGGTCCTTGCATTCCCGACACCTAGACGCTTTCTCTTTCACTTTTCGTCCTCCCTTAGCACACCTGCCTCCCACACCTCCTGCTCCATCACACTTCTTTTTTTATAATACCAAATTTATGGATTTTTCCGGTAGAACCTACAAGCCAACAAAACAGAAACAAGACCGTGGTCCATCCAGTCAGTCCATCAGCACGGGAACACATACATCAATCAAGCAATTCCCGCATCTTGTCCAAGCCAATCATCTTCTCGTGTTCACGAGGGCAACCCCAAGCTTCCCTCCATCACACTTGTAGGCACTGCACCCCGAAAGAAGGTATGAGCAGCTCTCTGGTCACTCATGCACAACACCAAAATGCTTCACAAGTAGGATTTCAGCAAATACAACATTGGTAATTAATTAATATTAATTAGTTAATTACATTAATTAGAGTTATTGTGCAAATAAATAGAATTATTTGTTATTGGTAATTAATAATTAATTGGTAATTAAATAATATTAATTAGTTAATTACAATAATTAGAGTTGATGTGCTAATATATGTAATTTTTTGTTATTGTTAATTAATAATTAATTAGTACTTAAATCATGTTAATTATTTAATTAAATTAATTAGAGTTGATGTGCTAATATATTTACATTTTTGTTATTGTTAAATAATAATTAATTGTTAAATCATAATTATTAAGTGATTAAATGATATGATTTATTTATGTGTAGTGGGTTTTGTGTTTATAGGGTAATAGGGTGTCATATAATAAAATGTAATTAATTAAAGAGATTGTATTTATGTACTGGTATTTATTGTTAATTAATTTGTAATTAATATGTGTTAATTAGTTCTAATAAAATTACATCAATTTACTAAAACTGATAGTTAATAATTGCTTATTTGATATTTATATTAATTGAGTTTTTTGTATGTGTACTGTGTTGTGTGTTAAAGGGGGAGTAATGTGTGAAGTAATTTATACCCCTATGCTATCCAATGCTTTCCCTACTGTTGGACCCTCTGGAGTGGGAATAGTAATTTAAACCCCTACGCTATCCAATGCTTTCCCTACTGTTGCACCCTCTGGAGTGGGAATAGTAATTTGTACCCCTACGCTATCCAACGCTTTCCCTACTGTTGCACCCTCTGGAGTGGGAACAGTAATTTTCCCCCTACGCTATCCAACGCTTTCCCTACTGTTGCACCCTCTGGAGTGGGAATAGTAATTTTTACCCCTACGCTATCCAACGCTTTCCCTACTGTTGCACCCTCTGGAGTGGGAATAGTAATTTTTACCCCTATGCTATCCAACGCTTTCCCTACTGTTGCACCCTCTGGAGTGGGAATAGTAATTTTTACCCCTCAGTATCCAACGCTTTCCCTACTGTTGCACCCTCTGTAGTGGGAATAGTAATTTTTACCACTACGCTATCCAACGATTTCCCTACTGTTGCACCCTCTGGAGTGGGAATAGTAATTTTTACCCCTACGCTATCCAACGCTTTCCCTACTGTTGCACCCTCTGGAGTGGGAATAAGAATTTAAACCCCTACGCTATCCAACGCTTTCCCTACTGTTGCACCCTCTGGAGTGGGAATAGTAATTTAAACCCCTACGCTATCCAACGCTTTCCCTACTGTTGCACCCTCTGGAGTGGGAATAGTAATTTAAACCCCTACGCTATCCAACGTTTTCCCTACTGTTGCACCCTCTGGAGTAGGAATAGTAATTTTTACCCCTACGCTATCCAACGCTTTCCCTACTGTTGCACCCTCTGGTGTGGGAATAGTAATTTTTACCCCTACGCTATCCAACGCTTTCCCTACTGTTGCACCCTCTAGTGTAGGAATAGTAATTGTTACCCCTACGCTATCCAATGCTTTCCCTACTGTTGCACCCTCTGGTGTGGGAATAGTCATTTTTACCCCTACGCTATCCAACGCTTTCCCTACTGTTGCACCCTCTGGAGTGGGAATAGTAATTTAAACCCCTATGCTATCCAACGCTTTTACTACTGTTGCAATATGTGGAGTAAGTATATATATTAATTTATATGTACACTTTTTAATTTATTTTAAATGTATATGTATTAGTTATTATTTTTTAAATATGTTTTAATGTTTTTATTTAATATTTGTAAAATTATATGTATTTTTAAATTATTTTTACATTATTATTAATACATTAAAAAAAACGATATTTTTAATTTCGATATTTTTGTACCACGATATTTATTTTCCAATATTTTTGTACTTACCTTTATGAAGATATAACTCCGATATTTTTGATGTCGATATTTTTGTGACGATATATTTGTATGTAGATATTCTGTCTATCGATATTATGTCAGACATTCCTGCGGTGATAGGAGTTACGTGTGATCATTAGTGGGAGAAACATGAGTTACTACAATGGTTGTTGGGATCAAAAGGTAGATAGAGAGTTGTTATTTTTATTACTCTTGATACCATACTTTAGATACCTCACAGCCTTCGGGATGGGCTGAGTAGCATCAGCCCCAGCCCTTCTTGCGCTGCCGGCCCCTTCCATAATAGGGCAAGAAGGTCCTTGCATTCCCGACACCTAGACGCTTTCTCTTTCACTTTTCGTCCTCCCTTAGCACACCTGCCTCCCACACCTCCTGCTCCATCACACTTCTTTTTTTTATAATACCAAATTTATGGATTTTTCCGGTAGAACCTACAAGCCAACAAAACAGAAACAAGACCGTGGTCCATCCAGTCAGTCCATCAGCACGGGAACACATACATCAATCAAGCAATTCCCGCATCTTGTCCAAGCCAATCATCTTCTCGTGTTCACGAGGGCAACCCCAAGCTTCCCTCCATCACACTTGTAGGCACTGCACCCCGAAAGAAGGTATGAGCAGCTCTCTGGTCACTCATGCACAACACCAAAATGCTTCACAAGTAGGATTTCAGCAAATACAACATTGCCAACCATGCACTCCCAACGGTGTACCGCGCTGCCTGTCAGATAATGGCCTTCGGAGTCCAGTAACAGTCTATGATGCTCAAGGGCGCAGTGAACCACCCTCTTTACCAGCTTAGTGCTATTGGAACAGATTGCATTGCTTTATGGTCCTTCTTAACATTTACTTTGGCTCGCAGATCATCGCAAGTCACAAGTTAAAACTAATAAATTCCACAAGAATAAACTATGATAACACAACTGGGAGATGGAGACCACAAGAATACGTGAAAGCAGCTTAAAATGGTGATAGAGGGAAAGACAAACTATTAAAGTGAGATAGAAAAAAGGTAGAAGCCAACAGAGTGATACACCGCAAAGGAAAGCTAGTAAAATGCACATAGTGAAGGAAGGAAAAAGGAAAGAGGATGCAGATGAAAAAAGGAAATAAGGAAAAAAAATTAAAGATGTAAAAGAAGATAAGGAAAAAGAAAAGAAAATAAAGAATAAAGGGTGGAAAGAAGAAAGGAAAGGCAAAGACCTAAAAAAAGAAAAAGGAAAAAAAAAGGAAAGCCGAAAAATATAATGAAAGAAATGTGAGATGAAAGGATGGGTGATTGACGGAAAGAAGAGAAAGAAGTAGTGAATGGAAGGAATACAAAAAGAAAAGATGCAAAGAAGTTGTGAAAGAATGGAAGGCAGGAGCAACATAAGAATAAACGGATATAAAGAAGGCTAGAAAGCGAGAAAAAAGGTTTTATGGAATGTGAGAAGAATAGACAGAAGGAAACAAAGATGGAAAGAAGGAATGGAATACACAAAACAAAAAAAATATAGAAAAGAAAAGAAAGAAGCACAAAAAGAAAGAAGATAGAAAGGATGAATGAGAGAAGTAGCTCAATACAGGTAAATGTATAGTTTTTGGCCAAATTCCTTTAAAGTCAACATTTTGCATCATATTCTGCAAATGTTCCCCAGGGGTACAATTCCCATGACACTTCATAGGAAGGGTTGGGATTCCTCACTTTACCCGTGCATTTATTGCTAATTATGCGTCAAAGTGGGGGGTATTTTATTTTTCTCGGTGCTCCCTTGATGATGCTACAATACAATGTATTACCTTTTAACAAGTGGGGTACAGAACAGAATTGTATACAATACAGCGGACAACAGAATAGCTAATAAAATCCAAATGCCGAGTTCACACAGGATTCTTTAATGACGAAAGTTCTAAACCTAATGAAATTATGAAACTGGCAAAGACAACATTCTCATACATGCATGTTTCCAGTGGCATGGTTAGGGGGACATGGGTCCTGTTGCGCGAATTAAACATGGTCCCCGCATTGCTGGCTCATGGTCAAACATAGCAATAAACAGGGATCAATGGGCCCTTCCTGCCTCTGACCCTGGTGCCCCTGCACCCACTGCACTACTGGTAGCTAAGTCCATTTTGTTGCAACAATTTTTCTTATTTACTTTACTTTCATCACCTCAACTTGTGACATTAAATCATGAAAGCCAAAAATATGAAGCCATCAAAAAGCATCACTTTCATTTCAGTGTGTAACCACAAACCTCAGTCTTAAAGTGATTATTCAACAGAATGTAACTAATTGGTCGAATATATATTTGCTTGAACTGTAATGGCCCCGGTTTGAAGGCTACATGTGAGACGCCACTGCCTGTACAGCAATAACTCTTCGAAGAGGAGACTGTGTTGAAAGGACAAATCTGGGAAATGAAAACACCCTTATCAACTCTGCAGATATGATAGTCCTGTCAGGATGACGTAAGTGGAGGAAGACTGCATCTCAATAATACCTGCACTAAGAGAGAGTTATAGACACAGTTCCAAAGGTTTCTTGAACGTTTCCACTTATTGCCTCACTCACTTCCAGTGCGGCCTCAGACCGGGGCCCACAAGGCTGCAACGTGGCACAACCACCTGTAAACAGCCCGCCTGCACCTACCTCCCCCGTACATCTGACACAGGTACGGGAACCGCCACACGTTGCCCAGCCCCACGGCGTAGGAGATGCAGGCGAAGACGAACTGCAGTGGGTTGTCCCACACCTGCCGGGACTTCTCCATGTCTGTGCTGCGGCGCGCTCTTCACCCGAGCAGAGTGTGTGAAGCCCAGAGACCGACTCCCTGCTTCAGGTGTCTGTCCGCTCGCTGATGCCCACAGGAGTCCAGGGAGGAGTGCCCCCGGCCAGTCGCTACCCAGCCCTTTAATCACTAATCTCGCGCACGGGCGCGCGCTTGGAATGCCGGTAAACAGATTATAGACCAATAAAAAGCTGTAAAATGCGCAGTGATTTTGGCAAAAAAAACCCGAAAGAGAATATGGGCTGCACTGTAGTGCAAGTTTCACACAGAAAAGAACAGCAAAGGGTCAGACACACACTCGCTGTCGAACCCACCAGGCGTACATCATGGCCAGATGTAGTGCAAGCTGTGCTACCACAACACATAGGTACCCGACCTGCATCTGCAGTTTATGGTTCACTCACAAAGAGAACAGGTCCAACCCTTGCAGAAGTAGTGCCCATATTAAACACACACAACCAAAACAGATGAAGCACGTGCACATCAACAAGGTGGCTTCATTTGTAACAATAAATGTGTAGCACTTCTCCGTATCTTTTATTGAGGCTAAAAGGCTTGATTAATGGGATTGTGCACTCAGATCTATGTCCATTCAAGTATTGTCACACTTTTCAAGCAGGAGGACATGGTTTCACTATCCAGGATTCAGATCTGAGAGGGTCATGAAGGAGTGAGCTAGAGAGATGAATGTAGGGGCATTTTAAGACTTTTGGGAGCCCCCTGTTCAGAACAGCTTTGAATGTTTGGTACAATTTCAGCTCTGTTATTCCCCCATTGTCTAGATGTCTGAATGCACAAGCTCACTTGTCCAAATTCTAACGTTGTTCCATCTAATACTCAGGGATAGTGAAGTGTGTTTTCAATACTCAGTAGCAGCTCACTAATATTACTAATATTGCTGCAAATAATCTCTATAACACCCTCCCACTTCTCATATGTGAGTTCTTGTTTTCATCTAAGGCAAACTTTGTTATGGATGTTGCATGAAACACAACATTTTTCTGCAAAATGTCTGTAATAGACTCACACATCAGTCACATTAAAAACAAACTAAAGTGAAACTGTATTTAAACCATCTGTTTAAGAATTAGTCACGGTCATCAGGACAAGACTCAGCAGAATAGAGCTGGCACTATCAGGGGCCCCTAATAGACTGGGGCCCTGGGCGGGAGCCCCCTTTGCCCGTGCCTTAAAATAACTCTGGATGAATGGGGCTGGCTAGA
Organism: Lissotriton vulgaris; assembly: GCF_964263255.1. Classification (NCBI taxonomy): domain Eukaryota; kingdom Metazoa; phylum Chordata; class Amphibia; order Caudata; family Salamandridae; genus Lissotriton; species Lissotriton vulgaris. The sequence continues at coordinate 661,455,607 of NC_141691.1, forward strand.
GTCTCCCAGGTGTCTGAGTGCTGGCTCTGCTATGCTCGATAGTTTACTAGTTTTTATCTGCATATCTGGGGGTGTACCCTTGCAGCTTATCTCTGCTGCTCTCTCCTTTCTCCCCGCCTCATCTTCCGTTCTATCTGCCTCATCCTCTGCTACACCCTGCTTTCTTGCCAACCTCACCTTCGGCTTCCTCCCACCTCATCCTCTTCTCTCTTCACCTCACCCACCTTTCTGTCTTCTGCTTGAACTGCTACCGCACACACTGGTGTACATGTACCTGTGTGGGTGTGAAGGTGTGCGTAATTGCACCATGCCCTCCTGTTGCCCTATATGTGTTCTTCACTAATAGCTCTCAACATTTTGAACAGTTGCAGGACAAAGCCGTGGATTATCCCGAGCGAGGTAATGAGCATGAACAAGAGCTTCAGAGACCTAAGAACCGTCTCTATTTTAAAGCAATAATAAGACTCTGTGCAACTTTTTAAAGTTGTGGATAATGCCTGCTGATGTATATATACCTACCCCACAAAGGCCTGGAAGCGAAAACCAAGTGGCAACCTGAGCAGAACTGACCAGATATCAAATATGGGCCTTTTTCTACCCATATCTGCTCACAGTGCAAAAAAGTACAGCTTCCAATGTTGACAACTGGAGTTCTCATTTGGTGGCTGGTTTCTCAACCAATATTTGGTTGTCAGTTTCTTGAGCAAAATATATTTTGAGGGGAACAAAGGAGAAATGTATGGTTCATGTGAGTGCCTCAAAACTGAACTCTCTCCCCTAAATTGGGACCAGCATGTTCCTGTCTCCTTCCCATTCTTTTCTTCTCTTCTATTAGTCTCTCCTGTTTACTTCACCTTCTCTTTCTCCATCATCCTCCCTGCATATATCTCTCATCTCCCTTTAGTCCTACCCAGGCTTCTCTAGTGGTTTTACCCTCCTCCTATGGCCCCTCCCACATCACTTATCATTTGCCCATTGATCCAGCGAGATTTAGCAGCTTGGGTTACTCATAACCTACCATGCTACCTGGGTCCATAAACAATTATACACAGTCGGTAATCACTGCTGAGATCAACATTTATTTTACCTCCGAGATGAATTTACCTTTATACCAATTCTTACCAACCCTATCACCTTCTTGGATCTTAATTTCCTCTGATCAATAGATCAGGTTGTTAGCAGAATAGGTAGAAATGACATTTACTTTTATTTCTTTAAATGACAACAGACTCGATAGAGTTTTAAAATGTTTATCTAGTAAATCATTTTGTGATTCAGATACCAATACATTTCATACACCAATTTCTTTAAGGAAATGATCAAGAGTAAAGCACAATGACTTCAGTTAAATCTCATGAAGATGGTATCGGAAAGGGTGGGAAAAGAGAGCCGCACAAGGACATACCACACAGAATTGTATTTACCTAGAATGGTGTAAGGAGCAACCCCTGGCCAAGGAGCTGGAAAGAATACTCCCAAGTAGTTAGGAGCCAACAGATCAGGACAGGTTCAGGACAGGATAGGTGACCTCTTCTAAATGCAACGCCAACATCGCACCCCTCTCTGGCACTACTCTTTCGATTCTTCCCCTTCTGAATGGACAGATTCTTCTTCAGCAATATCTCCGACTCTGCTCTCTCTGTTTCCCTCTCGATTCTTCTATTAGAGTGCTCGATCAGCGCCTCTAACCTCCATAACATCCGCCATCACCTGCATCGGTGATGGGTCTGTGAAATCTAACTGAGTAAGCCTACCTTAGTTACACTATTCTACATGTATGTACCACCCCCCAATGTTTCAATATTCGTGAAAACCCGTACTTCTGATTGGGCAAGGGAATGAGGAGAGGTCATCACACCATACTAATGTAATGCTTTTTCTTTAGTTTATTGTTCAATATTTCCCGCCCCTTAATTTTACTTTCCCAAACTTTATTTACACCCGCATTTCACATTAAGAATTAATACAAAGTATGCACATTTTGACTTCTTCTCCTTTCCTTCTTTGGGTCAAGAGGTGAGGTTCCCAAGCACTTCTTTGCTAGAGCGTCCTTGGTTAGGTTTCAATGTCACATCATGGATCCTGACAGAATCTTAGTGTGCTTGAGCATACATCATGTGGGATAGGGATTTCAGTCACCCTCCATGCCCAAATATGAACTAATTTATAAAGTTAAAGAAAAACATGTTAGAATACAAAAATAAATGAATACCCTGTATACCACTTATTCCTACTCTAATCCCTTTAATTTATTTTAACTTTCACATTAGCAGTTTAATAAAACGTGAGAGATTTTAGTTTACGGATAGCACGTGCATTAACATGTGAGATTCAAGCGGCCATCTCAATAGCTATCGCGCAGCTGCAAAGTTTTCCCACCAAAGCAAAGAACGTCATACTATGTAGATGTAGTAGACGTACGCGCAGAAAGTTCCCGTGTTTCCAGCAGCTAATTTTAGACACTCGGGTTACTTATTAGAAAAACACATAGGCAAGCTTCCTCTAGATCATGGGTACTCACAAACTTTCTCTCAGGGGCCAAATTTACAGTGTGGTTTGTTGCCGAGGGCCGCACCGGTGGGGGCGGGGTCAGTGGGGGAGGGGCGGGGCTAGAGCAACAAAAAAACTGTGACCATGAGGTTGAACACAGGTCCCTGCAGTGGACGCCTACGTCCACTGAGCCACCAGATCCTGCATACACACACCTCTCTCTTTCACTTTCTCCCTCTCTCCCTATTTCTCCCTCTGTCTCACTCAGAATGTCTCACTCTCTCTCCCTGACTCCCTCTGTCTCACTCACTCTGACTCTCTCACTCCCTCCCTCTCCCTCTCTGTCTCCCTCTCCCTCTCTGTCCCCCTCTCTGTCTCCCTCTCTCTCCTTCCCTCTCCCTCTCTCTCCTTCCCTCTCTGTCTCTCTCCTTCCCTCTCCCTCTCTGTCTCTCTCCTCACTCTGTCTCCCTCCTCACTCTGTCTCCCTCCTCACTCTGTCTCCCTCCTCACTCTGTCTCCCTCCTCACTCTGTCACCCTCCCTCTGTCGCCCTCCCTCCCTCTGTCTGTCACCCTCCTACCTCTGCCTGTCACCCTCCTCCTTACTCTCTTTGTCTCCCTCTCTGTCTCCCTCTCTCTCCCTCTCTTTGTCTCCCTTCCTCCGTGTCCCTCATCCCTCTGCCTCCCTCCTCCCTCTGTCTGTCTCCCTCCCTCTGTCTGTCTACCTCCCTCTGTCTGTCTCCCTCCCTCTGTCTGTCTCCCTCCCTCTGTCTGTCTGTCTCCCTCTGTCTGTCTCCCTCCCTCTGTCTGTCTCCCTCCCTCTGTCTGTCTCCCTCCCTCTGTCTGTCTCCCTATCCCTCCCTCTGTCTGACTCCCTATCCCTCCCTCTGTCTGTCTCCCTCTCCCTCCCTCTGTCTGTCTCCCTCTCCCTCCCTCTGTCTGTCTCCCTCTCCCTCCCTCTGTCTGTCTCCCTCTCCCTCCCTCCCTCTCCCTCCCTCCATCTCCCTCTCCCTCCCTCCGTCTGTCTCCCTCTCCCTCCCTCTGTCTGTCTCCCTCCCTCTGTCTGTCTCCCTCCCTCTGTCTGTCTCCCTCCCTCTCCCTTTGTCTGTCTCCCTTTCCCTCCCTCCTTTCCTTCCCTCCCTCTCCCTCTGTCTGCCTCCCATTCCCTCCCTCGCTCTCCCTCTGTCTGCCTCCCTTTCCCTCCCTCCCTCCCTCGCTCTCCCTCCCTCCATCCCTCGCTCTCCCTCCCTTTCCCTCCCTCACTCTCCCTCTGACTGTGTCTGCATCCCTTTCCCTCCCTCCCTCTCCCTCTGTCTGTCTCCCTTTCCCTCCCTCGCTCTCCCTTCCTTTCCCTCCCTCGCTCTCCCTTTCACTCCCTCCCTCGCTCTCCCTCTATTTCCCTCCCTTTCTCTCCCTCCCTCTACCTTCCTCTGTCTCCCTCTTCATCTCACCCTGCCTGTGTGTGTCTGGGCTGAGACATCTTCCGGGCACACACACAGCTCCACCCCAGCACTTCACAGGTCTTTAAAAGACCATTTGTATGTTAATGAGAGAGGAGGGTGGAGACGGGGAGAGAGGAAGAGGAGAGAGGACTAGAGGGAAGGAGGGGCTAGAAGAAGAGTGGGAGAGCAGAAGAGAGGAAGAAAGAGAAAGAGGAGAGCAGGAGAAGAAAGAGGGAGAAAGAAAGAGAGAGAGATGAGAGCAAGAGAGAGAGGAGAAGAGAGGAAAAGGGGGAGAGTGGAAGAGAGGAAGAAAGGAAAAGAGAGCAGAGGGGGGGAGAGGGGGAGAAAGAAAGATAAGAATAAAGGATGTGGGGAGAGAGGAAGAATGAGAGAGGGCGGAGAGGGGGAGAGGAAGAAAGGAAGAGGAGGAGAGAGGCAAATAGAGAAAGGGAAAGCAAGACAGAGGGAGAGGTAGAGGGGGCACAGGGAGAAAAGGACAGAGAGAGAGGGAGAGAGAGAGAGAGAAAAAGGCAGAGAGAGAAAGAGAGGGAGAGATGGATGCAGGGAGAGAGACAAAAAGAGAGGGAGAGAGAAAGTGAGACAGAGGGAGAGAAAGAGGGGGCAAGCTGAGAGAGAGCAAAATAGAGGAGAGAGAGGGTGTGAGAGGGATAGAGAAAGGGACAGAGGGGGAGAGAGAGACACAGAGACAGTGAGAGAGAATGAGAGAGGGAGAAAGAAACATACACACCCACGGGGGGGGAGACACACAGAAAGCGAGAGAGAGGCAAAGTCTGAGAGAGGGGGGTGAAAAGAAACAGGTAGGGAGAGAGAGGGAGGCAGGGAGAGACAGAAAGAGAGAGAGAGAGAGGGAACCAGAGAGACAGAGGGAGAGAGAAAGAGAAGGGGAAGGTGGAAATGTGAAGGGCTCAGGGTTGCAGATTTAGAGGGGCAGGATTGCTGTCCGTTTTTGACTATTTGACTTTGAAAAGGTCATGCCCTGAGTGACCTTGGCACCCAGTGTGGCCTTCATTGGTTGACAGACTTAATGAATGAATGACTAATGTTATTGCCTCCCGTGACTGACAGCTTCGCCATGAGCGCTAGTCAGGGCTTTGTAGATAGCCCGGCTCGACTTGAGGAGGGGGCTCATCACAGGGGGCTGGGGGTATAGCTGGTGGACTTCGGATAGATTCTCCTTTAGATCTCCGGCTCACTCCAGAGTAGGGTGTTGTAGGTGCCACCGCGAAGCTTCTGATTGTGGCTAGCCTCTCCCTTAGCTCTCCATCTCACTCCAGAGTAGGGTGTTGTAGGGGCCTCTGGTGATGGACTGCTTCTTCCGAGATCAGCAGCTGATACCGCGTATACACGGTATACTAAAACTTCAATATTGTGTTAGAACGCCTTACCCGGTGCCACTGCATCTGCTGCTCGCTAGACCCACAGGCAGCCTGTCTCAGAGCTCCTGAGACTAAAGCGCTTCCACTGGAAGTGTGTGCACTCTTCGCGCTGCACAAGGTGTGTCACAGACCGTAGAGGCCAGAGAGTCTCAAGAGAGCATTGTGGGAGTTTTAGGTTTGGGGTGGTCGGCGGGGGTTGTAGGCTAGATGGGGGTGGGGGGGCAGCGAAGGTTTAGGAAGGAGAACTATTTGGGGGAGGCCTGCTAGTCCCCTCGCCTGATGCTGGTGTCTTACCTCCTGTACCCTGGCCGGTGGGTGCTTCATTGTGGCTACAGTTTCCAGTGCCCCCTGGCATTTTATATACAGTTATGTGCGTATGACATTTCACGCATGCTTCTCATTACAGGAGGCTCGTGAAATACTTGTCCAAACAAATGGCTTTTTCCAGAGGCACTTCTAAGCCTTTATGCTCTCAGGCGCCCACACAGGCGGGCGAGATCATACCCGCTTGTCTGCTCTCAGGGCATGTCACAAAAGAAAACCTTACGTGAGGCAACAGTGACAATCGTGCATGCAATCAAAAGCAAACAAAATACAAGCGACGATAATTACAAAAGGAAAAGGTAAAAGGAAGTATTTCCTGCTGCAGTTAAGATTCTCTGTGGCTGCGGGCTGCGAGGACGTCAACGTCGTCACCACGACACAGGAAGCTCCTTAAAAGGTCATTTAAAAGTCAGCTGTACAAGCGCTAGTTACAGCTGACTTTTAAAGGGCCTGTGCTTCGTGCCGGGTGTGACGTCACGGAGGCTCAGGCCAATCAGAGGCAGGCATAGGCAGAGAAGATAGTCGCAGGAGCAAACGTTGTGAATACGGATTCACAACGTATGCGCCTGCGGCCATCTTCTCTGTTTAAACTTAATGGGAAGGACTCGTACTGTAACAAGGTCCGCGGGCCGCCAATGAAGGCCGGTCGGGCCGCCAGCGGCCCGCGGGCCGTACTATGAGTATCCCTGCTCTAGATGTAGAGTGTATAATGCAATATTGGAATTTACGAACATGTTGATTACAATATCACACTTTATTTGAGAGGATTACATCCGAGCAAGTCTCATTATGAAACCCTGCTCCATCAATCTCCTCTTTGATGGCATTTTATGCCATCACTAATTTCCCATTTCTATCTCTTCTTGAACTCTTTTAGTTTTTCCTTTTCCTTTCTTATTTTGTAAACCTTTCATTCTTTTATAAATATCTTCTCCTATCTCTTCAAGGTGGATTTCCTCATATTTTCTTTTCTTTTCCTTTTCATTCACTACATACCATTTTCTTTTCTTGCAACATTTGCACCAAAACATTATTGCCAAAACTAATAAGGCTATTTCCATTATTGGCATCAGTACTTGACCTATAATACTTTTACCTGTGTTAGAGAACCAACTACCTATAGATGAAATACTATTTGTTAGTTTCTTCCATACACTGTCAACTTCCAGTGGTTTTAAATCTTCTCCTAAATTTGTAATATTTTTGATATAACCTCCAATTTCCACACTTCTGTCTGGAATATATGTGCAACAATGTTGTGCCTTCAACATTTTACAAACTCTGCCCTCTTTAGCCAATAATACATCAAGAGCAAGTCGGTTTTGTAAAACCATAGATCTGACCTCAACCAATTCGGTATTGCTCAATAAAAATCCTCCAGCAGTGTCAGTCGATAAGCGATCAACCACTGTGGATAATTTACAAATTCTTTGTGTATTCAGAATTACTCCCACTGAAGGTATCCATGCACTGAATATGTCTCCTACAATTTCTGAAAAACTAGCCCTTGTGTGTTAGTCCATTATTTTCTTCATTGCTTCCAGTGATTCTTTTTACATGATATACTTTAGGAAATGCTATTCCGAAATAGCAATTCCCATACCAATGGTCAGGCAGCTTAAAATAAGCTTTGTTTCCACATACATAATAAATTCCGCGAAATACTGGATCTGTTTCACCTCTAAATCCACATCCCCCTATTACTAGAACATTGTGTTCACATTCACTGGAGCAAAATAAATATATTGTTATACTCTGTTTTTTAACCTATGGAGACAGATTTTCTCTTTCTTTTCAAGGTCCAGGGACATAGCAGCATGAGTTTTGCCAGGTGCAATTAGGTCTTCTTTTTCAGCCCATTTAGGTATCTGAGGTTTCGATTCAGAGGCCCTTCTATGGAAATCCTGCTCCTGTGCTCTACTAAATTCAAAAATATATTTTCTTCTTCATGTAACCTACATGTTAAATTGTGCTTATGTGCTTCAGCAATATCTATTGACTTCATTGTTAGGAAACATTCATCCATGAATTGTGTCCCTTCATACACACATAACAATCACTAACTTCCATGGTATCTACATAATGTACTATTAGGTTGGTAAAAACATTTAAATCTGTATCATTTGTATTCACAGTGTGATGTAAATCTATCTCATCTTGTGCTTCAAAATCGACTCTGCCTTGCTTAATGTTAGCTACCTTTCCATGTGCTTTATTGTCATTCTGTTTGTTCGCAGTCATTAAATAGGGGATGGCTATTGTCAGTACTAACCATATTAAAAGTACTAAAAATATGCTACTGTTAGACCTGTCTGCTTCTGAGAGTCCCCTCACACTATGATTTATTTTGTTCCCCCGTGCCTCCTAAAATTTGTCGCGTTTTCTTTGTCTACCAGGACCTTTTTGTGTGTTGTCCCATGGGGCTAGATGCTCCTTGATGCTCAGTTGCTCACCAAGTTCCTGGCACCTATGTACAAGGCGCCTGACGGAACCAGTGGCATAACAAACTGGGGTTGTCAACCCTAAAATGGTGGACACCATTGTCCCCTATGAGAGTGACTCCCATTGGAGCCCCTCTGACCTCTGACCCTTTGAAGGTTTTGGAGCACTTTGTGTAACCTGCAAACCTGACAGGAATCCCCTCAGGAGTTACAAGTACACAAAATGGCTGCCTTAGGAAGCCCAGTACGGTGGCTCCTAATGACCAAAAAGATACCTTGAAAGGGCCATGTCATTGACATAGCCAGGGAAGGTTCTAGAACCTTCTGGCTCGTGCTGGCATCCTAGGGCACTGGCTATAAAAGGCCCAGTCCCTGGCGGCCATTTTATGAATGATCAAAGAACACCAGAAGAAGAGGACTTGACCCCAGATTGACACCTGCCCTGTTAACCCCCTGAGGCAGCTGATAGCGCAGGCAGAAGAGCAGCAGAGGTTGCTGGCGTGGACCCTGACTGGTGTTCCAGTCAGAAGCGTGAGCAGTGACCTCTTGCCTTCAGCGCCTGGTCAGCGAGTGCCCTATTGCCCCTCAGAGACTTTGGCCATAGTTAGAGCCTCCCCGCCCCCCAGTGGTGAGATCTCGACTGCAACTCTTAAAAGTGCCCCCTTCAACTTAAGTGCCTCCTGGCGGGCGTTCGGACGTCTCCGAACCCACCGCCGTTGACGCGCTGTTTGTGGATAGAAGGTGAGGTGCTGCGCTGGGGCGGGGAAAGGCTGGCCCTCATTTGGGCGAGATTACTGTCTCTGCCCTGCCCGAGTGACTTGGGAGCTGGTGTGTGGGCAGGAGCCCCCCCGTGAGTGAGCCCGGAGGGAGGATCGCGGAGCCCCTGGAACCCCCCTTCGCCCTTGGGAGAAGTGCCATACTGACTGGAGCGCTTGCCTGTGCCGCCGAAGTGAGGTGGGCCGTCTCTTCCCCTGAAGTTGCCGCATTGTTGTGGAACTGTGATGCAGCCTCATTTTGAACTGTGCGCGCAGGTGTTTTGGCCCCTCCGGCAGCCCGTTCGACGGTCCCAAGACTCGTGAACTGGAGCCGCCTTCGGAAACCCCGCCTGCACTGACAGAAGCGCACAGACTCCTCCGGCAGCAGTAGTATTGAACCGGCTGGCCGCGGAGTCTAATTGCCGTAGTCATTTTATGCCTTTATCTTCCAGATATACGCGCAATGAGTTGTGAGTGCAACTAAGGGATTATCACGCGTATCTTGTGCCCAGAGAGCCCGAACCCGTGAACACTTCAAAAAAACTGTAAGAGCGCGCATTCCGCATTGAATGACAAACGTAATGTGTTTACCCTGAAAGTGATTAATTGGTGGCAGCGATACCAGAATGACCCTGTGATATTTATGTGAAACGATCAGTATCTAACCGGCTAGGAAACTGTACTGCATCGCTGATATTTATTCCGGTCATTGTTGATATTTATTCCAGTCATTGCTGATATTTATTCCAGTCATTGCTGATATTTATTCCAGTCATTGCTGATATTTATTCTAATGTATTGAATCCTGATATTTATCCAGTATGTTTATTTATTAGAGTCCAACTATTTATTCCTGAGAAACCAGTACACAGCTAATCAAACCCATGTAAGAAATGTGAATGTGATTGCCTAAGTGAACTTCCTTCAAACCCAGAGAACTTTTACATAAACGAAACATATTTTTCTATAACAGTGGTGTGGTGTCCTTCTTTTTGTGTGGTGTGCAGGGAGTTATTATTTGATCATAGCCGGCTTAACACAACAGCCTTCTACCGCCTTGTCACTCAAGCCAAGCTACCCCCCTTTGTGCTGGGCTTGCCCATCGCAGGTCCAACATAAAATTGGTGCTCAGCGGGTGGGATCACGAGCCGTGCTGTTGTGAACCTCATAATAATTCAGTGTGCATCACGGGTACACACCCGGAGTATTCTCCCAGCGGCCTTCTAATTCTGCGATTTTGCTTTTTCTAAATTCTTTCCTGGAGGTGGGTGGAGGTGAGCCTCAGAGAGTTCCTATCCTTAGAACCTACTTCGGGGTGGTTGTCCACACTTTCAACTGACAAAAATGGAATTCAAAATGTCAGAGCTGGAGACCTATACTATGGCACAACTCAAGGAGTTCTGTCAGGAAAGGGGAGTGTTCGTTAGGCGAGGAGCCAAGAGAGAGGAGCTCCATACTAGTCTGCGAGCCTGGGTGGAAGCGCACACGGAGGGAACGGTGGAGGAGGAGGAATCAGACAGGGAAATTGTCATTGAGATGATTACAGAATGTCCCTCGGGGGTGGGTGAGATGTCCATCAGCCCCAAGGTAGCCTCACGGGAGGGCAGTAGTGTATCATCAAGAGGGTTATCAGAAACCGAGTTAGCTGACAGGAGGGAGGAAAGACAGTTAAGGTGGGAGTTGGCCAAGCTGGAGATGGAAGGGAGGAGAATGGAACATGAGATCAAGCTACGAGAACTCGACCTCAAGACCATTAATAATACTCCGGGGGGTGTCGAGTCCAAGGAAATTGCCAGGGAGCCCAGGCCCCATTTACCAAAGGACGTGGTCGCCAGTTATTCCGCTGGGGACGACATAGCCAAGTGGCTGGCAGCCTATGAGGTCTCCTTAAAAGCCCATGGGATCCATGAGAAGCACTGGGGTGGTGGATTGTACCGGTACATGCCTCCGACAGGAAGGGATGCCCTATTGGCCCTAGAACGGGAGGAACAGGTAGACTACCCCGTCATGAAGGTGGCGCTCATTAGTAAGTTTGGGTTGACCCCGGAGAAATACCGGCAAAGGTTTAGGGGCAGCCACAAGCTGAGCTCACAAAATTGGGTTGACTTCCTGGATTTTGCCAAGAAAGCCCTGGAAGGGTGGGTCCAAGGTAGTGAGGTGGAGGACTATCAAGGGTTGTATGACTTAATCCTCAAGGAGCATCTACTCGAGAAATGTCTTCCCGAGCTGAGGCAACACCTGGTAGACAGCAAACTTACTTGCCCCCGTAAGCTTGCTGAGGAGGCGGACATTTGGGCGAGTACCCGAGTGTCCATGAAGGGGACTGGAGGAGATTCTCAGAAGTCCGGACAGGGCGCTCCCCAGAGGAAAGAGGGGGGAGATAATAAGAAAGAGTTCTCCAAAGGCCCCCAAAATAACTTTAAGGGGAAAAACACCTTTTCCAACTCTAAGGCTAACCCGCAGAAGAACCCTAACCCTGGCCAGAGTCAGCAGCCAAGGGTTGTCCATTGCTTTAAGTGCGGTGGTATTGGACATTACAAAGGAGACCCGAAATGCCCAAAGAGACCACCCCCTCCCACTGGAGGAAAGGCCCCGGAAGTCGCTAGTGTAGCGCTCGGGGAGGAGATGTCCTTAAGTAAGGGAAGGGAGTGGGCGGGAGTCACCTTAGTGTCCCTGGGTGATCGGGAGATGGTTCCAAAGATCCAGGTGCCCGCGAATACTACCAAGTATGGGCAGTGGATCACCATCAATGGCCATAGAGGGGAAGCTCTGAGAGATACAGGAGCCAGTATGACTATGGTAAGGAGTCATCTGGTGTCCTCGGAGCAGGTAATGCCAGGCGTACTTCATCCAGCCGCAATGGCTGACAGTAGAATGGGTCACTATCCTGTGGCCGAGGTTCCCTTTGAGTGGGGAGGGGTTGCAGGTCCACTTCGAGTCGCCGTAAGCCCCGCCGTGCCAGTCGATTGTTTGCTGGGCAATGATATGGAGCACAATGCTTGGAAGGAGGTGGAATACCGGACTCATTCTGAGATGCTGGGTACACCTGATTGGGCCTGTGTGAGTACTACCAGGTCGGCGACTGCTCGAGAGGAGAAGTCGCAGGGGTCGGAGTCTGGAACAATGGCCCGCCCCGTAGCTGCTGATGAGGGAGCATGTCGAGGACAGGAGGAGCCTGCCTCGACGTCCGTGCCCCGTGAGGCGGAAAGGCCACCTGCGGAGGTGGACCCGGAGTCCACGGAGGAGGACATGGTTCCGTTGGAGAACTTACCTATCCCCGCTGATTGGCGAGTGGAGGGAGGTCCGTCCAGGGAGGAACTGAGCAAGGGACAAAGGGAATGTCCCACCCTCGAGGGTCTGAGGCAACAGGCTGAAGCCCAAGCAGCGGGTAACGAGTCTGGGAACTATCATGTTTAAAGGGAGGATGGCCTTCTCTACAGTGAACCCAGGGCGCCAGTGCACGGATTGTCACGGGCCCTGGTAGTCCCACAGTGTTACCGAGCCTTCCTGTTAGAGTTGGCTCATGAGATTCCCTTGGCAGGACACTTGGGTCAAGACAAGACCTTTGCCAGGCTTGTCCCCCACTTTTATTGGCCTCGAATGAGGGTGGCGTCCGACGCATACTGTAGGTCGTGTGTGTCATGCCAAGCCAGTGGAAAAACAGGGATGAAGCTGAAAGCTCCCCTGGAACCACTTCCCGTCGTTGGCAATCGACATTGCTGGGCCCCTAGATCCACCGACAACCTCCGTTCACAGGTTTATCCTGGTACTGGTGGATCATGCCACAAGGTATCCAGAGGCAATTCCTCTGAGAACCATCACTGCACCGGTGGTGGCAAAGGCCCTGATGGGGATCTTTACCCGAGTGGGTTTCCCCAAGGAAGTTCTGTCTGATAGGGGGACCAACTTCATGTCAGCATACATGCGGGCAATGTGGAAGGAGTGTGGAGTGACCTACCGGTTCACCACTCCTTATCACCCACAGGCCAATGGCCTTGTGGAAAGATTCAACAAGACGTTGAAGGGTATGATCAGAAGTCTACCCGAAAGCCTGCGGAGGAAATGGGACGTCCTCCTACCCTGTTTACTTTTTTCTTACAGGGAAGTGCCGCAGAAGGGAGTGGGCTTCAGCCCCTTCGAGCTTTTGTACAGGCACCCTGTACGTGGACCTCTCAGCCTGGTGAGGGACTCCTGGGAAAAGTCTCCCCGGAAAGTTCCCCAGGATGTAGTGAGCTACATGCTGGCCTGCCGGAGCCAAATGGCGAAGTTGTGGAAGCAAGCTTCTGACAACTTGGAAGCCAGCGAGGCAGTGATGAAAGCGTGGTATGACCACAACACTCACCCAGTGGAGCTGGAGCCTGGACAGAAGGCGTGGGTGATGGAGCCGGGAGAGCTGAGCTCTCTTCAGGACCGTTGGACAGGCCCCTATGAGGTATTGGAAAAGGTGGGCAAGTCTACCTACCTGGTGGACGTCAAGACCCCACGGCATCCCCATCGGGTGCTGCATGCAATCGCCTCAAGCCCCACTATGAGAGGCCCGAAGTCATGTTAATCATGGTGACTGATGGATCGGGGGAAGAGGACACTGAGCCTCTCCCCGCCCTGTTTGCGTCTCAAGAGAAGGATGGGTCAGTGGAGGGAGTGAAACTCTCACCATCCCTAACTCTGGAGCAGCAGGAGGAATGTCGCCAGGTCTTGGGGTCATTCTCTCCTCTGTTCTCCCTTGTCCCGGGTCAGACCCATCTGTGTGTTCATGACGTGGACACCGGTGACAGCCCACCTGTGAAGTCTAAGTCTTACCGGCTGTCGGACAAGGTGAAGGCCAGCATCCGAAGTGAAGTAGCTAAGATGCTGGAGCTCGGAGTCATTGAACCCTCGAATAGCCCTTGGTCTAGCCCGGTGGTTTTAGTTCCCAAAGCTGCACCACCTGGCACCACGCCAGAATTGCGATTCTGCGTGGACTATCGAGGACTCAATTCGGTCACGAAGACCGATGCTCATCCGATCCCTCGGGCGGATGAACTAATTGACCGGTTGGGAGCTGCCCAATATCTGAGTACCATTGACCTCACAGCAGGGTACTGGCAGATTCCCATGACTGATGGAGCAAAGGAAAGGTCAGCCTTCTCCACACCTGATGGACACTACCAGTTCTGTGTGATGCCCTTTGGGCTCAAGAACGCTCCTGCAACATTCCAGCGACTGGTGAACACTATCCTCACTGGGAAGGAATCCTTCTCTGCTGCTTACCTGGACGACATTGCCATCTTCAGTAGCAGTTGGGAGGATCACTTGCAGCACCTGCAAGACGTTCTCCAGGCCCTGGAACAAGCTGGTCTGACGATCAAGGCCAGCAAGTGTCAGATTGGGCAGGGGTCGGTGGTGTACTTAGGTCACTTGGTGGGCCGGGGAACGGTGCAACCCCTTCAGGCAAAGATTGAGGCAATCGTGGCCTGGGAACCCCCCAAGACCCAGACTGAGGTCCGAGCCTTCCTGGGCCTCACAGGTTACTACAGACGGTTCGTGAAGGGGTATGGCACTATCGTGGCTCCCCTTACTGAACTCACGGCCAAGAAGCAACCCAGGAGAGTCATCTGGACCGAGGCTTGCCAACGAGCCTTGGACACTCTGAAACAAGCATTGTGCAACGCTCCAATTTTGAAGGCTCCAGATTTCTCAAAGGAATTCATTGTCCAGTCAGACGCATCCGACATTGGCATTGGGGCGGTGCTATCGCAACTCAATGAAGAGGGTCTGGATCAACCAGTGGTCTTCCTGTCATGGAGACTACTTCCCCGGGAACAGAGATGGAGTACCATTGAGCGGGAAGCCTTTGCGGTGGTCTGGGCACTGAAGAAGCTGCGACCATACCTGTTTGGTTCGCACTTCCTGGTTCAGACAGACCACCGACCCCTTCGTTGGCTCATGCAGATGAAGGGGGAAAACCCAAAACTGTTGAGGTGGTCTATCTCCCTACAGGGAATGGACTTTCGAGTGGAACATCGGCCCGGAGCTGACCACGCCAATGCAGACGGTCTCTCCAGGTATTTCCGCCTTAGTGTTGAGAACTCCCAAGGGGTTGGGTAGCTCTCCCCACTTTCAGCTGGGGGGGACACGTGTTAGACCTGTCTGCTTCTGAGAGTCCCCTCACACTATGATTTATTTTGTTCCCCCGTGCCTCCTAAAATTTGTCGCTTTTTCTATGTCTACCAGGACCTTTTTGTGTGTTGTCCCATGGGGCTAGATGCTCCTTGATGCCCAGTTGCTCACCAAGTTCCTGGCACCTATGTACAAGGCGCCTGACGGAACCGGTGGCATAACAAACTGGGGTTGTCAACCCTAAAATGGTGGACACCATTGTCCCCTATGAGAGTGACTCCCATTGGAGCCCCTCTGACCTCTGACCCTTTGAAGGTTTTGGCGCACTTTGTGTAACCTGCAAACCTGACAGGAATCCTCTCAGGAGTTACAAGTACACAAAATGGCTGCCTTAGGAAGCCCAGTACGGTGGCTCCTAATGACCAAAAAGATACCTTAAAGGGCCATGTCATTGACATAGGCAGGGAAGGTTCTAGAACCTTCTGGCTCGTGCTGGCATCCTAGGGCACTGGCTATAAAAGGCCCAGTCCCTGGCGGCCATTTTATGAATGATCAAAGAACACCAGAAGAAGAGGACTTGACCCCAGATTGACACCTGCCCTGTTAACCCCCTGAGGCAGCTGATAGCGCAGGCAGAAGAGCAGCAGAGGTTGCTGGCGTGGACCCTGACTGGCGTTCCAGTCAGAAGCGTGAGCAGTGACCTCTCGCCTTCAGCGCCTGGTCAGCGAGTGCCCAATTGCCCCTCAGAGACTTTGGCCATAGTTAGAGCCTCCCCGCCCCCCAGTGGTGAGATCGCGACTGCAACTCTTAAAAGTGCCCCCTTCAACTTAAGTGCCTCCTGGCGGGCGTTCGGACGTCTCCGAACCCACCGCCGTCGACGCGCTGTTTGTGGATAGAAGGTGAGGTGCTGCGCTGCGGCGGGGAAAGGCTGGCCTTCATTTGGGCGAGATTACTGTCTCTGCCCTGCCCGAGTGACTTGGGAGCTGGTGTGTGGGCGGGAGCCCCCCCGTGAGTGAGCCCGGAGGGAGGATCGCGGAGCCCCTGGAACCCCCCTTCGCCCTTGGGAGAAGTGCCATACTGACTGGAGCGCTTACCGGCGCCGCCGAAGTGAGGTGGGCCGTCTCTTCCCCTGAAGTTGCCGCGTTGTTGTGGAACTGTGATGCGGCCTCATTTTGAACTGTGCGCGCAGGTGTTTTGGCCCCTCCGGCAGCCCGTTCTACGGTCCCAAGACTCGTGAACTGGAGCCGCCTTCGGAAACCCCGCCTGCGCTGACAGAAGCGCACAGACTCCTCCGGCAGCAGTAGTATTGAACCGGCTGGCCGCGGAGTGTAATTGCCGTAGTCATTTTATGCCTTTATCTTCCAGATATACGCGCAATGAGTTGTGAGTGCAACTAAGGGATTATCACGCGTATCTTGTGCCCAGAGAGCCCGAACCCGTGAACACTTCAAAAAACTGTAAGAGCGCGCATTCCGCATTGAATGACAAACGTAATGTGTTTACCCTGAAAGTGATTAATTGGTGGCAGCGATACCAGAATGACCCTGTGATATTTATGTGAAACGATCAGTATCTAACCTGCTAGGAAACTGTACTGCATCGCTGATATTTATTCCAGTCATTGTTGATATTTATTCCAGTCATTGCTGATATTTATTCCAGTCATTGCTGATATTTATTCCAGCCATTGCTGATATTTATTCTAATGTATTGAATCCTGATATTTATCCAGTATGTTTATTTATTAGAGTCCAACTATTTATTCCTGAGAAACCAGTACACAGCTAATCAAACCCATATAAGAAATGTGAATGTGATTGCCTAAGTGAACTTCCTTCAAACCCAGAGAACTTGTACATAAACGAAACGTATTTTTCTATAACAGTGGTGTGGTGTCCTTTTTGTGTGGTGTGCAGGGAGTTATTATTTGGTCATAGCCGGCTTAACACAACAGCCTTCTACCGCCTTGTCACTCAAGTCAAGCTACCCCCCTTTGTGCTGGGCTTGCCCATCGCAGGTCCAACAGCTACATATACACATTCTACAGCATTTCTTTATGCAGTTTCGTTTTGGTATTCAAGCAGCTCTATTCTTAGCCATTTTAGATTAAGGAGATTTCTCCCCTCTTTTAAAAAATTGTACATAATACAACCTGGAGAATTGTTTTCTTCAAGTTGGTCTCACTTCTCTGTCAATTTGATCAGCATTTAGTTCTTCATCACTATCTCCACTTATTTCAAGATTCTCGAAATCTTCAAGAATTACATATGTCCATTCAGGACCATTGAATTTATTATTCAGTCTTTTTAATCGTGGACTTCTCCTTTTTGGCTTTTCAGTGGATGGTCCAGATTAGCTGGTTAGTTCATTTACTTGGTCAGGTTATTCATTTACAGTTTTAAGGTGATAGTTCAGACTTTTAATAATACTAAGTAAATTGTCACCTTTTCTGATTCTTTTAGCTTGCACTGTGTTTTCAGCTTCTTCAAGAGCTCTTTCATTTTCATTGATTTGTGGCACAACTTGATTATTTCCGTCTTCTGAATTTCTCTCTATCTGACTTTGTCCAAGGCTTATCACCATAGCTGTTTCTGCCTGGATAAGT
This sequence comes from Lissotriton vulgaris, assembly GCF_964263255.1. Taxonomy (NCBI): domain Eukaryota; kingdom Metazoa; phylum Chordata; class Amphibia; order Caudata; family Salamandridae; genus Lissotriton; species Lissotriton vulgaris. The sequence goes on from NC_141691.1 coordinate 661,473,158, forward strand.
TCTTCTTTCCTAAACTGACCCTGTTCAGGATTTGTTTTGACTTGTTTTTCTTCTTCCTGAACTTGTTTTTCTTTTCCTAACTGGTCTTGCTCAGGTGTTTCAGTTTCTTGATTTTCTTCTGCCTGTGCGTTTTCTCTAAGACCTATCTGTCCCTCCGCAGACTTGTGAATAGAGTTTTTATTTTCTTTTGTCTGAGTAAATTGATCTTTCCTTATCTGATCCTGCTGAGGTTCTTTTATAGCTTTAGTTTCCATTTTCTGAGCGTGTTCTTCTATTCCTAACTCGTCCTCACTCTTCTCCTGTCTTTCTAATCGAGTTTGACTTCTTGTTCTCACAATGACTTCAGGTATGTCCACTACAGGGATCCAGTCATCCTGACTAAAGCTAGGTTGTTCTTGTTCTGCTACTTCAGGATCTGTTATTCGTGATCCTTCAGCTGTGCAACCATTAGCCGCCTCAACTGCTTGAGTTAGTTGGGGATCTACTTCGTCAGGTGCTGGCACTCTTTTGTATGGCTTGTATGAATCGAATTAGGCAAGCCTGTACATTTTACTGCTGTTGTTGTAACCAATATAACCTGATGTGGTTTTTCCCCCCATGGTGCTAGGCACGATTCTCAAGTGTTATTTTTCACAACTACTCAGTCACCGGGATTCAGGTCATGGGCTTGGTTCGGCTGCCTGGCAACAGCGTCTTCCCCAACCTGGTGAGAGATCGAACGCACTTGGTCAGCCAACTCTTTGCAATACTCCAGTAGCAAATCATCAGATATATTCAACAACTTGTGTCCTGGTATACATGCTTGCCTCATTGCCCTTCCCATGAGTCTTTCATGGGGACTCTGACCAGTATTTTTATCTGGTATACTTCTGAGCCCCATCAAGACAAGAGGTAAAGCATCAGGCCACTCCAGTGGTGTGGATGCACACACCTTTCCAAGTGTTGACGTCATTGGGCCATTTAATTGTTCTAACACTCACTCCAGAAGCCTCTGGGTGGTATACACAGTGCAGCTTTTGGTCAATTTTGAATGCTCCACAAATTAATCAAATTATTTCATTATTAAAATGAGACCCTCTGTCTGATTCAGTAGTTACTGGAAAACTGAATCGAGGAATGAGTTCCCTCAATAGGAGATTGGCCACTGTCAAGCTGTCATTCCTTATGGTCGGGTATGCTTCCACCCACTTTGAAAATAAACAAACTATGACAAGTACATATTTCAGTCCTCAACAAGCAGGTAACTAAATGAAATCAATTTGAAGTCTTATGAAAGGACCTTCTGCTTTCTCAATTCTTCCTGTGCTCACTACTGTTTTCTGTCTGGATTCATTTGTTGACATGTTAAGCATCTTTTGCAAAGACTCTCTGCGACATTCCTGAACCTTGCATTGAACCAATCTTGTTTGAAAAGTCTGATTATGGCATCTCTGCCAATGTGAGTGTCACCATGATACATTCTAGCCATGGGTGCGAGCATGAAGTCTGGCATCACTGGTCTCCTATCCAGAAAAACCTATACACCATCTCCAATCCTTTTCTAACAACCCATTTTCTCCCATTACTCCTTTTCCTTCACGTCTACTTCATCTTGTAGGTCCTTTACTTCCTCCCATGTTCCTATGCCCCCAAGTAGCATAAGTTGGCAGCTGATTCCACATGTTGCAATTTTCTTGTTTACTGCTATTCTGTATTTAGCACAAGGTTTCCTGACTGGTGAGCAGCAGATTTGACTACTGCCACTTCTTTTGGTAATTGGATTGCTTCAATCAATTCTTTTACAAAATTTCCATTTTTAATAGGAGTTCCTGAAGAAGTCATGAAATCCCTCTGCATCCAGAGCTGGCCAAAGTGGTGCACAACCCCGTAACCATACTGACTGTCTGTGTATATGGTTACTTTCCAATTTCTTCCCACTTTTACAATCTTTAATTAAAGCTATCAATACGGCTACTTGTGCAAACTTTAAAAAAAAAACGTTATTTTCTGGTTTTTAGAATACAAAAGCAGCAATATGCATATTAGTTCACTTTGCGTATATGTCAAACATTGATACAAAGAATCAATACCAGTCGTAGAATGCAGTTTTGATCATAGTCACCAGGCAGGTAATTCTTGTAATATCAGTATGCACTCTCCCACACATTCAGAAACACCAGCAGTTGTGTTGTGCAATCAAGCACGCTTCTTGAGGCTAACCAGAGATGTGGCCAGTGGGCATTCCATAACCTGTAAAACATAAAACTCAATAAGATCTCTCCCACACCCTCCGGGACTATGCCCCGTTCAAGCTGGGAGTCCAATGCCTGGCGCCTGGTGTCAATGTAAGAACGGAATGGGTGCCATATATCTGTAGGCCGAGATGTGGTAGGTAGTATACTGGCATATATTTCACTTTTTACATTACAGTAGGCCATACTGTTCAGACAGTTCTGGACAGTGGGGGTAGATTTCTGCCCCCAGCGGGTGGCTGTTTCTCCTTTTGCCAACAGGAGACCCAGAGATGTGAACCTCCTGGTCTTTTTTGGGGAAGGTGACTGTGTATCCCAGCAGGGCTATTTCTGGAGTGGGGATCAACAGAATATTGATCATTTGCCCCAGTGTATGATGAATATGTGTCCAGTAGTGTTGTAAGTTTGGCAGGTCCAGGTGAGATGCGCAAAGTCAGCATTGGGGACAGAACATTTGTGACAGTTGTGTGTTTAGATGAGTCAATTTTGGGTGCCATGGCCAGGGTGAAATATATCCAGCGCAGGAATTTGAAATGTAAAAGTTTGTGTCTACTATTTAGTGAAACTTCTTGTTTGACTGTGCAGCATTTGGCCCATTGCTCATCAGGGATGTGTCGTCCCAAATCGGCCTCCCATGCGGCGCGGACTCTATCGTCATTTATCGGTCTCAGAGCAGCACACGTCTTGTAAAGTTTGAAAATGAAGTGGAAACTGTCCGTGCTGTCTATAATCCTCGTGAGTGGGGGGAATGAGGACGGTTCTAGCTGAAAAGATGGCAAAGTGGCGTGCAGTGTGGATATGATGTGGCCCAAGACAAACTTGTCGATGGTACTTCCAGATTGGAATCGGGTGTCGTCCAATGTCGAAAAGATGTTCCCCCCAGGGTATAGATCGCCTACTTGTGTAATTTCAAATGTCGCCAGAAAGCGCTGTCTTAAACGTTCCTCCGTTATTGGTATCTATCTAAAATTAATAATGGGTAGTGCAGAGGAAAACAATATATCCGCTCCCGTGTATCTGCACAGTTTGTCCCATGCCCAGCTCGCGGTGGAAATGGTCTGGATGTCATGGGGATCTCTGGAAGGCCAGCTGGCAAGATTGATGAGAGTTTTTCCGGAAGAACAAGATGTGCTTCTGGTCTTAAATAAGGAATGCGGACATCAGGATGAAACCTGGAATGAGCGTAGCTGAATTGGGCCACTAAATAGTATAACTGAAAATCAGGGACGCTGTAACCTCACCTGATGTATAAATGTAAATGTAAATGTGCAGGAATTTATATAGCGCAAATCACCGAGCGGTTTCTAAGCGCTTGCTTAGGGAACCCGTCCTGGTATTCCCCTGTGAGATAACCCCGGCAGGGTATCCACAAGGTGAAAGCCAGGCATCCTGCCACGAGGGGCCGTTGTGGAGATTAAGCAAGCTATTGCCCAGAGTCGCAGAGTGTGAACCCGTGAATCGAGTAGGCACCGGAGCGAGAATTGTCGAGTCCACAGACATTTTAGGACTCAAGACCCCGCCGAGCCGGGAATTGAACCCTGGTCCCGGGCTGACCTCTGTTTCCAGGTCTGCCTCCTCTAACCAGTGAGCCACACTTCTATGGTAGAGTAAGGATGGACCACTGTACAGTGCCTTCTCTTCCCCCCCCCCCGAGGCTAATCAGATCAGAAGTGAACGAAGCGTTCTAAAAAAGGCATTGGTGAGAAGAATTGGTATGTTGTTAAAAAATATATAGAAATTTGGGTAGAACAACCATCTTTAAAATCACAACACGGCCAGCTAATGACAAGGGGAGTCTCAGCCATCACTCAATTTGTGTTTCAAGCGTTGTAATACCTCAACCGTAGTTCAAACCTATTATTTGGGCGGCATCCAAATGTATGTGGACTCCTAAAAATTTGACAGACACTACACCTCTCCAAGGGAAATTTACATTCCCACGGTTTTGTGCTGACTGTCAAAGGGAAGATGACAGATTTATGCCAACTAATGACTAGGCGCGAAAAACGTCAGAATCTAATGATTTCCCGAAGTAACAGATCCAAATTGTCTTGAGGGTGTCGTACATATAATATTGTGTCATCCGCATAAAGCGAGACCAGGAGGGGGCCCGTGTTCAATTGAAGGCCCCTATGGAGATGACATTCTTGAAAATGGCATACCAGAGGGTCCATGGCCAGGATAAATAACAATGGGGAGAGGGGGCAACCTTGGCAGGAACCGCTGGAGAGTTGGAAGGGTCACAATAGTGTGCCATTGAGGCGGAGTCTAGCTGTCGGTTTAGTGTACATTAAAGTTGTTGTGGCTATAAATCCCAAGGGCATGCACATTCGCTGCATAACCGAAAGAAAGAAGGGCCATTCTAATGAATCAAAAGCTTTCTCTGTATCCAGGAGAATAGCTGCTGTAGGGGTATCAGGGCTAATCCTGTGCAGAACTGAAAAAAGTGTTCGAAGATTTAACCTGGTAGACGGTGTGGAACAAAACCAGTCTGAGCTGGGGATATGAGGAATTCCATAAGTTGGGACAACCTGTTGGAGAGGACTTTGGCTAATATTTTATAATGTAAATTGAGGAGGGACAGGGGTCTGTACTCTTTGCAGTATTTGGGATCTTTACCCAGCTTGGGAAGCAAAATTATTACTGCTTCCTTGAGTGTAGGGGGAGGAGTTGTGACTCTAGGGCAGAGGTCTTCAAACCTTTGTCGGCCTAGCCTTTTGGGGTCCCAGTCCGACCGTATTTTGGGATCCCCCTGTTCAGAACAGCTTTGAATGTATGGTACAATTTCAGCTCTGTTATTCCCCCATTGTCTAGATGACTGACTGCACAAGCTCACTTGTCCAAATTCTAACGTTGTTCCATCTAATACTCAGGGATAGTGAAGTGAGTTTTCAATACTCAGTAGCAGCTCACTAATATTACTAATATTGCTGCAAATAATCTCTATAACACCCTCCCACTTCTCATATGTGAGGTCTTGTTTTCATCTAAGGCAAACTTTGTTATGGATGTTGCATGAAACACAACATTTTTCTGCAAAATGTCTGTAATAGACTCACACATCAGTCACATTAAAAACAAACTAAAGTGAAACTGTATTTAAACCATCTGTTTAAGAATTATTCAAGGTCATCAGGACAAGACTCTGCAGATTAGAGCTGGCACTATCAGGGGCCCCTAATAGACTGGGGCCCTGGGCGGGAGCCCCCTTTGCCCGTGCCTTAAAACAACTCTGGATGAATGGGGCTGGCTAGAGTCTCCCAGGTGTCTGAGTGCTGGCTCTGCTATGCTCGATAGTTTACTAGTTTTTATCTGCATATCTGGGGGTGTACCCTTGCAGCTTATCTCTGCTGCTCTCTCCTTTCTCCCCGCCTCATCTTCCGTTCTATCTGCCTCATCCTCTGCTACACCCTGCTTTCTTGCCAACCTCACCTTCGGCTTCCTCCCACCTCATCCTCTTCTCTCTTCACCTCACCCACCTTTCTATCTTCTGCTTGAACTGCTACCGCACACACTGGTGTACATGTACCTGTGTGGGTGTGAAGGTGTGCGTAATTGCACCATGCCCTCCTGTTGCCCTATATGTGTTCTTCACTAATAGCTCTCAACATTTTGAACAGTTGCAGGACAAAGCCGTGGATTATCCCGAGCGAGGTAATGAGCATGAACAAGAGCTTCAGAGACCTAAGAACCGTCTATATTTTAAAGCAATAATAAGACTCTGTGCAACTTTTTAAAGTTGTGGATAATGCCTGCTGATGTATATATACCTACCCCACAAAGGCCTGGAAGCGAAAACCAAGTGGCAACCTGAGCAGAACTGACCAGATATCAAATATGGGCCTTTTTCTACCCATATCTGCTCACAGTGCAAAAAAGTACAGCTTCCAATGTTGACAACTGGAGTTCTCATTTGGTGGCTGGTTTCTCAACCAATATTTGGTTGTCAGTTTCTTGAGCAAAATATATTTTGAGGGGAACAAAGGAGAAATGTATGGCTCATGTGAGTGCCTCAAAACTGAACTCTCTCCCCTACATTGGGACCAGCATGTTCCTGTCTCCTTCCCATTCTTTTCTTCTCTTCTATTAGTCTCTCCTGTTTACTTCACCTTCTCTTTCTCCATCATCCTCCCTGCATATATCTCTCATCTCCCTTTAGTCCTACCCAGGCTTCTCTAGTGGTTTTACCCTCCTCCTATGGCCCCTCCCACATCACTTATCATTTGCCCATTGATCCAGCGAGATTTAGCAGCTTGGGTTACTCATAACCTACCATACTACCTGGGTCCATAAACAATTATACACAGTCGGTAATCACTGCTGAGATCAACATTTATTTTACCTCCGAGATGAATTTACCTTTATACCAATTCTTACCAACCCTATCACCTTCTTGGATCTTAATTTCCTCTGATCAATAGATCAGGTTGTTAGCAGAATAGGTAGAAATGACATTTACTTTTATTTCTTTAAATGACAACAGACTCGAGAGTGTTTTAAAATGTTTATCTAGTAAATCATTTTGTGATTCAGATACCAATACATGTCATACACCAATTTCTTTAAGGAAATGATCAAGAGTAAAGCACAATGACTTCAGTTAAATCTCATGAAGATGGTATCGGAAAGGGTGGGAAAAGAGAGCCGCACAAGGCCATACCACACAGAATTGTATTTACCTAGAATGGTGTGAGGAGCAACCCCTGGCCAAGGAGCTGGAAAGAATACTCCCAAGTAGTTAGGAGCCAACAGATCAGGACAGGTTCGGGACAGGATAGGTGACCTCTTCTAAATGCAACGCCAACATCGCACCCCTCTCTGGCACTACTCTTTCGATTCTTCCCCTTCTGAATGGACAGATTCTTCTTCAGCAATATCTCCGACTCTGCTCTCTCTGTTTCCCTCTCGATTCTTCTATTAGAGTGCTCGATCAGCGCCTCTGACCTCCATAACATCCGCCATCATCTGCATCGTTGATGGGTCTGTGACATCTAACTGACTAAGCCTACCTTAGTTACACTATTCTACATGTATGTACCACCCCCCAATGTTTCAATATTCATGAAAACCCCTACTTCTGATTGGGCAAGGGAATGGGTAGAGGTCATCACACCATACTAATGTAATGCTTTTTCTTTAGTTTATTGTTCAATATTTCCCGCCCCTTAATTTTACTTTCCCAAACTTTATTTACACCTGCATTTCACATTAAGAATTAATACAAAGTATGCAAATTTTGACTTCTTCTCCTTTCCTTCTTTGGGTCAAGAGGTGAGGTTCCCAAGCACTTCTTTGCTAGAGCGTCCTTGGTTGGGTTTCAATGTCACATCATGGATCCTGACAGAATCTTAGTGTGCTTGAGCAAACATCATGTGGGATAGGGATTTCAGTCACCCTCCAGGCGCAAATATGAACTAATTTATAAAGTTAAAGAAAAACATGTTAGAATACAAAAATAAATGAATACCCTGTATACCACTTATTCCTACTCTAATCCCTTTAATTTATTTTAACTTTCACATTAGCAGTTTAATAAAATGTGAGAGATTTTAGTTTACGCATAGCACGTGCATTAACATGTGAGTTTCAAGCGGCCATCTTAATAGCTATCGTGCAGCTGCAAAGTTTTCCCACCAAAGCAAAGAACATCATACTATGTAGATGTAGTAGACGTACGCGCAGAAAGTTCCCGTGTTTCCAGCAGCTAATTTTAGACACTCGGGTTACTTATTAGAAAAACACATAGGCAAGCTTCCTCTAGATTCTAGTGTAGAGTGTATAATGCAATATTGGAATTTACGAACATGTTGATTACAATATCACACTTTATTTGAGAGGATTGCATCCGAGCAAGTCTCTTTATGAAACCCTGCTCCATCAATCTCCTCTTTGATGGCATTTTATGCCATCACTAATTTCCCATTTCTATCTCTTCTTGAACTCTTTTAGTTTTTCCTTTTCCTTTCTTATTTTGTAAACCTTTCATTCTTTTATAAATATCTTCTCCTATCTCTTCGAGGTGGGTTTCCTCATATTTTCTTTTCTTTCCCTTTTCATTCACTACTTACCATTTTCTTTTCTTGCAACATTTGCACCAAAACATTATTGCCAAAACTAATAAGGTTATTTCCATTATTGGTATCAGTACTTGACCTATAATACTTTTACCTGTGTTAGAGAACCAACTACCTATAGATGAAATACTATTTGTTAGTTTCTTCCATACACTGTCAACTTCCAGTGGTTTTAAATCTTCTCCCAAATTTGTAATATTTTTGATATAACCTCCAATTTCCACACTTCTGTCTGGAATATATGTGCAACAATGTTGTGCCTTCAACATTTTACAAACTCTGCCCTCTTTAGCCAATAATACATCAAGAGCAAGTCGGTTTTGTAAAACCATAGATCTGACCGCAACCAATTCGGTATTGCTCAATAAAAATCCTCCAGCAGTGTCAGTCGATAAGCGATCAACCACTGTGGATAATTTACAAATTCTTTGTGTATTCAGAATTACTCCTACTGAAGGTATCCATGCACTGAATATGTCTCCTACAATTTCTGAAAAACTAGCCCTTGTGTGTTAGTCCATTATTTTCTTCATTGCTTCCAGTGATTCTTTTTACATGATATACTTTAGGGAATACTATTCCGAAATAGCAACTCCCATACCAATGGTCAGGCAGCTTAAAATAAGCTTTGTTTCCACATACATATTAAATTCCGCGAAATACTGGATCTGTTTCACCTCTAAATCCACATCCCCCTATTACTAGAACATTGTGTTCACATTCACTGGAGCAAAATAAATATATTGTTATACTCTGTTTTTTAACCTATGGAGACAGATTTTCTCTTTCTTTTCAAGGTCCAGGGACATAGCAGCCTGAGTTTTGCCAGGTCCAATTAGGTCTTCTTTTTCAGCCCACTTAGGTATCTGAGGTTTCGATTCAGACGCCCTTCTATGGAAATCCTGCTCCTGTGCTCTACTAAATTCAAAAATATATTTTCTTCTTCATGTAACCTACATGTTAAATTGTGCTTATGTGCTTCAGCAATATCTATTGACTTCATTGTTAGGAAATATTCATCCATGAATTGTGTCCCTTCATACACACATAACAATCACTAACTTCCATGGTATCTACATAATGTACTATTAGGTTGGTAAAAACATTTAAATCTGTATCATTTGTATTCACAGTGTGATGTAAATCTATCTCATCTTGTGCTTCGAAATCTACTCTGCCTTGCTTAATGTTAGCTACCTTTCCATGTGCTTTATTGTCATTCTGTTTGTTCGCAGTCATTAAATAGGTGATGGCTATTGTCAGTACTAACCATATTAAAAGTACTAAAAATATGCTACATATACACATTCTACAGCATTTCTTTATGCAGTTTCGTTTTGGTATTTAGCAGCTCTATTGTCAGCCATTTTAGATTAAGTAGATTTCTCCCCTCTTTTAAAAAATTGTACAGAATACAACCTGGAGAATTGTTTTCTTCAAGTTGGTCTCACTCCTCCGTCAATTTGATCAGCATTTAGTTCTTCATCACTATCTCCACTTATTTCAAGATTCTCAAAATCTTCAAGAATTACATATGTCCATTCAGGACCATTGAATTTATTATTCAGTCTTTTTAATCGTGGACTTCTCCTTTTTGGCTTTTCAGTGGATGGTCCAGATTGGCTGGTTAGTTCATTTACTTGGTCAGGTTATTCATTTACAGTTTTAAGGTGATAGTTCAGACTTTTAATAATACTAAGTAAATTGTCACCTTTTCTGATTCTTTTAGCTTGCACTGTGTTTTCAGCTTCTTCAAGAGCTCTTTCATTTTCATTGATTTGTGGCACAACTTGATTATTTCCGTCTTCTGAATTTCTCTCTATCTGACTTTGTCCAAGGCTTATCACCTTAGCCGTTTCTGCCTGGATAAATTCTTCTTTCCTAAACTGACCCTGTTCAGGATTTGTTTTGACTTGTTTTTCTTCTTCCTGAACTTGTTTTTCTTTTCCTAACTGGTCTTGCTCAGGTGTTTTAGTTTCTTGATTTTCTTCTGCCTGTGCATTTTCTCTAAGACCTATCTGTCCCTCCGCAGACTTGTGAATAGAGTTTTTATTTTCTTTTGTCTGAGTAAATTGATCTTTCCTTATCTGATCCTGCTGAGGTTCTTTTATAGCTTTAGTTTCCATTTTCTGAGCGTGTTCTTCTATTCCTAACTCGTCCTCACTCTCCTCCTGTCTTTCTAATCGAGTTTGACTTCTTGTTCTCACAATGACTTCAGGTATGTCCACTACAGGGATCCAGTCATCCTGACTAAAGCTAGGTTGTTCTTGTTCAGCTACTTCAGGATCTGTTATTCGTGATCCTTCAGCTGTGCAACCATTAGCCGCCTCAACTGCTCGAGTTAGTTGGGGATCTACTTCGTCAGGTGCTGGCACTCTTTTGTATGGCTTGCATGAATCCAATTAGGCAAGCCTGTACATTTTACTGCTGTTGTTGTAACCGATATAACCTGATGTGGTTTTTCCCCCCTTGGTGCTAGGCACGATTCTCAAGTGTTATTTTTCACAACTACTCAGTCACCGGGATTCAGGTCATGGGCTTGGTTCGGCTGCCTGGCAACAGCGTCTTCCCCAACCTGGTGAGAGATTGAACGCACTTGGTCAGCCAACTATTTACAATACTCCAGTAGCAAATCATCAGATATATTCAACAACTTGTGTCCTGGTATACATGCTTGCCTCATTGCCCTTCCCATGAGTCTTTCATGGGGACTCTGACCAGTATTTTTATCTGGTATACTTCTGAGCCCCATCAAGACAAGAGGTAAAGCATCAGGCCACTCCAGTGGGGTGGATGCACACACCTTTCCAAGTGTTGACTTCATTGTGCCATTTCATTGTTCTACCACTCCAGAAGCCTCTGGGTGGTATACACAGTGCAGCTTTTGTTCAATTTTGAATGCTTCACATATTAATCAAATTATTTCATTATTAAAATGAGACCCTCTGTCTGATTCAGTAGTTACTGGAAAACCGAATCGAGGAATGAGTTCCCTCAATAGGAGTTTGGCCACTGTCAAGCTGTTATTCCTTATGGTCGGGTATGCTTCCACCCACTTTGAAAATAAACAAACTACGACAAGTACATATTTCAGTCCTCAACAAGCAGGTAACTGAATGAAATCAATTCGAAGTCTTATGAAAGGACCTTCTGCTTTCTCAATTCTTCCTGTGCTCACTACTGTTTTCTGTCTGGATTCATTTGTTGACATGTTAAGCATCTTTTGCAAAGACTCTCTGCGACATTCCTGAACCTTGCATTGAACCAATCTTGTTTGAAAAGTCTGATTATGGCATCTCTGCCAATGTGAGTGTCACCATGATACATTCTAGCCATGGGTGCGAGCATGAAGTCTGGCATCACTTGTCTCCTATCCAGAAAAACCTATACACCATCTTCAATCCTTTTCTAACAACCCATTTTCTCCCATTACTCCTTTTCCTTCACGTCTACTTCATCTTGTAGTCCTTTACTTCCTCCCATGTTCCTATGCCTCCAAGTAGCATAAGTTGGCAGCTGATTCCACATGTTTCAATTTTCTTGTTTACTGCTATTTTGTATTTAGCACAAGGTTTCCTGACTGGTGAGCAGCAGATTTGACTACTGCCACTTCTTTTGGTAATTGGATTGCTTCAATCAATCCTTTTACAAAATTTCCATTTTTAATAGGAGTTCCTGAAGAAGTCATGAAATCCCTCTGCATCCAAAGCTGGCCAAAGTGGTGCACAACCCCGTAACCATACTGACTGTCCGTGTATATGGTTACTTTCCAATTTCTTCCCACTTTTACAATCTTTAATTAAAGCTATCAATATGGCTACTTGTGCAGACTTAAAAAAAAAAACGTTATTTTCTGGTTTTTAGAATACAAAAGCAGCAATATGCATATTAGTTCACTTTGCGTATATGTCAAACAGTGATACAAAAAATCAATACCAGTCATAGAATGCAGTTTTGATCATAGTCACCAGGCAGGTAATTCTTGTAATATCAGTATGCACTCTCCCACACATTCAGAAACACCAGCAGTTGTGTTGTGCAATCAAGCACGCTTCTTGAGGCTAACCAGAGATGTAGCCAGTGGGCATTCCATAACTTGTAAAACATAAAACTCAATAAGATCTCTCCCACACCCTCCGGGACTATGCCCCGTTCAAGCTGGGAGTCCAATGCCTGGCGCCTGGTGTCAATGTAAGAACGGAATGGGTGCCATATATCTGTAGGCCGAGATGTGGTAGGTAGTATACTGGCATATATTTCACTATTTACATTACAGTAGGCCATACTGTTCAGACAGTTCTGGACAGTGGGGTTAGATTTCTGCCCCCAGCGGGTGGCTGTTTCTCCTTTTGCCAACAGGAGACCCAGAGATGTGAACCTCCTGGTCTTTTTTGGGGAAGTTGACTGTGTATCCCAGCAGGGCTATTTCCGGAGTGGGGATCAATAGAATATTCATCATTTGCCCCAGTGTATGATGAATATGTGTCCAGTAGTGTTGTAAGTTTGGCAGGTCCAGGTGAGATGCGCAAAGTCAGCATTAGGGACAGAACATTTGCGACAGTCGTGTGTTTAGATGAGTCAATTTTGTGTGCCATGGCCGGGGTGAAATATATCCAGCGCAGGAATTTGAAATGTAAAAGTTTGTGTCTACTATTTACTGAACCTTCTTGTGTGACTGTGCAGCATTTGGCCCATTGCTCATCAGGGATTTGTTGTCCCAAATCGGCCTCCCATGCGGCGCGGACTCTATCGTCATTTATTGGTCTCAGAGCAGCACACGTCTTGTAAAGTTTGAAAATTAAGTGGACACTGTCCGTGCTGTCTATAATCCTCGTGAGTGGGGGGAATGAGGACGGTTCTAGCTGAAAAGATGGCAAAGTGGCGTGCAGTGTGGATATGATGTGGCCCAAGACAAACTTGTCGATGGTACTTCCGGATTGGAATCGGGTGTCGTCCAATGTCGAAAAGATGTTCTCCCCCAGGGTATAGATCGCCTACTTGTTTAATTTCAAATGTCGCCAGAAAGCGCTGCCTTAAACGTTCCTCCGTTATTGGGATCTATCTAAAATTATTAATGGGTAGTGCAGAGGAAAACAATATATCCGCTCCCGTGTATCTGCACAGTTTGTCCCATGCCCAGCTCGCGGTGGAAATGGTCTGGATGTCATGGGGATCTCTGGAAGGCCAGCTGGCAAGATTGATGAGAGTTTTTCCGGAAGAACAAGATCTGCTTCTGGTCTTAAATAAGGAATGCGGACATCAGGATGAAACCTGGAATGAGCGTAGCTGAATTGGGCCACTAAATAGTATAACTGAAAATCAGGGACGCTGTAACCTCACCTGTCGTATGGTAGAGTAAGGATGGACCACTGTACACGTGCCTTCTCTTCCCCCCCCCCCCCCCCCCCCCCCGAGGCTAATCGGATCAGAAGTGAATGAAGCGTTCTAAAAAAGGCATTGGTGAGCAGAATTGGTATGTTGTTAAAAAATATATAGAAATTTGGGTAGAACAACCATCTTTAAAATCACAACCCGGCCAGCTAATGACAAGGGGAGTCTCAGCCATCACTCAATTTGTGTTTCAAGCGTTGTAATAGCTCAACCGTAGTTCAAACCTATTATTTGGGCGGCATCCAAATGTATGTGGACTCCTAAAAATTTGACAGACACTACACCTCTCCAAGGGAAATTTACATTCCCACGGTTTTGTGCTGACTGTCAAAGGGAAGATGACAGATTTATGCCAACTAATGACTAGGCCCAAAAAACGTCAGAATCTAATGATTTCCCGAAGTAACAGATCCAAATTGTCTTGAGGGTGTCGTACATATAATATTGTGTCATCCGCAAACAGCGAGACCAGGAGGGGGCCCGTGTTGAATTGAAGGCCCATGGCCAGGATAAATAACAAGGGGGAGAGGGGGCAACCTTGGCGGGAACCGCAGGAGAGTTGGAAGGGTCACAATGGTGTGCCATTGAGGCGGAGTCTAGCTGTCGGTTTAGTGTACATTAAAGTTGTTGTGGCTATAAATCCCAAGGGCATGCACATTCGCCGCATAACGGAAAGAAAGAAGGGCCATTCTAATGAATCAAAAGCTTTCTCTGTATCCAGGAGAATAGCTGCTGTAGGGATATCAGGGCTAATCCTGTGCAGAACTGAAAAAAAGTGTTCCAAGATTTAACCTGGTAGATGGTGTGGAACAAAACCAGTCTGAGCTGGGGATATGAGGAATTCCATAAGTTGGGACAACCTGTTGGAGAGGACTTTGGCTAATATTTTATAATCTAAATTGAGGAGGGACAGGGGTCTGTACTCTTTGCAGTATTTGGGATCTTTACCCAGCTTGGGGAGCAAAATTATTACTGCTTCCTTGAGTGTAGGGGGAGGAGTTGTGACTCTAGGGCAGAGGTCTTCAAACTTTTGTCGGCCTAGCCCCCCATCTAAACCTTTTTACACGTCGAGCCCCCCCCCCCCCACCGCCACCACCACCTGATAAAAAAGTTCTGGAAGCTAGTACTCTGCATCATTAACGGCCATTCCCTCCTGCAGAGCCCAAGTTGTATAGGGCAAATAATATTAAAAAAGTAATAGTGTTTAGTAAACTAAAGTTTTTGTAGTGTATGTGCTTATTCTAAAGTTCAAATGAAAAGAAAACAATTAGCACAACAAATGTCATTGGTGTTTTATTTTTCACATAAAACACAAAATTTAGGATAGATTAGCAAAAACGCTCCAAAAACACAGGTGTGGGAGTGCATGTTTTTCTCCACAGAGACAATGTTTGGATGGATTCTTGCTTCTGCCATCCTTAGGCTGTGCTCCACTTCCAGTCTTGAGCAGTGCCTGGAAACAGGAGTGCTCACAAAATGTTGTAATATATTATTATTACCAAAGGGATGAGGTAGCTGCTGGACCCAGTGGTGTATTTTGACCAGAGAAGGGTGCCACCCATAAAGAGGCTTCTGACTAAGACCTGGGGATACAATTGCCTTCACATCAGGTGCGCAACGCCAATAGGGCTCAAAGGGCTTCAGCGCCCTCACCCCCCTGCCCCCCAAACCCACCCGTTGTGTGGAAAACCACCAGTGTGCTGGATGCACAGCATGGATTAATGTATTTATATTTCACATTCTTAATCAACAATGAAATCACCAGTGCTAATCAAATCAATTTAAACTTCACATTTATCTGAAAGTACTTATTCCAGCATCACAGAAATGTTTTTTTGTTGTTCATTTAAATAAAAATTGTCAACATGTACAACATAAGATCATTGCATTTAACTAAATGCTGTACAAAATCAAAAACTTCAACAAATAATATGACTTCAGTGGTTTTCTGAAGTTACATAGCCATGCCCAATGCATTTCGGGATTAAACTCAAATCCCTACTTCAGGGGACACTGTAGGAATATACATAAACATACCATATATAGAATGCTGATATAATTTAAATTCTTTAAGATGCATTGTTTAACATGTCCAGGAGTGCCAGCTCAGACCCTGTATGTTTTTAACCCAAGGCAATACCAAGAAAGTAGAGCTGTGATGTTGTGCACCATGTCCGAATTTGTGAAAAGAAGCAGTGAGCATGCCCTCTATCTAAAGCACTGTGAACACGTGACTCATAAGCCACTGTGACTGCATGCAAACCTGCACAAATCCTGCGTGCTCCTTGCTTAACAACTTACTGGAGGGCTGTAACAAACGGTGAAACTCAAGTAAAAAATGGAGGCAACTCAACTACAGGAAAAATTAATCTGTGGAAAAAATATGAAATCTGTAAGTGTGTCAGCGTTGGCACCTTATTACAGTTATGAATAAAAAAAAAACCTGAAAAAATGATTACGAGTGGAGCAGTGACTACAATGTCAAACTGCTGGGGACAGCTCAATGTAACAACCAACTTGTGAACTATACGCCGAAAAAACATCAAAATGAGTAGTGAGTGGGTTTAAAACCTGCTCAAGTACATTGCATGTCGCGCATAAAAATTACCTGAAACCGAGCCAGTTCTTCACTGCACTGTAATTCGATGTCGACCTTAAGCCAAAGTGAAAGAATTGCAACTCCAGGCTCTACTCTTCTCTCACTTGCCAGACGTCAGAGACAACACTGATGGTGTCACACACACAGACAGTTTTAGAGCTGCCAGCGCACACGAGTACTTCACAGGTCTTTAAAAGACCATTTACACATTAATTAGGCTTTGTTTTTCACCCCTTCTTAGAGCCCCTGAATCTCCACTCTTCCCATTGCTGGAAGAATTAGCCCTCCTCCCACTCCCCACCTCCTCCGAAATCATTTCACCTCTGGCATTTAAAGACGTGTGCCTCCAGACGTTCTCAGCCGAGCCCCCAGCAGCTAGGGATGCAGCAGCCCAAGCTGCGATACACGAACTGGCGCCTGGCACCTGAAAGCAACAATAGAAGATGAAGTGTGCGCCCCCCCAGGGGGGCTTGCCCCACAGTTTGAAGACCTATGCTCTAGGGCCTCCGCGTACACATGAATTAGTTGGGGGGCCAGGAGATCTTATACTCTTTATAGAAATCGCCCCTGAAGCCGTCCAATCCTGGGGCTGAGGAGCCATGGATCGTCTCTATGGCGTTGATGACATCTGCTTCAGAGATGGGTTCTGCCAAAAAATCTTGCATGTATTTTTCGAGAAAGACGAGAGCTATCTCATCTAGATAAGTCTCTTGTATTTCGTGTGTGTTCCCTAGTGTAGTAGAATATAGTGATGAAAAATAATCCAGGAATGTGTTTTGGATTTCCGTTGTGGAAGTGTATATTAGGTCATCAGGGGCCGTAGTTCTGTAATGTAAGCTTTGTGATAAGGAGGTCTGAGCAACTGTGCCGAAACTCTGCCCGGTCTCTCACCCTCTCCATAACTCCTGGCTGTGTGGTGTTTCCCTAGGCATAGAATTTCCCGGTCTGCTGTCTCCCTGTACTCGTCTAGGAGAGCCAAGCGTCTACTCATGTGTGTGGGTGACGTGAGTTGCGTGAAGGAGTGGTCTTGTGATGTGATTTCACATTCAGTACAGGCCGGTGTGTTCCGGCAGTCCCTGAAAACATCTGCATGTTTGGCTATGCATGCCCCTCTAAGGACCGCTTTCAAACCCTCCCATAGAGTTGCCCAGGAGTCCCCCGAGCCGGTATTAATGTCAAAATAGTCCTCAATGGCCTCACGGATCTCTGCCTTAAATACTTCGTCTTGTAGAGCTCGGCTGGGGAAGGGCCACCGTCTTTTAAAACGTTCCGGACGGGGGACTTTCAAATATAGTTTAACAGGAGAGTGGTCAGAATAAGTCCTGTTGGGGGTTTAGATCGAAGAACACCCACTAGAAATGTCTGGGGATAACAGCCAATAGTCTATTCTTGTCCAGGTGTTGTGTTGGCCTGAATAGTGAGTATAGTCAGTGGTGTTGGAGTTCTGTCTGTGTTAAACGTCTAACAGAGTGAACTGGTCACACAGTTCCAGCAGGGCGCGTCGGGCACGTGGCTTGGAGTCTGGGACCTTTGAAGTACTATCTATTCCGGGATTCAGCAATAGATTAAAACCCACCCCCCAATAAACAAGGTCTGCGGATCTAACCTGGTAAGCTGGGTTTGTAGGGTGTGGAAAAAATCGGGATCATCCGAGTTCGGGGCATCTACGCATACTAGTAAAACCTGTCTGCCCATTAGGGATTCAGAGACCACCAGATAATGCCTCTCGCTATCTTGCTGCACAGAACCAAGGCTGAATGGGACCCTCTTTTGTATTAAAATAGCTGTTCCCCGTTCGTAATTGCTGTAATGAGCAAAATATCTATGTGTCCCCCAACTAGTGCCAAACTGTGTCGTGTCAGATTTAAGGAACTGTGCTTCCTGCAAGTAAGCAATGTCAACCTTGTGACGCATAAGGTAGTGGATCACCTGTCTCTTTTTCGAGGATTATTCAAACCCTGCACATTCCAACACAATAGGGAGAGGTCTGAGGGACCCTCTGTGTTACCAAACCTGGCCATTTACAGAGTAGCACATGCATATCCTGGTATTGTAGTGACAGAGAACAATGATGAGCAATAGTGAACAAATCTATACAGTGACATAATTTCGTAAAACAAATGTAAAATTCCACAACCCCCTCCCCCACTCAGCCAGACCCCAAATGAGGCAAGGCCATTCCCAAAATGAAAAACTAGAGCGAAGTACTAAATAGCTTTTCACTGGAGTGATGATCCCAAAAACAGTACCCCCAAATACACCAAACTAATTTCAATGGATACACCATGGGGGCAGCAACGCCCAACTGAGCTACCAGCTAATTGCAAAAAGCTATGCAGTGTGACAAACGTATTCCCTATGTCACATTTGGACAAATTGATGTGAGGCAAGAGCCTTATCAGTACGACCAGAGCTGGCAAAGAGATCCGCACTGGCATCAGACCCACTGTGCGGAGGGGAGAGGCCCGCCGCCATTCTGGCAGATGGATGATTGTTCTATTTGTAAATGTGACAGAATTTGTGCACCTCCGTGGCATTCTCAAAAATGCGAGACCTTCCATCCACCTTTAGCCTGGCTGGGTAAAGCATACCGTATCGCAGTCCCATGTTTCGTAGAGCTGCTTTTATCCCATTGAACTTGCGTCTTGCATCTTGCACCATTGTTGTGTAGTCTTGGTAAAAGGAGAGTTTAGAACCCTGCCAGATTACTTCCCCACGCTCCCTGGCTAACCTGAGAGCCGAATCTCTGTCCCTTAAGTTCATTATGCATGCCACTAAGGGCTTAGGGGGGAGACCTGGGTTTGGGCGAGGTCCATGCGATCTGTGGGCTCTTTGAATGACAAAACCAGAAGTGAAGTATTCTGTGCTGAACAGCCCAATTAGCAGAGTCTCTACAAAAAGGTCCATGCGGCCCGTGGGGGTTGTCTCTGGGACACTCAAATGCAAATATTGTTGCGGCGGCTGCGGGCTTCAAGGTCTTTATTCTTGATGGCCACTTCCTTCAGGATGCGCTCAATTCATTCCAGACGTTTAGCCGATTGCGCAGTTCCGTCTTCGATGTCTGAGATTCTAGCCTCCGCTACATCGAGCCACCGGTCATGCACCTATATCTTGGTGCCTAGACTGAAGATGTTTTTGTCAAGTAAGTCGAGCCTGATATATAGTGCTCTGAATCCGGCTCTCATTTCCTGTAGCAGTGAGGTGGACACGTCCGACGGTTCTTTCCCTTGTTCCGCTTGTTGTGTGGACTCAGCCATGGTGGGACTCTGTTGTGGGGCAGTGTCGACTAGTTTCTCGAATGTCAGTGTCTTCTGCTTGGGGTCTTTACGGCCCATGCCGTGGCAAAGCAGAGCCGTTGTGACTCACGGGTGCTGACTGGCTCTGTAGTGTTGCCAGGCTCTGCAGGTAGTATGTTCGCTTTGATACTCGCGGAGCGCTCGGATGTGTTGGCGCAGTTCCAGCAGAAGGCACCGGAGTCTATTCTGTGTTGGAAGATGTGGCATTGCTGAGCGTTTGAATAAGCCAAGGAAGTCTAGGTGGGCTATGGAGGCACCATCGCTTGTGCATGTGCGCAGCACCAGACTTGCCGATTTAGTATAGGTACCTCTGCGATGCAAAGGCCCGCTTACGAACCCCCAGGTTGCGGGGCAGCCATTTCACGGTGTTGTCGCACATACAGTGAAGGCCCCACTCTGCAGACAGATAGAGCGATGGAAGTGGAGCAGTGCCTTTCGGTGTGGTAGAGGACCAGAGCGTGGGTATTAGCAGGCCACCACCCGGCAGCGGAATATGCTTTCTGCATCTGAGTAGTGCAGGATGGCCCAACTCGCATGCGGTTGCGTGGGTGAAAGTTTAAGGGTGTTTTAGGCACTATGGGTGTGCAGTAGGAGTCACTGCAGGCCTACTCCTTCTAGGAGGGACAGCGAGGGGGCAATGCATTCCCTCGGAACAGCCGCCTCCGAGTGGTAAAAGTATGTCTCCTACTGTGTGTTTCCTGTCTGTCTGCAGGTTTAGGGAGGCCACATCTTTGTGGCAGTGCGTGCACCGTGGTGCTCAGCAGTTCCGCAGCAGCAATGTCATCAGACGGTAGCCGGAGGGTCGGGTGCAGCTCCACCTCACCCTGAGCGGAGATCGGAAGTCCTCATCCGGCCCAGCCATGTAGGTTCCTCTGCGACACACCGGTCTTGCGGCCTGGGAGTCGGGTGATAGCGGGGCTCCTCCCCACCAGGCAGTGTCACAGCACTCAGTCGGCTCCACCGGCGATGTTTCCAGGAAGCCCTCAATCACGCTGATGGGTCCATGTGAACTCTGTTTCTACAGCAGCCTGGCGCGCCATGCCAATCAGGATTTCAGCAACTGGATACAGCGCGAATACGACATTTGCCAGTCACTCGTCGGAGCTTCACAGCCAGGCGGCCATTTTGGTTGCTGGCTTGGCCACGCCCCCGCTACTTGTGTAGACTTGAGTCCTGGTGAATAGGATGCCTCGACTATTCCAGCCAATGTACGCACAGCGAAAACAGCACTCAACCCTCCTTCATGGTGCATACACGAGCCATCTACAAAGAGCTCATGTTCTGCATCCTTTAAGGGTTCTTCTTGTATGTTTGGACAGGGTTTGGTACTAAGTTCAGTGACGTCGAGACATTCATGATCGACTTCATCTTTCACTTCTTTGTGATATGGATCTGGGTACAGGGTAGCTGGGTTTAGGACAGTACACCTGACTATGGTTACATTCTCAGCCCCTAGTATAACTCTCTTATATTTTGTCAATCAACTGGGAGTGAGGTACTGAGTTTGTGTTCTTGTCAACAAAATTACCACTGAATGTGGAGCGTACACTTTTACAGGGTACCCCATTACAATTGATTCACATTGTTCCAGACTAATGCATGTTGCAGCTACAGCTTTCAGACAACCTGGCAATGCAGATGCCACAGGGTCCAAAGTAGCAGAAAAATATGCCTCAGGACGCCGCATTAGGCCATGTCTCTGTGTTAGGACTGAGAGTGCACAATTATCTCTCTCGTAACAGAATAATGCAAATTCTTTTGAATAATCTGGCATACCAAGGGCAGGGGCTTCACACAGGCAATTTAGTAATTTTAAGAAAGCTGTCATACTTTCATCATCCCATTCTACTGGCTCTTTTGCTCGTTTCTTGGTCATTTGTATCAAAGGTTTGGCCAGAGCTGCAAATCCCACAATCCACTGTCTTCAATGACCTACGACTCCAAGAAACATCCTTATTTCCTCTTGGGTCTGCGGTAACTGCATATGTCTCATTATTTTTATTCTTTCTGTGGTCACTTTTCTAACTCCTCTTTCTATTTGGTGTCCTAAATATTTGACCAAATTTCAATTTTTAAAAAATATTTCTGGTGACACTTTATGTCCACCTCTATCCAGATGATTTAGTAGTGCAATTGAATCAGTAACACAATCACTTCAAGTTTTTGATGCGACTAATAATTCGTCAATGTATTGCAACAGGACTGATTGTCTGGGCAACACCTGAGATTCAAGACATCTTTTCAAAATTTGGATAAAATTGAAGGACTTTCAGTGTACCCTTGAAGAACATGATTCCAAACGTGAACATGCTCCTCAAACCTGAAAGAAAATAACAATTGATTATCTGGATGCAATGGAATGGAGAAAAGGGCATGGAATGAATCAATTACAGTAAACCATCCAGCTGTCCATGGCATCTGCTATAAAATTACTGCTGGATTTGGCACTACCGAGCAACAGGGTACGACAATATTATTAATTTTCCTCAGATCTTGAATCACCCTATATTTCCTGTTAGGCTTCTTTATACCAATTATGGGTGAATTACAAAGACTGCTCATTATTTCTTTCAGAATGTCCTGCTCAACCAATCGATCAATTTCTGCTGCAACACCAGCTTTAATTTTCGGGCTCATTTTATTGTATTGTCGGGTATTTGGAAAAACTGCACCTTCTTTTACAGTTACTTTTACTGGATATACATTTGCCATTAATCCTACTTCTTTTCCAGTAAAATCCCACACTAGTTTTGGCCTCATCTGGTAACTCATTTGCTGTCATCATGGAAAACATTTCATTCACTTCTGTTCCCTGCTTGGCTAACATGATTTTGTATACTCCGTCTTCATCGTGGGTCTGAATTGCAACACCATCCGGTGTGAAAAATATTGCGCAGTTCATTTTGCACAATAAATCCCTTCCGAGTAAGTTTACGGGCCATTGCACTATGTGTGCACTTATGACAATGGCCTGATTTGCCAAGTGATTTATCAATCTATGTGACATCATGACAAGTGCCCAGTGGCACAGTGCTTTATATGATTGTGGTCTAATGTGTCTTATGAATAATATATAATGATAGTTTTATATAACCTTGCTTGGAGTCTCGTTTTGTGGTGTACATAGCGTGTCACTGGTGTGTGTGTGTTGCGCAAACGCTTTACACATTGCTTCTGGGAAAAGCCTGCTCTGCCAAGCTAATAATGGGGTGTACAGGGGTTATCTTAGGTGTGTAACTCCATTAACCTGACTAGAGTGGAGGGTTCTACCTGGCTTAGGTGCATTCCAGAGCCAACCAGAAACCCCATTTCTAAACTACCCTCCTGATAAGCCTGTTTGCCCACACTACCACAAAGAGAGCTGTTAGTACTTGTCTAATTTAGCCTCTGCTATACCTCTGGGGACTCCCTGGACTCTGTGCACACTATACCTTAATTTGGTATAATAGATACAGAGCCAGCTTCCTACACATAGGCTGGAAGAAGTCCTACACATGGGATAAAGTTACCCTAGTACTAGTACTGTTCTGGAGAAACTTGCTTTCCACCATCATGGGGTGGCTAGCCCCAGTGTCTCTCAGAGCAGTGACTGTGACCCTATTCACTCGAACCCTCAGGGATCACTAATTTGACCTCTGAGTCCTCCTCACAACTAAGGGAGATCATTACAAGGTCTATGACCTGCCCCTGGGGACTACTCTCCCCTAATGCCTCATAGGTCACCCCTGTAGTGGTAACAATAGTGGATTTTATTTTGGACAGACAGGGCCCCTCTGCTTGTGTCCTAACTGGGAACACTCAAAGCAGCAGGGTTGGAAATGGGGTGATCTGGGCCACGTCTGGGCATGCTCTGCCAACTGAGGGAGAACAAAGTACACAAAGAGATGATGGTCAGAGTGCTAAAACTCTTCAGACACTCCCCCACAGCCACAGGTCCCTTGCTCACTTTGCCACTGGATTCAAGCTAGCCCGGCTGATGAAGGTTGTTACCAAGAAACTGGTCCCAGGATGCTTTTTTCCGGTTCAGGGAAGACCTGGCTTGGTAGTTCGGGCTGGACTGTTCCCATGAAGCACAGGGCCAAGACTGATTTGCGTATAGCTGGGTCTGAACTGAGGTGGCGAATTGGGCTAACGAATGATGATGGCTATAACCCAGATCTATGAGTGGGTGTGAGTGTCAGAAAAGTTTCAGCGCTCTGTCCATCTTCTTGTGATTGCTTTGTTCGCCCTAAGTTGGCAGGGTATGCCCAGACGTGGCTCCCTTGCTCACTTTGCCACTGGATTCAAGCTAGCCTGGCTGAAGAATTGCGATACCAAGAAACTGATCCCAAGATGCTTGTTTCCGGTTCAGGGAAGACCTGACTTGGCAGTTTGGCTGGACTGTTTCCCATGAGGCTGTTGTGAATGTATCTAGGACCCTAATTAGATATTCCCGATTTATGCCATTATGTAGTTATAACAAATCATGTCCTTATAAATGCATAAGAATCATATCCATATTAAGTCATAGCAAATGCAGCAAGGCTACTCCCATAGACTCCTAGGAAGTACAACGCGTTCTTAAACAAACCAAGCCTCCAGCAGCCCGGGAATTCCCCCTGCTTCTATTTTGATTTGTCCTAGAACTCCTGAGAGTTCTGAAAGAACTGCCAGTTCTTAGTGACGTCTTATGTCCAACCTTACGTCAAACTCGGCACCTTCCAGGTATAAATATACCAGCATCTGCCTTAAGCAACACACAGTGGTTTGGAGCAGATCGGCTATCTACTTGCCCGATGCCCTGCTGATGCGTGTGCCGAAGGAAGCCGACCCTCCCTGCTGAGGCACTGAGAGAGACGCTGTCTTTCCTCCTGCCGAGAAATCCAGCTCCAGTGTTTTCCGGTCACCCTTGCGGGTTTCTGGGAGATCGAGTCCTGAGAGAGAGAAACAAGACCTCCTTCATTCTATACCTAAGGTACGGAGCTGATTAGACCCATAGAGAATTCTTGATTCAGATTCTTGGCAAAAAAACTATAACTCATCTACTCCTTCCCACGTACTAGGCTTAGGTTAGGTACACCGGGGTTAGGCGTATCTTAAAAACACCAGTTGAGTGCGTTTAGTCATTATTTTACCATTGTATGTATTTTATCCATTATTAGTATCATATGGCTTAGAAACCATATAAATGCTTTTACAGTATTATTTTATAATACTCCTTTTACTGTACGCACTTTACTTTATGACAAGTATTGCAATTGTGGCAATTCATTTCTCTTTCATGAGAAAGAAGACTGCTCAATAAATAACCCTTTTATTGAAAACGCCCGTCTCTCTATTTCTCTGCATTTCTGGTGAAACGAAGCATGCACGATTGACTGAGTAAAATAGCTATCTATTGTTTCACCGACTCTGGAGATATTCCTTATTACAGGGGGAACAAAGTTGTCATGTGATATGGTTGTCAGAAGCTAATCCCTTCTTGTCTATCCAGGAAAGTTAACGCCTTCTTGTTTATTCGAGAACGTTTCTAGTGACCTCTGAGCTAGCTGGCACACACAATTAAGTCTAACATATTCAATAGAGACTTAGTCGACCTCAGTCCTACGTCTAAACTATCGTTTATGTTATTCCAATGCGCAGAGCCTATTGGGAATATAGGAACTACACTACATGGTGCCCAACGTTTGGTAAGGCGATAATTTAACGCTAGATTCTTGAGTAACTCAGTCGTGCTTTTCACAAAGACCCCTTTTCCCGTAAAAACTCCAATAGACGTCTGGAGTGGGTAAAAGGTTAATATCCGCCAAAACTTAGTAGGAAGAGATTCCTATGTATTAGTTTTTGGTTTAGTCAACGTTGAAGGATACAGTGTTCAAAAATATTGTGCACCTAATATTTGTTTCCTTGAAACTTGCACTGCAAACTTTCTGTCAGCAAAATGTCAGAGAGTGACGACTAAAGGGAGAGAGCTAGACTAGCAGCTCAACTTTTGACGGAAGACACAAGTCTCCAAAAAGATCAACCGGATGCAATACTCATCCCGGTAAATGTAAGGAAAACCTTAACTATAAAACGTATAGAAAATAGAGTACCATCAAGAGGTGGTAAAGTCATATTTGTTGTCGAGGCACATGAATATCGGCAGACAGGGGTATTCTATTCATGGATAACTTTTCCAGCAGCAAATGCTATAACACACGAGTTCCACTACTACAAAGCAAGGGACCCTCCAGCGGAATACACTCCATTCGAGGAAGTTGAAATTCCACTAACTTACCAAGAGCATGAGCTCTGGTTCAATGGTGCCCTAAAACATCAAAATCACATTACCAGGCTCGGTCCACTAGGTAGACCTGGAGCCACATGGCCGGTTCTAGCCAGCTATACACCACATCCTGACATTGAAAAAATGTCTAGCGAAGAACTTTTAGTCCAAATAAAAGAATGAACAAAAGTATATAGACAGTTAGTTCAATTGACAATTGACGGTACAGCAATCCGCCAGAAATTAAAAGTAACAGATATAGCAGATCAACCTTTTGAACTTGGCAGAATAATTGAAAAATCCGTTGAAGAATTAGGTGGAGATAGTTTGGGTGGGAAACCACTGAAGCCACAACTAACAGAAAATCCTGAAAAGACTTTCATTGAAAATAACTTAATAACTCCTAAAAAGAAGTGGGAGGGTAATAAGCAAACCACTCCCAGAGAAACACATTTTCAGACCAGAGGAAGTCGCCCCAAAGGAGAGATAGATTTCCAGAAGGGGGGGAAGTCTCCACAACAGGAGCCCTCTGAAAAAAGATATAACCTTAGAAATAGGGAAAATTTGAGAAAACCTGACAGATATCAAGATATTGATACACGTCCCTCTCGATATTTTCAGACTTCCTCACAGAAATCGGAAAGAAGAGGACGGTCAGAACATAAAGAAGAGTGCGTCAAGTCCAAAGACAAAGAACCTGCTCATCAAAGTAAAAAATTACAATTTCCCAAAAAGAAGGTAGCCAGCATTAAAATAAAACATGCCGTGGATCCTGAGGACACAACTCATGAACGGAGAGTGGGCCCAAACAATGCTAGACAGCGCGGCAGAAGGGACCATAGCTCGCAAGATCCAGATGAATCTTCTGGAGACAATGGACACAAATGAATATATTCAAGTGGAAACTGCGGATACCAGAGTCAGTGTGCCCATAAATTATATGAAATAACATTACGTATAGAGGGGGACAAAACTAGGAAAATAAGAGGTCTCTTCTTGGAAAACCTATCTAAAGGTTATGATATCCTTCTAGCACCAGAGTTTGTCAGGGAGTGCCCACATGGCGAAGAAATGATTATGCCTGCCTTCTCAAATCACATTCCAATTCATAAAAAATACACATATGCTAGAAAATGGGCAGTGTCCCAAGCCCCGGCATTATATAAAAATCATGTAGGATGGGATGAGGATTCTCCTCACCATAAAATCCAGTTAAAAAATCAACCTACTGCACAAAGGCAGTATCCTGTTAAGCAAGAAGCTAAAATACAAGTCAGGGAGATCTTAGATCAACTTGAGTACCAGGGGGTGATTGAAACATGCACTTCACAAATAAACAATCCTTTGTTTCCTGTCTCCAAGCCAGATGATTCATATCGTCTAGTTTAGGACTACAGACACCTAAACTCTTGTTGCAAAACATTAGCAGTGCAAAACTCACACAGTGCAGCACTAATGAATGGTATTGTGCGCAAAAAATATAAAACGACATTAGATATTTCAAATGGTTTTTTCTGTCAAAACATTGCACAAGAAAGCAGGTATTTGACCGCGTTCTCCAGCATGGGGGCCCAAAAGCAATTTTGTCGTCTCCCACATGGATTCAAGAATAGCCCAGGATTATTTTCAGCCAGGGTAACAGAGTTACTACAAATATATGATGATGAGGCATTATCTTATGTCGATGACATCTATCTTACAGACAATGACCTGGAGACACACTTGAAAAGAGTGAACACCATCATACTTGGGTTCGCATCTGAAGGGTACAAATTTAACTTTAAAAAATCACGAATTGCCCGCCTCACAGTCCTATTTTTAGGATATGAGTTATCAAGTGAAGGCAAAAGTCTAGCAGACAACTTCTTAAAGAAGTGTGCAGTACTCATCGCCCCAAAAACGCTGAAAAACTTACAATCACTTCTAGGTTTCCTGAACTTCGGAAGAACTTACATTCTAAATTATGCAGAGAGGGTTAAACCACTCTACGAATTAATAAAACCTGATTTCAAACCAATTAATTGGACTCAGAAACACACCGAAATTTTACGATCATTACAAACAGACATGTTAACTAAAACAAAACTGCAAACATGTGCAAATGAACGCAACCTTGTAATCTGAGTCATCCCAGGAAGATGCAGATTTACATACCTGACCTCTAATGACGGAGAAACGGTACCAATAGCTTACAAATCACACTTGTACACACAAGCTGAAATGAAATTCAGTTCTACTGAAAAAATTCTAACTGCGGTACAAACTGCGGTAGCAAAAGAAAGAGCCCTCGCACAAGGTAAACGTATAATAATCATTACACCAGTAACTGCTTTAGAAGCAGTAACAAGAGCAGGCATTCCAAATGCTAAAGCGTTACATCCGAGATGGATACAATGGGTTAATTCTCTTGCTGCACCAGACGTAGTATACAAATTTGATCCTAACCTAAAAACGCAAAGATTTCTCCAATATGAATACGAATATCCTCTGCCAACTAAGATTCTTCCTCTGGAACATTACGGCTGTATAATATATACAGATGGTTCAGCACAGCCCGCACTTGGGGGTAAACAAGCATATTGTGCTGCGTGCGCGATTGTTAAAGGTCGATGGCACGAAGGAAAATTTAGACCATTGGTCACTAAAACTCAATCACTCGGAGATTGTACAGCTCAGCGAGCTGAACTACAGGCTTTTAAAATGGCGCTTGAAAATACTGATCGCGAATTCCCCACACTAATAGTGTGCGATTCATATTACTGCGTCCAATCCTACAATGAATACTTGCAGAACTGGGTTCAAAATGGTTTCTAAGATGCAAAAGGTGGCACAATCAAACATAAAATGCTTTGGGAACAAGTAGTTCTTTTGCAGAAAGAACTACAAAAGACTCACGTGATACATACACTGAGTCATCAGCGTGATGGCGATCACGTTGCAGGGAATTCATTGGCTGATGAAGCCGCGAAGGCAGCTGTTCAAACGGATTCCGTAGCTGCAATCACCCGGTCAAAAACAAAAATAAACAGCGATATATTGCTAGCTGTCAGTGCTTCAGTAAAAGACAGTGGTAAGACACTCCCGAAAGGCTTTACAGTAAAGTACTCACACAAAACTGATGCAAACAATGTTCCTTTTGCTGTAATCCCTGGAGTGAGGGATAGGGCAATTCCAAACATGGAACATAGGTTAGGACTAATCTTAGCGGCACACGAAGGGCTCGCCATGCAAGTGTTTCTGCCACAGTATCGTTATTAAAACAGAGATACTGGTGGCCACGCATGGCAAAACAGACTAGAAACTATGTTTTAGAATGTGAAATATGCCAAAAAATGAAGGTATCAACAGTGAAACGACCAGCGCAGACGCCCCTTCTAATCTCAAACAAACCATTAGCATGTGTTTACCTGGACCACTGTGGTCCCTTACATAGGAATGGCAACTATAAATATATCATGGTCGCAGTGGATTCCTGCACGAGATTCATTTGGATGTGGCCCCAGCACTCGGCTGACGCCAGAACTGTTATAAAAGATTTGCGAGTCTTTATCGGCACATAAGCAATTGGCATGCTACATTCTGACCAGGGTCCTGCGTTTAGCTCTCTAGCTTACAAGGAGGCCATGGCCAGAATGGGCTTTGCATTACGGTACTCTAGTCCATTCCATCCTGAGGGAAATGCGGTAGTGGAGAGAAAAAACTGTGACATAAAGCAATCTATAACAGAGAGGGTATTAAGTTCGGGTGATGGGTGGGTCAAACATTTAATAAGTGTCCAACATACTCTTAACAATCTGCCAAGAAATTCTCTGGGTGGAATCACTCCGTATGAACTTTTGTTTGGTACAAGAATGATTATCGAAGACCTCGATTGTCAGACTTCAGTGGTGGAACAAAAAGGTTTTGATATCAAAGATCGTTTGGCTGTTTTACAGGACTTAAATGAAACAAGAAGAAGTCTAAGTAACACAAAGCTAAAGCCAATGGCCACTGAAGAGAAGCCACCTGTCCCAGCAAGACCTGTCTGGATTCCAAAGATTGGGGATCTGGTCAGAGAAAAGATCGCGGTGAAGAAGGAATTTGGGCTTCTTATAGAAAAGCAGTACCTGTCTTAGCTATCAGCGGAACAAGATCAGTAGTACTACCGCCCCATGCTGGTAAAAAGGAGAACCGAGTTGTATCAATCGACCTGGTAAAACCACAACCATGTGGCCAATAATAAGTAGTAGGCCCAGTGGACTCCCAAGAAGTAGCAGAAGACCAAACCTTGCTACAATCCAAGAGGTTCAAACTGAAAGACTAATCACATTTGATAAACCTGCAGTGAATAAAAAAGGATTATGCAACAAAGCCATGGAACTTGTGCCTCTTGAAACCCAAATTGTAACAGTTCGTCAAGAAACGCCTGTCAACAATGATGTAGCCTCAGACTACGCTAATATGAAAAAGGAAGAAGCAACTACAAAGATTAATAACAATCCGGATGCCATCCAAACAATTGACAGAACTGCATCTGGCTACTTTATCAACTTTGATGACTTTTCTGATGATCCAACTTTCAAAGACAAAATTACAGAACTCTTTCATCACCTTGGAGAAACATATCTGATTTCACCCTGGATTGAACTGTGGATTGTGTTAGGTGTACTTTTCCTCCTGCTCTGGCTCATCTTAGTTTTAAGCTTGGGAAAAATGATTGATGGAAAATACAGTACAATGGACACAGCAAGCCAGAACATGAATTGGTTCTAAAACCTCACAGATCCTCTCACGTTGAAAAAAGAGAACTATCATCAGTGGACATCACAGCCATTCCTATACCTGGTGTTATAGCATGGGACAATACTGATTATGAAATCTATGGCCCGGTTGAACTCTTGAAATATCCACTCCAGTTCAAGATTTCGTTAAGTGACTTTGTATCACCTAGTACTTTCTCTGATGATTGGGACTTTGAAAATATTAATATTATGATGTCAGATTTAGAAATGTCAGCAAAATTTACAGAACACGATTATTTACAGGGTTCATCGAATTATGAAGAAATGTATTGCTTCAATCATTTTGGGCATCATTATTTGCATGAATCTGCTAATCCTAGAAATGTGTTCAGTTATAATCAGTGGGAACATTGTCCAACTCCGCCAAAAGGCAGTTCGAAAACATTTTATGAGAAATTCCCATACTTCTCAGGGTTTAATGTCACTGATCCAGAAACGTTTTATTTTAAAATTGTGAATAAGACAGGAATGAAAAACATGTTGACAAACACACTAAACTGATTAATTCTGAAAAGTTTTATGAAAAAATGTCTACATTTGGTTTTGAATTTTGGAAAAACAACATTGAGACAAAAACTGTCTGGGGTACAAAAGAATGGCAGGTACAAGGTTTGGAATCATTATTCAGAGCCTGCATGATCCTAGAACAAATAATGCTCCTGAATGATACCATTCAACAAACAACCTGTCTTGGCCTAGCCAAGATAAAAGATTTAAACAACCCGTCTATACCAAAGCCTATGCCTGATAGAAATAGCACTACAGATGAGGGGTTAGACGTGTCCTATATTTTAAAACAAAACAGAACAAGGTTGATCTGGCCCACAGACACTAATAACTGTCAAGATAGATTCCTGAACAAAATACAGGGGTTCAGACAGAATAGGCCAGAACCAAGATATTCCCAGAGACAACATCCAGGGATAATTACAACATACAGTGTAGGAAAACTATGCCTCGAATGGCTACCGAAATCCACACTACCCGAAATTAAGCAACACTTAACTTTACTTAAAGAAGGTGCTGACTTGCGAAATTTCTTACTGGGACCTTGCAAACAGCGTCAAAAACGTTTCATATACGCCGGTATATACACAGCTTACAAAGAAGCTTGAAAAGTAACACAAATTGAAACTGCTGAAAAAATACGAGAAATTGATCGTATTAATTTGGAAAAATCACTTTTTGTAGTGGACAATGGGTTAAAGACTCTGCCCTCCATATTTTATTCACTAGAAAGCATTGTATCATCTGCTATTGATATAATAGAACAGGATATGCTAATGTTACAACATGGCCAGTCCCAATTACGTTCTATTGTACAGTTAGGCTGGACGTCACAAAATTTGCGTTCATGCAATGTGCCATGGCGTCTAATCAACACAACATCATTATTTTCTATCTATAACCTTACTGATAGCCAAATCTCTTTGGCACAAAGAGGGGCAGACTATACGGTGCTGAACACTGAAAAACTTGAAAAATTACCATTGACAATGTCAGAACGACCGGTCATTGAATGGATAATACATGGCACCATTACAATCCCGATAACAACTTTTCAGTTTCAATACTGCCAAAAGTATATACCAGCAGGCCTGTATGAAAGGTTGGGTAAAGGATACATCAAGTCAACCTGGAATTTGCCTTATACACATAGATGTTGGAGTGGGGGCAAGAAAGAGGTATTCCTTAATGGTGACAACTGTAAAAAATCACTAAGCGGTACACTTCTGGGTGAAGGAATTAACTTGCATGGAGCCTGCGAAGGTTCTTCAAATAACCTTTCATGTCACCTGCACTGCACCCCTGCTACACAGATAGAGCCTTTTTTCAGACAGCTTTCCAATGGCAGCTACGTTCTAATAAGTGACCACAGCTGTTGTGGCATGGTGCCAGGAAAAGCCTATCTCGTGAGCGTTACTTCCATGGTCACTTGCTGTATGCAAGTATCCAAACAGCAAACCAGACATGGAGGCGGCAATATGGCCTTCTTTGAATATCTCTTCTATTCAAATTGATACTTTAAGCAGAATGAAGTCTATTCTCTTACAAAAAACTGTGCCTTTAACCTCGTCTAGAGAAACGTATGATCTGCAAGTTGCAAGGACAGCAGCAGAGATACATGCATTATTATCAACAAATTGCCCCGTACATTTTGTAGGAATGTTAAGTCAAATCTTAAACATGTCAGATACCAGTGGCATCGCACATGTATTTAAGACAACTTTTTCGGGACTGGTAGCACCCTTCAAAGCAGTTCTTGGCATCTTCCCGAATTTTGTGTATTCTGTGTTCAGCGGCCTGCCTCTCATCTTGGGACTCGTAGCAGAAATCTTATTTTTGTTCCTTCTGATCTGATATGGCAAGTCAAGTCACAGACAAAACTCAGGCTACAATGGAAGACGCGATTCTAGCAATACAATACCGAGAGCGGATCACTAAAGTCCTCGGCTTGGCTCGGCTAAGAGATCTGAATACTACCTGGTTTCTTTCATTCAGACCAATATGGCAAGATTGCATCTTACCTGTTCTACGATGCCTGCTATGCGGAGAAGAATGCGTGTTAGATGTCTGTCTCACACTTCCATCAGCAGTACCTATAGATGTCGATACTTTGCTTGGTTCGGTAACGGCTCATGCAACGTGTTGTCCCCAGCGGCTACCCATTCTTATGACGGCATTCATTGAGACCTCACCATTACGATTAGGTGGCGGTGAGGTACGAGATGAAAGCGGCACACAGGTACAACCTTCCATGACCATTGCCGATCTAAACACCGATGATGGCAATGCATCGCACATATGCACTATTTCCACTTTTTCAGATTTGGTCCAACTTTCACCTACTGTTGTAGACGAATTTTTTACCAGCCCATCTGAGTTAATGTTCTCTCCTAACAACGAGAATAATTTTTGAAATAGCTAGCACACAGCGATCCCTGAACTTTGAATTCAGCCTTCAGTTTTGATAAACAGAACTTCTAAAAAACATTGGAACTATTTTTCTTCCTGAAAGCAAAATTATTTTTTCTCCAGTTCCCAAAATATTTACCCTTTTTTTCTGGCACATGATACTCTGCTTAAAGTAGAACTATTCTTAGAGAACAAGATTTCTATTTTTAAAATATCTAGAGACAATATTTTGACTTAGCCTCTAGCACATGTACAGTCTTGTATAAATATGTGATGAAATGGTCTCGACCTTCTCTTCTGTATTAAGAGCCATTTCATAAATGTAAATTTTGTGATTCATTCAGTCAACATTCTAAATGTACAAAATATGCATTTTCTGAATGACACCACTGCTTACTAAAAGCGTACAGTATTATACTCATTTTTCGTGTATATACCATTTCAAATGCTAACTATGTATTTTGGGGTGGGCTGAAAAACACATGCATCGTTATATGTTTAGTATTGCTTAGTATTTAGTAATGATGGACATTATACGTGGAGTGGGTGTTGTGAATGTATCTAGGACCCTAATTAGATATTCCCGATTTATGCCCTTATGTGGTTATAACATATCATGTCCTTATAAAGGTATAAGAATCATATCCATATTAAGTCATAGCCAATGCAGTACAAATACGGCAAGGCTACTCCAATAGACTCCTAGAAAGTACAACGTGTTCTTAAACAAACCAAGCCTCCAGCAGCATGGGAATTCCCCCTGCTTCTGTTTTGATTTGTCCTAGAACTCCTGAGAGTCCTGAAAGAACTGCCAGTTCTTAGTGACGTCTTATGTCCAACCTTACGTCAAACTCGGCACCTTCCAGGTATAAATATACCAGCATCTGCCTTAAGCAACACACAGTGGTTTGGAGCAGATCGGCTAACTACTTGCCCGACACCCTGCTGATGCGAGTGCCGAAGGAAGCTGACCCTCCCTGCTGACACACTGAGAGAGACGCTGTCTTTTCTCCTGCCGAGAAATCCAGCTCCAGTGTTTTCCGGTCACCCTTGCGGTTTTCTGGGAGATCGAGTCCTGAGAGAGAGATACAAGACCTCCTTCATTCTATACCTAAGATTCGGAGCTGATTAGACCCATAGAGAATTCTTAATTCAGATTCTTGGCAAAAAACTATAACTCATCTGCTCCTTCCCACGTTCTAGGCTTAGGTTAGGTACACCGGGGTAAGCGTATCTTAGAAGCACCAGTTGAGTATGTTTAGTCATTATTTTATCGTTGTATGTATTTTATCCATTTTTAGTATCTTATGGCTTAGAAACCATATAAATGCTTTTACAGTATTATTTTATAATACTCCTTTTACTGTACGCACTTCACTTTATGACAAGTATTGCAATTGTGGCAATTCATTTCTCTTGCATGAGAAAGAAGACAGCTCAATAAATAACCCTTTTATTGAAAACGCCTGTCTCTCTATTTCTCTGCAATTCTGGTGAAACGAAGCATGCACGATTGACTGAGTAAAATAGCTATCTATTGTTTCCGTGACTCTGGAGATATTCCTTATTTCAGGGGGAACAAAGTTGTCATGTGATATGGTTGTCAGAAGCTAATCCCTTCTTGTCTATCCAGGAAAGTTAACGCCTTCTTGTTTATTCGAGAAAGTTTCTAGTGACCTCTGAGCTAGCTGGCACACACAATTAAGTCTAACATGATCAATAGAGACCTAGTCGACCTCAGTCCTACGTCTGAACTATCGTTTATGTTATTCCAATGCGCACAGCCTATTGGGAATATAGGAACTACACTACAAGGCACAGGGTCAAGACTGATTTGCATATAGCTGGGTGTGAACTTAGGTAGAAAAGTGAGCTAAAGAACGAAGATGAATTCAACCCAGATCTGTGACTGGGGTGAGTGTCTAAAAAGTTTCAGCGCTCTATCCATCATCTCCTTGTGACCACTTTCTAAAAGTGGCATGTTCAAACAAGCAACTTAAAAACCAACTTCACCAAAAGATGTATTTTTAAATTGTGAGTTCAGAGACCCCAAACTCCATATCTCTATATGCTCCCAATGGGAAGATATTTCAAGGCAATCATCATATTTCCCTATGGGAGTGATAGTCCTTGCAACATTGAAAAACAAAATTGCAATATTTCACAATTAGGTCACGTAAAACACAACAGTACGTGCCCTACCTTTTAAACACACTGCACCCTGCACATGGGGCTGCCTTGGGTCTAGCTTAGGGGTGACTTACATGTAGTAAAAGGGAAGAGTTGGACCTGGCAAGTGAGTGCACTTGCTAGGTTGAAAGGGCAGTTTAAAAGTGCACACACAGACACTGGAGTGGCAGGTCTGAGACATATTTTTAGGGCTACTCCTGTGGGTGGCATAATGAGTGCTGCAGGCCCACTAGTAGAATTTGGTTTACAGGCCTTGGACACACATGGTGTACTTTACTAGGGACTTGCTAGTACATCAAATAAGCCAATCATGGATAAACCAATCACCAATGCAATTTAAACAGAGAACGTTTGCAATTTAGCACTGGTCAGCAGTGGTAAAATGCCTAAGGCCAACAAAAACAGTTCAGAAACAAATTGGAGGAAGAAGGCAAAAACTTTGGGGATAACCCTGCAAAAAGGGCCAGGTCCAACAGGTATCCTTCCATTGACTTTAACGTGTAGCATTCAAGCGTTACCAACGCGACCAGCACATCCTCACCCGGACACACCAGGACAGGTAAAACTGAACTGCAAGTGGTCTCTTGGGCCTTGGCCCTAAGCACCTGAAGTCCTTAAACGGACCCTCAATAAATATTTGCAAGTAAATGTTTACAGTGTAGTGCAGAGGTCTTCAAACTTTTTTACTCTGAGCCCCCCTAAGCAAAATGTTTTGAGGTCGGGCCCCCTCCAAAACTTTATGGGAAGGATTGGGGGAGCGGAGGGGACATGGCTGCATGTAGGGAGCGGGGCTTATGAGATGATTTCAGGAATTCTATTTCTATAGCCTATGAACCGCACCAAATATGAGACATATAAAACAGCAAATGCATCAAACAAAAACAGATATCCCAAACAAACTATTCCCCATATTTGGGGTGTTGTGAGCCCCTCATACTCTTTGACCCCAATGCAACAATACCTGCTGCACTAATGATAACTGCAGCCCTGAGTAGCAGGCTATCTCCTCTGCCTCTTTTACCTCGTCCCCACCATGATGGATCATCACCTCTGTCCTAATGCTTGAAAGAACAATAGGCTCTGATGCCCCTTTTGATAAAGGTAGACAGTCATACTTGTGATGCAGTGGGCCCCCCAAATTTCTGGCCCCCAGTCCTGCTGCATCTGCTCCTTTATGATAACCAGCAGTGGTCACTTACACACTTGGCAGCAGTACCAGAATCACTAATGAATGACCCTTTAAAAAAAACAAAAAACACTTATATTGTCAACTTCTTTGGGGTATCTCTCTGAAGAAGAGGTCTATGGCCATTTGTAAACATAAAAATGAGTCTGCATACAGTGCTCCTTAATCTGGGCCTTCTCTTTGATAATATATTTGAACCTTGCTCCTTTCCTAGAGCATTTCTGTGAGGCCCCATGGATCGAGAGGATTAGGGCTCTGCATCTGAATGCAACCCTGCTGGCCTTCTACCTGCCACCCCATGGACTCGGCTTTCACAAAAAACTTCCTGTGAATGGTTAATACTGACTTTGAGATGCCGGTGCCTGAAACGAAGTGTGTGGCAGTAGTGCAGAAAGTTAAAAAAGAAACTGGCCTTCTTGCCAGCCATTAATTGATTGAGTCACTTAAAGCCAGTGCCACTGGAATTATGAGTTTCTGTGCCGGCTGCTTTTTCCACATAATTATCAGTTTAGTGCATTTGCTACATGTTCCGGAGCACTGGAAGGCCCTTTGCAAAGATTGACTGGTAATCTTGTAGTTGCTTTCTGCTGTATTTGGGTGTTAAACTGATACTAATGAGGTGAAATATTTCCCCTGACAGCGTTACCGTGAGTTAAAATGACAAAATAACGAAGTAATGTTAACCACACAAAGTGGCGCATTGTGCCACATAATTTACCCTTTCGTGCCGCATAATTTAGTCAAACCTGACACATAATTTTGTCCTCTTCTGCTGAATAATTCCAGTGGATCTTCTTAAAGCTTTATGGTGGCAAAGATCTATTCTTTTTAAGATGT
This sequence comes from Lissotriton vulgaris, assembly GCF_964263255.1. Classification (NCBI taxonomy): domain Eukaryota; kingdom Metazoa; phylum Chordata; class Amphibia; order Caudata; family Salamandridae; genus Lissotriton; species Lissotriton vulgaris. The sequence continues at coordinate 661,510,906 of NC_141691.1, forward strand.
AATGTAAAGGAGTTATCAGCTGGGATCTGGAATAGTGGAGACACTTTCAAAAATGTCTGCATTAGATACAGTTTGATTACTTATTAGTAAAAAGTATATTTTGTAATAACTTGTTTTATCTCAATCACTGCATCATTTTGCAGCAGCCTAGCTTAGAGTATGTAAATACTGTTTTAAAATAATGACTTACATTTTCACAGTGCTTTCTGCTACAGTCTGGGACCTCATAGCACTATAAACAGGGCCATTGGAATTATGAGGCAGGAGAAGGCCAAATTATGCAGCATGGTTGACAATTCTGCAGCAAGCAAAGGCGAATTATGCTGCATATTTTGTAATAGCATTACTGCACTATTTTGCTATTTTTACACTTGTTAACATTGTCCTGGCCTTTATTGCACCTCATAAGTACCACATTAACACCCACATATTGCAATAAGCAACAGAAAGGTGACCAGTCTACCTTTAGAAAGGGTCTTCCACTGCAAGGTAACATGTGTTGCTGCATTTTTAACTCTGCAAATTATGCTGCAGATGAAGGATTATGTGGCAAATGAGGGAAACCCCTAACTATGTGCTGAGAATGCAGGGTGAGTGTGATAGTGAAGGGTGAGAATGAGCAGTGAGTTGTTTGAATGCAGGGTGAATTCCCAGACACTTGAAGTTAATCAGCATGTTATTGATGTGGAGTAGGGTTTCAGATATAAGTTAATCTATTGCTATTATGGAATTAATCAGGGAATCGAGGGTGAAATAAATAATTTGCTGATCCCGCAACAACCTTCCAGTCTTCTGATTAGGGTTGCCAGCTCATTATTTTGATGTTGCAGACATTACAAAAATAAACATTCACCTAAAGCCCTATTTTCAGTACTTATCTGTGCATACTTTTAAAAGCAAACATAAAGCACTTTTAAATGTGTTCTAGGGCTGCCTGAAACCTAAAGGCCTATTTTCAGCACTTATCTGTGCGTACTTTTAAAAGCAAATATAAAGCACTTTTAAATGTGTGTGTTCTAGGGCTGCCTGAATGATTCATGACTGATAAGAAAAGGAATAGACAGAAAGTCACTTTACAAATGATTACATGCTTTTTTTTTATTTAAGACCATATTTAGTGTCAAAGCAGGGTCTTTGCAGGCTCTTTAAACATACAAGGCTGGCATTTTTTCTATTGGCAAACCTTTTTTTTACTCCTTTTCATGACATGCATTTTCTCACTACAGCAGTAAATTTATAATACAATTGTAAGAAATAGGCAGAGTCGGGGCCCAGGAAAAAGAAAAAAAAACTAAGCTTTGGTAACCAGTTCCTAAAGGTATTTAAATGGTCTTTAAAGACCTGTGAAATACTCTGTTGTGCTGGAGTCTTAATAAGACTCCAGACATTGCCCGCTGAGCCCTCACTGACCTCTGGGCCCACGGCAACTCTGAGGGCTTTGGAGTAAATGAAGACAGCAAATAAACATCCTGCACTTCCAGGCGTCTTCATTTACATGTGCTTGCAGAGGCCTTTGCGCCCCCCTGGGAACCCATCCATGCCCCCCAACTGTGGTGTAGTGTATGTTTCTCCCATAGGATAACATTACTGTGTTCAAGGATTCCACCTGAGAAACCGTTATTTGACTATTTACTGTTTTACTATAAAATCTATATCTCCAAAAGCACTTACATGATTTTGATTTTCTAGGTGTCTAAAAATATATACAAATCTATATTATTTTTCCAAATTGGTCTCAGATTTATTTTTGAGTCTGTATCTCATTTATTGACTCTGTGTATGAAAGAAATGCTCAACACTCCCCTCTGATAAGCCTAAGCTGCTGCCCACACTACTACTAATAGAGAACGTGGAATTATTAAAGTAAGCCCTGTAAACCAATCAGGATTGTCTGGACTTTTTGCCTGATGTAGCCCTACATTCGCAAACTACATAAAAGCCAGCTTCCTACATAGGTGAGCACTTCTTTACCTGCTGACATTATCTGGCGTCAATGGTTGTATTGCTGGACTGCTCTAGTAAATGATTGCCCAAATGAAACATAAGTTTCTTTAATATGAATCTGCGGAAGGCTTTTATCATTGAGTTCAGACAATGTCCCATAATTTTCTGGTGCAGTTTCCAGAGGGCACTGCGCTGGGTGAAGATTTTGTGCCTTCTTCGGCCTGGCACTTAATCCTGTTGACTTAATCAACTAATATGGGTGGGAGTGGGGCGTGTTAGAATGCTGAGGTGCAGTTTTGTGGGTGAGTGTATTGTGCAGTGCATTTTCCTTCTGAGTTCTGTGTGTTGCTTGTTGAAGGAGAAAGTGTGACGTGTTGCATCTGTGTCATCTGCATGGTTTAGTAGCGTGAGGTGGATTTCTAGGACCTTTTGTATGAGTGTAGTTGAGATGACAGGTTTTTTGTTGGAGTCTGGTAAAGGGAATTTTGAATTGAGGTGATGCATTGTTGAACTTTCTGTTTTTATTTTGTGCCTTGAATGTGTAGGCCAGGCTTGATGTGGAAACCCTTTTTGAAGGAAGTCATTGGGTTCTGTGCCCTGGCTGTCACGTGACTGAGCATCCCTGACCAAAAGTCCTGCATGCACAAATGTTGTACAGCTACTTTGTGAACCTGCAGAATTGTGATGGTAGAACTTTACGTCAGAGGAGGTCGCAAGACTTGGCCATCTTGGGCGGTTGTGTGCTAATAATAAACACAACCTAGTCATTGGCTCGTTTCTTTGTTTAACATGAGGGGCCTCACTTTTACGCCGCCAGTGTGTCACTTTTTGTGACGCACCAGTGGCGTAAAAAATGCGCCTTGTTGCGCCATATTTACAAAGTGACGCATCTAGGTAGATGCGTCACTTTATAAACCCCTGCGCCACATTATACCTGCGCCAGGTATAATGTATGCAAGGGGGGCGTATTGACGCAAGAAAGGTCGTACAAGTGGCGCAGTGAAATCTGAGATTTCACTGCGTCACTTCTAAGAGGCCGTTGCATCAAAATCTTGCGCCTGCCTCACAGCAGGCGTAAGACTGATGCAGGCCCTTTCACATGGGGCTTGCCCCATGTGAAAGGACGCATTGCTGAAGTTGCGTCAACTTTGTGACACACTCCAGCAATGCGTCACTTTTGCACTTGCAGATACGTCAGAAATACTGACGTATCTGTAAATCTTTCCGCAATGATGCGCCATATTGTAAATATGACGCATCATTGGGGTCGCAAGGAGGGCGCAATGAAAAGTGACGCAGCGATGCGTCACTTTTCATAAATGAGGCCCCAGGTGTGGAGAGCCTCATGACTTGACCAGTTACAAAGTTTCTCTGACAGCTATTTCTTAATTTTGTGTGTCTTTTTGGATACTGGAAAGTTTAACGGTTGAAGTTGGTGAGTGTGTAACCTGGACATGTTGAAGATTAAGTGATTGTGAATGATTGTTCCTCTCCTTTATATGCAAGATAAGAGGATGTTGCTGTGTGGTTTTCAGTGGGACTTACGGCCTAACATGGATTAAAAATACTTACCTCCTACCTGAGCAGCTCCAGGCTGTTGATTGAAGATCCTGGATCCTGCCCTATACCGTAGAGGAGCTGGCTCGCTTCCCACAGTCCCCTTATCTTCCTTTAATGAAAGCTTTGAAGGAAAAGGCCTCGGCTGGAACATTAACCATAATAGTTTTAAAAAAAGGTGACAAATAGTAAACGTCCTCTGTGCAGGCTCACGAGATAAATTATTCACAGGGTGTCATGCCACATGCAGATGTTAACCACAAATCAAACACCTTCCACTAAAGACTGATTAACGTGAGCAGCGAATGAATAACATTTACAAAGATCCTATGCATCGCCTCAGATGCAGTGAAGTCTCACTAATGCGCCTATCCCTGCTACTTTACAGGGAGCGGTGTTCTATGATTGGTCACAAGTAAAGATGTGTGATACTGACGCGCGCTGTCACGGTCCACGGCAAAGAGCTGAAATCGAAGGGGTGGGGAGCACCTGAGCAGACACCCCGTCCCCAAAGCTTGTAATTTAAAGAAAGCTGATGGTCCTTTCACTTAAACAAGCCAGGGGCTCAGCGAGGCTAAATTTGGAGGAAACCCTTAAGGAGTCGCTGCTCAGAATCTCTCGATCTAATCGGCGAAGGGGGTGGAGTCAAGATTAGAAACCTAAGCTCCCAATCGCACTGTCACCAGTTGAGCCGCTATATCTCATGTCCCCTCATTTGATAACATTGAGAACGTCGATCATAAGTTCTTGATATAGAGCATGCACGATAAGCATGGCCGTCTCAGAGGACCAGATTAAATAAAACAGCTGCGTCAGCGCACTGCAGGAACTGGGAAGCTGCTACGCCATCGATGACAGGCGACGTCATGTATATCAAACTGAATTGACTGCACATACTACACGCACTACCGCTGGGGCGATGTATTTTGGCCTCGATCACACAAATGCACAGCACATTGGATGGCGAAAGCAAAACACCCCAATTGCCACTGAAATACAAATAAGTCACAAACACCTGTACAAAAACAGCGAAAAGAAGAACTTATGGAGTAGAGTTAAAACTGTAAGTGAACATTTCCAACAGTCGAAACTGGGCGAAAAATAATTGCAAAGGAAATCAATTAAGTACAGAAGCACCCCGACCCCCACCGAGACTGGTATAGCCATGTGCATCACAGGGAGGAGGGCGAGACTATTCGTGCAAGTTAAGAGGGAGCAGATATGCAGCTTAGAAAGGCTGGAAGCAGGCACCGATGTCTACCAAAGGGATCTCCAAGATCCATGGTGGTTACTTTAAAATAATGTATTAATTGTAGCTGATAAATATTGATGCTGCTGAGTGTGGTCAGCATCCACTTTGTGTTGGTCATCACACGTGCTGTCAGCTGCAGTGAAAAAGGGGAAACTGGTTAAAACCTCTAGTGCCCAGTTAGCCGAGATAACAAGAATCCAGTGTTCTATGACTTAAGTTCACCACATACAATAAGTGCCTCAACTGGTGAGGGGATTGGATTTGTGAGCCAAGACAGCATCATGCTCAGACTTTGTCATAGTTAGAGTTTCTAAGAGGCTAGGACACGGTGCAAGAGAAGCACAGGGTTTAGGACTAGGATCCTATTACAAATTTAAATCATGATATATCAGTGTATATCGACGGCAAATGGTTCAGCTGTTCTAGAATTTCCAGGGCCATTCTTAGCCTAAGGTGAAAGGTAATAATCCTTGCGTTCTTCTCAGGCTGGATACTGGGTCTTACCTAGGACTTCTCTGAAGTCAGGTGGTTGAAAGGACACTGCAGGCTCACCAACAGGTGCTGTCATTTAATGGCCACAGCTGCCAAGTTTACCAGATCCTTGCCTGATATGCTGCTCCAGTCTATGGGGCCGATTAGGATGGAGGATTTTCCGCCTCCTCCGGGCCGGCGGAAGCCACCTCCGGCCAGGAGGAGGCGGAAAATCCTCTGCGGACTCACCAAAGACCCACCGCCGCATTACGATGGCTGGTGGGTCTTGGTTTCTGTCCGCTGCTTTTCCGCCGCGGTCGGATTACAACCGCGGCGGAAAAGCTCTCATTTGGCTGGCAGTGTCTATCAGACACCGCCAGCCAAATTAGGAAGCATTAGTAAACATGCTTTTCCGCGGCGGTTTTTCCGCCGTGGAAAAGCATGTGTACTTTTGATTTTGGGGGCCCGTTGCGGGCCCCCAGGGTGTTGGCGGGTGGGGGGTGCACATGGGGGGTACCTATGGTACCCCCCAGCATTTACATGCACAATGCGGCAGGCACCGCGCGGTGCCTGCCGCTTTGTGCATGTAAATGTAAAACATGCACTTTTAACATTGCGGCGGGTGCTGCTTGAAGCAGCACCCGCCGCAATGTTACATATCCAGGATGTGACCGCCAGGGTGGCGGTCACATCCTAATCGCACATGAGGGAACGCCGCAGCCCCTGCGGACGTTCCCTCATACTCTGGGGTCGCGGACGGACTCAAGTCCGTCCGCGATCCTAATCGACCCCTAAGTTTTTTCTTTGCATTCTGGGAAGTATTGTTTATTCAATTAGAAATCAATCAAGACTACAAGTCCCAACTTTCAAAGAAAAAACCTGGACTGGACCACCAAATCACTCATTACCCTGAGACTCTTGGCAGCTATGAATGGCCCATGCAAGTTCTCGACACTTAGGAGATTCCAATGTCTTTAGGTTTAGGGTTTTGTGCCTCAGAGGAACGGTCAGTTCTTGAAGTTGTCCTTCATATGGATGCCAGTCAATTGGATTGCACCCATGTCCTCGAGGTCAGGGCATTTTGTCTTTTACCAGTGCAGTCCAGCAGCTCATTATATCTTCATTGAGCAGTTTCTCTCTACTTTGATAAAGGTGCTCAGTACGCAATCTAGTGTTTGGTTGTGGGCAACCATTGTCAACTTACGCTGTGTAGTACCTTAGCAGCGCCACCATCTTGGCCACAGCGCACTCAGTGATTCATTCTTCCCGCGTTTTGCAATTTGCGATTTTGGTTCCTTAGGGAAGGCTGCGGGGCATAAGTACATCATGGGCAAACCCGCCAGCACAAGTCCGCTAACCGCCTGGGACAGGGCGAGGCTTGCTGTCTGTTTGAATCTCTAAGTATGCAGGGGGCTTATTTTATCTCTTTGATATGCAGATGGAGGCCACCTTCCCATGTCTAAACAAAGAAAGCTGCCTGCCCTCCTTACATACAAAAATCCCTTTTCTAGCACTTCCAGAGACTATCCTCTCTACTGAATCTGTCCTTAATCCAAGGGAAGGTACCACAAGCCTTCAAAGAAGAAGTCATTTTTCCGCTTCAGAAAAAACAAGGTGTTGACCCTCAGAGGCTGGACAACTTTAGGCATATATCCCTTCCTCCCTTCTGGGCCAAACTACTAGAGACTCATATAGCCAAGCTTCTTAGCACCTTCATAGAAGACACCAATTTGTGAGACCCACACCAGGCAGGCTTCCGCTCATCTCACTCTACTGAATCCATTATTCTATCCGTCATGGATGACCTAAAAGGAAAGGCTGATGAAGACTGCAGTCAAGCCATGATCCTCTTGGACCTGTCTGCGGAGTTCAATACTGTCAACCATGACATCCTGATGGAACTTATTGCTGCAGCAGGTCTCAGAGGTGCTGACCTAAATTGGTTTCAATCCTTATTAGAAGACCAGAACCAATCAGTGTGGCTTTCACCCTACAAATCCAGCACTGTCAACATAAACTGCGGAGTACCGCAGGGCTCCGCCTTTTCCCCGCACCTCTTTAATATATATATATATATATATATATATTCGCCCCCTCATATGCACGCTTCATCAGATGGGGGTACAGATCTACAACTATGCTGACGATATGCAGTTGATCTTTTCCATTGAGTATTCCACAAACTCAAAAGAGGATATCAGGAATACTGTGCTGTTCATCAGGAATTGGATGAATAAAAATCAATTAAAACTAAACTCCGAAAAAACTGAAATCATCATTCCTAACAATAAAATTCAGCACTGGACTCCTGCCCCCTGGCCCTTGGAGTTAGGACCTACACCGACCCCTAAGAACTCAATGGGGCCTAGGCATACATATTGACTCAGACCTCACCATGAACTTGCAGATTGGGGCGGTCACCTCTGCCTGTTTCTTTTAACTACGGAAACTGCGTAAAATCAGGAGGTTTTTCAGCAGAGAGGCCAGTATTCAAATCAAAATTTCTTTGATTCTATCAAAAATTGATTATGCAAATCCAATTTACGTAGGTCTCCAGTGCAACCAAAAACATCGGCAGCAGGTGATACAAAATCAGGCTGGTAGAATTATCTAGCAGCAAGGCAGACACTGTCACGTCAAGACACTGCTGAAGGAACTAAGCTGTCTTCCAGTGGAACAGCGCTCCATGTTTAAAACAGGATACATCCTGTTTAAAGCTATACATGGCAATGGCCCAAAGTACATATCCCCACAGCGCACTGTAAGATCCACGCACATAAATCTATTGATGGTGCCGAGTTTAAGACGTAAATGGGCAGGAGGTTCGCGCTTCTCAATTCAGGGACCTCAACTTTGGAATGCACTGCCCACGTCATTGAGACTTGAAACTGCCCACTCGTGGTTTAGGAAAGAGCTGAAGACGTGGCTTTTTATAAGAGCTTATAGTTTGACACAGCCTTCTTTAATCAGTGAGTTCAATGGAAAACACACCGCCAAGAGACTTGTTGGTTAACATGCGTTCTTCACATTTTCAATAACATAACAACATAACATAACATGGAGGATTTCTGAAAGATGTGGAAAGAAAAAAAGCCCGCATGTCTAGTATAGACTGCAAAGGAAAGTGTTACAAAGGGAAGAACAGGCAATCCAAAGAAAATTATTTTTAGGGTGCATTTTTTTATTGACCTATATAAAGTCACTTCAGCTGTTTGCCTTACCTTCTCTTCTCTGTGGTGCTAATAGCAATACATTGCTTGTGCTATTAGCAATACAGTCCACCATATTGGCACTTAAGCAGCATCTACCTAATGAAAGTGGGATAAAATGGGGCATGGCTTGGCACCAGACGAAGATGGCAGCACATCCTTGAGGCTCAGTGTGAGGACACACTAAGTGGCTTCGACAGAGCGGCTTTGCACTTCGCTTTTACACCTTTCTGCCTGGGAGATGTTTGGGCGGCTTGAAGGATGCCCTCCTATCTTTTCCTATGTTTGGGAGCCACTGGCGTAACAAAAATTGAGGGGGCCTCCCTGCACGGTGCGAAGAGGGCCCCCTCCAGGCTCAATTAGAGCTCTCTGGCCAGAATGCAGTGCCGAGGGGGCAACTTGGAGCTTGGGGCCCCCCGCACTGCAGGGGCTGCAGGGGCCTGTGTTACGCCCCTGTTGGGAGCTCAGAATTAATGCCCTACAGGGAACATGTCTTTCTCCCTATGGCTGTTGATTTAAGGAGCGCTTAGGAGACACACTGACGAAAATACGTCAGCCCTCTCCTCAGCTGTTCTCTGAAGATTAATGACATCGCTGAGGCATGGCTTAGAGCATTAACTCTTGCAACAGGTTGGTATTTTCTCCTTTTATATCATGCGAACTGAGGATTTTATATTTTTTATTTCTCCTTTTTTTCTGCCAGTTTAAAAAAACAACTTTTTGTCAATGAAGAATTTAAATACTTTGGGCATATCATTCTCCTTGCAAATATCTGACATTTTTTTCACTTGCTAGTTCATACAAGGGCTGTAACTACACGGTTTAAAGTGTCTCTGTTTCACTTTGAGCCCTTTTTCAGGAGGAGCTTTCAGGCGCTGGTCGGATTTATGTTTCCTTTTTTTTCTTTTTATCATAACACCTCCTCATTGCTTTCATATTACACTTTTATGTACGGGTAGGTCACAACATAGGAAGGGTTTGACTAAACCTTCTTCAGGTAAGTTTCTTGCACTTGCTTCTGTGCTTTGCGGATATTCCAAAATGGAGGGTGTCTCGACTCCCTAAAATGCTGACACATCATCTCCCTCAATCATTCCTGCTGCGGTTGTTCCACTTGCTGCCAGCAAAGTGCCACCAAAAGACTCAAAAGGATCCTCCGTCATCCTCTAACTCTTCTCCTTCTGCTTCTCCAGACTTGCTATTAGAGGAAATAAGAGCTTTGCGCCCATTCATGGAGGAAACGAATGTTAAAGTGCAAAATCTCTTGGATCGATTGAATCTTATGGAGGAGCGCATTTGTACTGTGGAGTGTCAAATTTGTGATTTCAAAGATATTCTGCCTAAGGTTATTTTGCTGCAGGAGCAAGTACCTAGTTTGCCCAGACAGGTTGAGGATTTGGAAAATCGTAATAGAAGGAACAGCCTACGTATTTTTGGTCTACCTGAGGGTACAGAGGGAACTAACCCTATTTCTTTTTTTCAAGACTTTCTTGCCACAGATTGTAAAGCTTCCTGAAGGCTCACCTCTCAACATCCAGCGAGCCCACACACTTGGACACTATCCTCAAGTTCCGACCACAACTAGGAGACCTCGAGGAGTCATCTTGTACTTTTTAGAGTACACTGATCTAATGAAGGTAATTTCCATCGCCAGACAACTTAATCCATTTCCTGGTCTGGGCATGATTTGTTTTTCTCAGGACCATGCCAAGCTAACTGCGGATCTCAGAAAAGAGTTCCTACGTACGCGACGCGGCTTTGCTCCCTTCGAGATCAATATTTACTTTTTCACAGATGCCTCTTCCAAGTCACATACAATAACAAAACTACTACCTATGAGGATCCATCTCGCTTGAAAGAATTTCTTGCCAGCCAAAGATCAGGAATTATGGACACTGCTGTCTCACCTTCTTCATTAAAATGAACCTATGTTGTTTTAACCTTTTTGGCTTCTTCATGTTTCTTGTGAATTGACATTTTGTTTGATATATGCAGATTTATTGGATAGATGTGTTTCCACTGTTGCTTATGACTTTAAAGTTTTGATGTAGGGTTAGAAATATTGTTGCTTATTTTTCATTGTTTTGCTTTATATTAATTATAATCTTATCTTCCTTACATGAGTGATCCTGACTAGTTTTATGTTCCTGTCTCCCATCCAGTGTTTCATTGCCCTTCAAGTGCCCTCTTGCTCCTCCGGAGTCTTGACGTTCCATTTTTTACCGTGGATACCTCCCTCCCACCAATCCTCATCAAAGGTTTATGTAGGTATGTTGATCTTTACTCTTCTATCTTTCTTCTCCCTATACCCAAGTCTTTTTTGTTTCTCTCTTCTATGTCCTTTAACTCAATTGCTCTTTATCTCCTTTCTTTCATATTCTACATTTCTTACATGGGGTTGTATTTTTGTTTGCTGACTTTTAGTGCATTTCTTTTTTTCCAATCAATTCTGTAATGACTCTTAGTTTTTTAAGGATTTGTCTGATTGTATTTACTGCATTGCTTTTTTTCAATGTTCTTGACTGTAGTTTCTTGGAATGTCAGGGGGTTGAACTCTCCTCTTAAATGTCAGCAAGTCTTTTCACATTTGTCGAAGCTTAATGCCCACATTGGGTTTTTACAAAAAGTTCACCTTAAAGAACAGGATTGTATGAAAATACGCAGAGGTTGGGTGGGGGAAGTGTTTTTCTCACCAGGTAATGGTAAAAGAAAATGGTGTCATTGTCCTCTGTCACAAATCGTTGCAGATTCAATTGCTTTCCCAAGAGTCTGATTCAGAGGGTAGATGGCTGTTGCTCACCCTATCTAATAACGAAATTCCTATTGTTTTATTTAATGCCTATGGACCTACCACCGCTAATTGTCAGTTTTGGTCCACTATTGTCCAGAAATTATTGCTTTCCCAAGAGTCGGATTCAGAGGGTAGATGGCTGTTGCTCATCCTATCTAATAACAAAATTCCTATTGTTTTATTTAATGCCTATGGACCTACTACCGCTAATTGTCAGTTTTGGTCCACTATTGTCCAGAAATTACTGCAGCATTCGGATGATAATTTAATATTAGCAGGGGACTGCAATCATTGTGTTGTTCCCATTGCAGATAGACACTCTTCTGCATATTATATTTTCAGTAAGTCACAGTAAGCATTTGTACATGCCGTTGCCAACATCACTTGACTGATGCCTGGTGATTATGCAATCCCTCCTTGCGATAATATACTTATTTGTCCCCAGTTCACCATACTCAATCTAGGATAGATCATATTTTTCTCTCTCACCATCTTACCAAATCTTTACATGGCGCAGATATTGGTACCATTTTAATTTCTGATCATGTTCCAGTTTCAATTCAATTCGATCTTTTACCTAAACAAGATTCTCCCAAAAGATAGAGATTTAATAATTCTTTACTGATGGACCTTTACTTCTTTTTTTCATGAATATTTTCATTTCAATCTTTCCAATAATATTTCCTTTTGTACCATTTGGGATGCTTTTAAAGCTTTAGCTCAAGACTTTATTATACATATTGTCTAAAAAACAAAGGAAGACACACCAATCCCAGAACTGAGTGACCCTGCACGCAAACGGAGGGCCAATCCCTGCTGATTTTTTTTTCTATCGTCCTCTTTTGCCCTTGGGGGATCATCCTTTTGATTTGTGGACAGAGGGGGAGGGGTGGGGGGGGGCTTTGTTGATTTGTGTTGGGGTATTTTACAGGACATGTTTTGCTGACCAACTCCTAGCAAACTTCAAGCGAGACTGTCTTCGCTGAACTGGAGTTGTATCGAGGAGCCTGAAGTAATTTGCTGGTCTTGTTGTTTTATTTTCTCTGTAATTTCAATAAAGAGATTCAAACCATAAAAAACAAAGGAAAGCATCTCAAGCTCATTCCAAAACATTACTTCAGAACATCAAACACCTTGAACACATGTATTACACTTCCCGTACAAAACAGTCCTTGCACCAATTTATGACAACTAAACTATCCTGTAAAAAAGTATTCACTGAGTATGATTCGTCTTACCTTCTTAAGTGTAGTGCCACATTTTATGGGGGGGTCAATGCAAATCTGGCAATTTGCTATCAAATTATCTTAAAATTAAACAAAACAGACTACGTATTAAATCTACAACAGATGATAATGGTTATACTAACTCCATGGACTTTTTTTGGATCAATTTCGTTCCTATTATGCCAACCTATATACACCCGAACACTCACCTTTGGGACAAGAAATTACCCAATATCTTTCCTCTACTCAAAAACCTGATTTTTACTGCATAGATTTCCCATCTTTGGAATAGGAATTGATGCTTTCAGTACTATATCTTGCCATGCTTTCCCTCCAAAAAGATAAAGCCTCTGGACCTGATGGTTTTACTGCAGAGTTTTATTCCCATTTTATTTACTGTTTATTTACTTTAATTAAATCTTTCTCTGATTATTCTAGGTATTCTGGTTCTTTTCTTGAAGCATTTATTTGTCTTATCCAGAAGGATGGCAAAGATTCATGTTACTGCAAAAATTACAGGCCCATTTCCTTGATTAATTTAGAATATATAACATTTTCGCCAAAGCACTCACCAACAGACCACAGTCTCTTTTGCCTAATCTTTTAGGGAAGGAGCAGTCAGGGTTTGCCACAGGTTGATATCTTTCAGACAATACCCACTTGTTCTTTGACATTCTGTCTAAGTCTGCTAATCTCACTGAACCCTTTGTAGCCGTTGCTTTGGATGCTGAAAAGGCTTTTGATAGGGTTAACTGGCCTTTTTTTATTTCATGCTCATTGGTTTGGTTTTGGGCCTAAAATGGGAAGCCATGTGACCTTCTCCGCTATTGCCGCCACTCGGACGGGGAGCAGGATTGGGACAGGACTCAAGGTCCAGGATCCTCTGCAGCTGCTACTGCCGCCAACGCCCGTGATACGCACCCGGAGGCGCTTTAAAACAGCAGCAGGGCTCCCACAGCGCCCAAAGCGCAGCAAAGCCCGGGCCAAGGGCTTTGCCCGTCAGTGGCTGCCAGACACTGGGCTGGGCAACCCCCCTGATGTCTAGAAGCCAACATGGGTAAGCGTAAATTGTCTTGTTTTAATGACTTGCCAAAGACAAAAGCTAAGATCCCTCGTAACTGTGCTTCCATAATGTCTTACCTAACTAGTGCAGCTGGGGTAATCACCACGGAGATTCACAATGTAGAAGCCCAGTTGGGTATGGCTGAGGCGAGTATGGCCGGAAACATACCCCCTTGGAAACCTTATGTACCCCAGTAACTGATCCTGTAAATACCACAGCAGGGGCTGAAGGATGTATTCATGAACATAATGCTGTGATAAATCTTGATCAGGAATTGACTCTGGGGATTGGTGAAAGTACATCTGTGACATTAGCAAGGGAACTGTTTGTAGCACTTTTTTTTAAAAAAAAAAGAGGAAAAAGGGTCCTAAGGGAGGCACAAATAAAAGGGTCCCTGCTACCCAGGAGGGACTTGACAGTCAACGGAATATGGAAGAAATGCAGCCCTCGCGTTTGGAGCCTACCCCTATGGATAGAATTTTAACTCATATTGATACCATATTTGAGACATTAAGAGTCAAATTAATAAATTGTTTGAAATATGGGGTTGAGGGGATTATGAAGAAATTGGGAAATCTTGAAAGAAACTGGGAAAGGATGGCCTGTCCTAATACCACCAAGAAGTAGAAGGGCAAGAATGTAAATCAGATACCCTCTTGTAAAAATGTCAATCCTAACGAAGTTAGGGAACTTACAACTGGGGAAAATGGTGCTAGTACTTCTAGTGCATCTGGCCATACACCCCAGCAGCTTAATAAACCTACTCAGGGTCCTAAAATAGACACCAAACAATTTCATGATTCAGGAGCTCCGGGGAGAGCTGATGCCAGGCCTTTTACTGGCCCAAACAACCCGACTGGTGGGAATAGATAGTCATGTTAAGCTCCATCTACCCCCTGAGGTCACACCTTAGTAACCGTCCTAACTGGGGTACCCCCTCTTAAGTTGAATGATAGTGAAACTACAAGGGAATTAATATGTAAAGTAAAATTTTGGTGTTCCAGACACTCAGAGGGGGGCCCGAAACATATGCGGAGACCGTGTTGCTGTAAATTTTGATTTGAAGGGTGTAGCTGGTTGGCTCTTTGAGCCCGCTGAGTGTAGTGATAAAGAGGGAATAAAAGCTATTTCCTCTGGGGGTTTTTATCCTCCCAAAGGGGTTGAGAGGGCCAACTGTTAATTTTCCTCTCTAAAGCCACAATGGAGGGAAATTAGGGAAAGAGTGGGTATTAGATCAAACCCGAGTGGTAATTTCACCCCAGTGAGCGGGACTGTTGTGACCCCCTTAACTGAAGGGGCTGTCATAAGGAAAAATCCAACCACTAGTGGGGTGGAAATAGCCAATAGATTTGAAATATTGAGTGATCTGGACGGTAATGATTGACTGATTACCGACCCTCTTATTCAAGGGCGGGAAGAGAAATTACCAGGGCAGCCCTCAACAAAGATAATGAATACGACACAAATAAGCAAGCCCATTGAAGTAGGTACAGTTAAAATACTGGAAACAGGGAGGGAGCACACTCCTGACCTCTTAACCGGGTCGCCCCTTCGCATTGTGGTCAATGCAGTTCATACACCTCAGGATAAAATTTGTGGGTATAACACCAAGTTGGTGCAAGCAGGTGCTAGTATCTGATGTCTCTAGACGCGAGACATGGCTCGCGTTTCTGGATAGTATCCGTCATCAGTAGAGATAAATCCGGGGTGCCATTCTAGCCAGGGTATAGTATAGAGAGAAGACCGTTCTATAATGTTGAGCACCCACCCGCTCTGCCCATTTAGCCTCATGTTTAGGCAGATCATGCGCTTTTAAACTTATCAATTCTCCATATAACACCTTAATAGCCCCCTTAGTCCGACCTTTACTAGTATCAATAATTACATTGCTGCAAAACCCGCTCATGGACCCAATACCAATTGTATAGGGTTGTGGTCACTAAATTGCGACCACACAGCTGTATAATGTTTGACAAACAATTCCAGGGTAGAATTTATAAAAATATAATCAATGGTCATATGCGTTCCCCTAGCTTTGAAAGATGGAATATCAACCTTATTGCATAAATCATTTGGGTACATGAGACCCAGATCTGCAAGGATTTGCTCTGGAAATTCCCCCTGCTGTGTGTGTTCAAAATGTATATCTGAACAAATGCCAGGCCCTAAGCGATCAATAATATGACAGTTCTTGGAACACAAATGAATGTTAAAATCCCCTAAAATAACAACCGAATAAGATGTCACTTGTTGCTCCTTATAACTCTCCCGATAAATGTTAAGACTAGACAAATGTTCAATGGTAGAAGTTCTATCAAATGAATTATAAAAATTAACAATTAAAACTTTAACTGAACGACGAACCTAACAACAATTTAGGTATCGAGAAGCACCCTCGTATCCTATCTGATCACAACCCATTACTTTTGACTGTTAATTTTCTAAGGATGGAAAAAAGGAATATTGGATGGATGTTTGAACGAAGGCTGCTGTTGCGAAGAAAGGTTCACTTCATTTGGCATTTATGGATCTTTCTTCAGCCTTTGACCGTGTTAATAGATCCAAATTGTGGCATCTGTTATTAAAACTAGCTTTAGGTAAAAATATAGTAGATTTTTTTGGGAGATCTGCATCAGGACCTTACACCCACGGTTAGGTAACCTTACACGTAGTATCCGCATTATCAAAGGAGTGAGACAGCGATGCATCCTAGCCCCTTTAATATTTACTTTATATTTTAATAATTTAGATGCGGTTTTTAATGGGTGCTAGTTTGAATATTCCTCGGGTAGGAGAGCGGTTAATTCCAGCTCTCCTATACGCGGACGATGCTGCCCTTTTAGCCAGAACGGTTGTTGGCCTACAGCATCTTTTAAACTCATTTGCCGGTTTTATGAAGTCTCTGGATTTGGATGTTAATCTCTCAAAGTCTCACACTATGGTTATCGGGGTTAAACCCAAGACATATAAAACTCAGTATTGTGAAGGGAATATAATAACTCGGGTGGTGTCTTTTTTATATTTAGGAGTGTTATTTGATGAGAGAGGTACATGGGTTCCCCAACTGAAACCCAAATGAAATGCAATGGCCAGGTCTACTGCTGCGGTCCTAGGTTTCGCATGTAGATTGGGATCGAAGCCTATGTATGCATGTTAAATATTTATAGGGCAAATGCATGGTTCTAGCAAACTATGGCTCAGATCTATGGGAGATACAGAGAAGTGGATGACATCCAAATAGTGGAAAATACATTTTTAAGGAGTCTTTTATCTGTGCCAAAATCTACACCCACCTATATAATCCACCAAGGAACAGGTTTCAGTTTCATATCAGACACTATACGCATGACTCCGCCCCTTAAATGGATAAGTGTTTGGACTAACCCAGAGCTTGGGATGAACCGTGATATTATCCACGATTGTCTACCCCTTGATCGATCAAATAGTATTCCTTGGCTAAGCTATGTTAGAAGGACTACATTTTGTTTGGGGTACTTAGCTCGCCAGAGAAATTGCAAAAGGTGGATAGGCGCTGGGCTAAAAGTATGTACCTGCATTTATCAGAAATGGATAGATAGAGAGGCTGTAGAATTAACAAAGCCCCTTGTGCTGGCGCATCAGTCGCTATCCACCACACAAACAATTGAGCCATATTTGAATATAGTTACTAACCCCCATCATCGCTTCCTTTTGGTGAGATTCAGATTGAATCAATTACATCTACTTCTTGCGGAACCATTGGGATGGCATTGGGATGGCACAAGCCTGAGATTTTGAATGTTTGTACGTGTGATAACTTCTCTACTCAGGATTCAATGCACCATGTTTTCTTCTGTGAGCACTTTTTGCACATCCGACATTGGTTTATTTGACCAATTTTAAAAGATAAAGGTTTTATACAGGTGAGACCTGCTTTTATGTATTTGCAAATGTTGTCAAAGGCTTGGGAAATTTTTAATATAGCAAGTTTTTTGACCGCAGCAGTTGGAATACGGAAAAAAAGATGGACCGGTATTAATTAGCATATTTTAAATTTAATGAATTATGCTTATGTATCTTGATGATTCAGATTTTGATTACGCTGTATTTTGTGATAATCATGTTTTCTGCTATTTTTTTAAGGGACATTTTTATTGTGATTTTTATTGTAGTATGCTTTTATGGTTTTAAAAAACCGAATAAAGTAAATCTGTCTGACTGACTCGGCCTAAAATGATTAACCTTGTTTCCCTTTTGTACTCTGCATCACAGGCCACCATTTGTGCTAATGGCTTAACTTCTGCTTTCTTTCCCTTAGGTAGGGGAGTTAGACAGGGATGCTCTTTATCTCAGTTTCTTTTTAATTTGGCACTTGAACCATTTATGTTCAGAATTAGACAGAACCCACATATTAGCGGTTTTTCCTACCATGATCAACATATCTAACAATTTATGTCAAGCCCTCAATCTTCCCTTCTTGCTTTTCATCAGAGGTTGCTTCCTATAATTTGGTTTCTGGGTATAAGTTGAATACAGACAAATGCGTAATTTTACCCTTAAGTAAATTTATCTTTAAGCATGACTTCTCTTGTTCCAATTTAACGTGGAGACCTACTCAGATTGAATATCTGGGTCTTCAATTTAGTCAATCTTTTAAAACTACCATTTCCATTAACTTAGACGCATGCATCCAGAAGATTACTTCCTTAACCTCTAGATGAAATCTTTTACATTTATCGTGGTGGGGTAGGTTAGATACCATTAAGATTAAGTTAGTCCCTATTGCTTTATTTACTATTTCTAATATTCCGTTAAATATCCCGCTTAAATTCTATAAAAAAAATGATTCTATGTTGTCCTCTTTTCTTTACAATAACATAAATCTTGTATGTCCTTATCAAAATTGAAGCGTCCTAAAGCGGAGGGGGGTGTGTGTGAAGTTTCTGGACTTTGCGACCTATCACAAAGCTTTTATCAGAAGACAATCTGCTCATTGGTTTCTTCTCCTTCTTTGTTTACCCCATCATATGTGGACTAAGAACGAGAGTTTCTTTCTCCATTTTCATTTCTTGAAATCACTAAGTTTATGTGCACGCCTCAGAAAATATGTACCCCAATTTCCCGAAATACATGTAAATTACTGACCTCTGTTATTCTGAGTTATCCTACAAATTTGGAAACCTTTTTTGAATCTCCAATTTGGCATAATCGGTTTATACAATTAAATAATCAGCCTACCTACTGGCCTTTTTAGGGAACCGCAGGCCTCCTTTGGGTTAACCAATTGTGCAATAACAATTATTTTATTTCTTTTTTAGAAGCCTCAACAAAGTTTGGTCTATCTTCTATTTCATTTCCTAAATTTCAGCTCCTCCAAGATATTATATCTAAATCATATCCTCTCTTTTGGTCTGCTTTCCCCCTAATCCATTGTCTTCTATTAATCTCAGCAACCTTTTACACGCAAATCCAAAAGCCTGTTCTATTTATTCCTTTCTTCTACATACCATTAGTGATTGCCCTACATCCTCAATAGAAGTTGCTTGGGAAAATGACTTTCAAGTCCCTCTTCCTATCTTTACATGGAAACAGATCTAGCTCAAAAAATCGAAAATCTTCTTGTGCAGCTAATACCACACAAATAATGTATTTTGTCTATAACAGACTTTTTACAATGCCTGTTCTTCTCCATAGGATCAATTCAGAAATTCCAGACACATGCTGGACATGCTCTGCACAACATGCTGATCGTAAACATTTACTCTTTACTTGTCCTTATGTCTCGACCAGGTTTGGGATCAAGTTCATTTTATATTTTGCTCAAATATTCCTTACTCTATACTAAATGTTTTTGTAGGAAGTGTCTCTACTGTGTGGGCTAATGTTTCACCCAATGTTCAAATAATAGATCTCCTGTTGGCAGTTGCTTTCCAACAAATTTCTGAACACTGGAAAGACTATAGGCAGTTGTCCTCAAGAGCATGGTGGTATACAGTCTGTTACAACCATAGATTAGATACTGCCTGTATGCATCCTATGTGCCTTGTTTTGAAATGGCAAGCTCTCTGGCCATCAGTTGCTCAGTTTTTAGATGGTTCTGCAAAACGATTTTCTACAGTCTCACCTGCAATTCAAGAAGTACCTAAACCCCCCTGATTCCATTTTTACTTGTATTGGTTTTCTTACCTAACTATTACTGTTTTGAACCATATTTTCATGCTTTTTTATGATGCTTACAGTCAGACATTTATATATTGCTATTTCATATGTACTTAAGTTCACCTTTTTTCTTCCTTCTCCCATATTTCTAAATTGATTGATGTTGCGCCGCTCTTTTTCATTTTCCAATGTTGCATTCATATGTATTTCAATGTATGTATTTACTTTTCTGTTTTCAAAAAACTTCTTTTTAAACTTAAAAAAAGAAAGTGGGATAAAATGTAAGCCATTTTCACAGCCAAAGAGAGGTTGAACAAGCATTTGTAATGCAATACGTCTCACATTTGCGAGTTGTTGAGCTATTGCCATTGTTCATGATAATCCCTTTTATTTATATATTTGAAAACCTGCAAGTGGTGCGTAAACAGGCCCTTTTTACTTATAGTCCTAGCTTATGAGAAGCAGGGCTGGCAGTAAACGAGGCACAGTTACTACCAGCCTTTCTTCCCATAAGCAACAACTATAAGTACAAAATGCGTGTTTACGCACCCCTTCCAGGTTTTCAAAACACAGCAATTAGTCATTGTGATTTACAATTCCAATAGCTCAAACTCTCTAAGATGCGAGATCTATTGCTTTGCAAATGCTTGTCCTTTTTGTGTTAGAGTTTTGTGAAGTGGGTAGTCTGCTAGCAATGAGTGTAACTGTGCCTCATTTAAGTATAACAAAACAGACGTGCAGGATTTTTCATGGTAAAATCTAGTTTAGATTCATAAAAAAAACTCCATCAACCTACTGGGTATGTGCTAGCTCTCCATTAACTGACTCTTGTCACATATTCAACTAATAACATTCGAATCCAAGATTCTAAAGATAAGAATGTTCAGAGGAGATCTGCAGCCTGAAGAAAACACAAGTTGTTTCGTAATACCACACAGGCCTTGAATTTATTCTCTTATAAAATTCTGCCAATTCGCAGTGGAGCCTAAACTTGTTTAATGTTGGGTAGGTTCAAATTCTAGGCCCTTATTCAGGACCCTAGTTTGAATGTCTGTTAACTCCTTATGACTCAAATTTATCGTATGGGCCTGATTACAAGTCTGGTGGTCCGAGGACTGTAAGTTTCGAGGGAGTGCAGTGGTGGCGGTTCAGCCACTGCGGTACCGGCTTTTCTACTGCCCTATTAACAACTTGGGCAGTTTGAGCGCCATTGCACTGCTGCAAATGCCAGGCATCAGAGATCCCTAGCAGTGGTGCAGCGTTCTTCAGGCCGCAATATGCTTAGCAGTATTGCCATGGTCCTGCCAAGCATATTATGAGTTTTCTCTCCACCACGGTTTTCATAGCAGTTCCTCCTCCATGAAAACCATGTTAGAAAGGGCCCCATTGTGGAGGGGCGTGGCCAGCAGCCAAGCATGGCGGACGCGTGTTAGGAGAGCTCCGATACCAAGCCTCCAAAATTCTGTAACTATAAGCCAAAACTGTACTAGCTATGTACCTACGGCTGCGGTGCTGGGCAGAGCGGCCGGACCTTCACACTCGGAGCCGCATCTGCGTGGAGGAGGTGGCGTGGTATGCTGGTATCGGGGAGGCCCTGTTACGACAAAGACGGCCAGGTGGAGATACACCTCGCTGCCCCGACACCGCATATCCTGTGATTACCTGCGGAGGGTCAGCGAAGGCAGCAGAGAGCGGAGGAGTGATCCGCCGTGATTGCGGCGGCGGGACTGGAAAACACGGGGTTGCGGTGCCCCCGCTGTGTTGTGGGGCCCCGCGGCGGAGCACCGGGGCACGGGTGCAGGCAATTCCGGAGACACGATTGGGCCTACTCTCCCCTAGCGGTGCCCATCCCCCCTCCCCCCCCCAGGAGAGGGGTGCGCTCCACCAGAGGAGGGGACGGCTATACAAACTATAGTGGAGGAGCGGCCGGCGGCCTGATCATTGCTGCCACGTGAGTGCGACGTGCTTTGCTGACCGGGCATCCCTGGAGGTGGCGGCGGCCATCTGCATTTGGCCGGTAGGCCGTTTTATGTGATAGTGACTGCTCTCTGCATACTTCTGAGTGGCCAGCACGGACATGGTTGATCGGTTTGGGAACTGAGGTGGAACTGTGCAACTGAATGGAGGTGGCCCCAACCCCCCCTCCACCCACATGGATTAGCGTGCTAATGTGTGCACGCAGCATATAGTGGCATGCATGAAGGAGTGCACCTCGTGATACCTTATTGTGTTGGAGGGCCCGGACGGTGGCCTGGACCTTGCTAGGGCTGAAGTAGCTGATTGGAGGCTGTACCACAGGCATCATCGGTCTAACCCACACTGCAAGCGCTGGGGTGTGACAAGAGGGGCGCCACTACAAAACGGACACGCGAGAAGTTGGACCCTGCTGATGCTAATAAAAGCCCAGGTGAAGGCTGAGGTGGAGTGGCTGGGTGGCTGAAGGGTACGGGAGGCCCTGGGTACCCACTACTGCTACCGACCAGACCCTGGATAGTTTGCTAAGGAGCTGGCGTCGCCGCCTGTGCCCCATTGTGGCGGCTAGAAAGAGGCTTACACGGGTGAGTTGTGACCAGATTATTGGTGTCACGCTCCCTGTGCTGCGCCTACGCTGGTGCATCCAACCTCTGTGAACTATGGGCAAAGTGGGATGCACCAAGCCGAAATCGCTGGAACAACGAGGGAAGGACTTATCGCAGGAGGCGGTAGGGGGTATGGAAGAGACAATGAGTTCCGGTTACGTGCCCCGACTGGGGAGCCCAATACGGAAGCTAAACTGGATCTTATTGTAAAAGAGGTACGTTACACGAGGAAGGCTCTGGAGCTTCAAATAGGATCTCTGTCCGCAGGACTGAAATTACTTAGAGCGGATCATGCAAAGACGGCAGAGACGGTAAAAGAGCAGGGAACCACACTGGCCGAACTGTTGCACAATCAAAAACAGACGGAAACCGATGAGAGGCAGTTGCAGACCCAGGTGGCCACATTGATGGACAGAGTGGAGGATGCGGAAGGACGGGAGCGCAGGAATAACATCCGAGTAATTGGCATGCTGGAGAAAAGCGAGGAGCCGGATGCAGTAGGTTACATGGAACAGTGGTTTAAGGACAATGTCAACACGGAGGGTCTCTCTGCACAATACTGCATAGAAAGGGCACATAGAATACCAACTGGACGGCCCAAGCCGGGTGCCCCCCCGACACCCCTCATAGTAAAATTTTTGAACTACAGTGGCTAGATGTCTTGTTACAGAAGGCTAGATAGACGGCGGCGTTCACTTTTGAAAACTCAAGGGTTTTGCTCTTTCTGGACTACACGCTGTTGGTGCAAAAGCAGAGGGCCTCCTTCATGGTGGTGAAGCGTCGGCTTCGAGACTTACATCTTCAGTATGCATTGTTGTTCCCGTCACGCCTTAAGATTATTCATGAACATAAATCCTATTTCTTTGAGAGTCCTGGAGATGTCGAGGATTGGTTGGAGGGGATGGAACTTACTAATGCGGAGGAAAAGGAACTGCTTGCAGAGGAGAGGTGGAAATCCGGTGTGGTCTCCTCAGCTCGACGCAAAGGCCGCAGGTTGCGGAGAACTACCGATCGTGTGTGGATCGCGTCGCAGCAGATACAGCAGACCAAAAAGCAGGCGATGTTGGCCGCGGCAGTCTTCACGAATGTGCCAAGATCAGTTCACAAATCCTCTACAGAAGAGGAGGACTCCCACGAATCGGACTCTGAAGGCAGTGTGGCTTTATTTCCCTCAGCAACCCCGCACCTGATTACAAACCTGTTTGGATGACGGACTCACACAAGTATTGTAGACTTTATATGCTATCTTTGCGCTGCGACTAGGCTGGGCCCCCCGATCCTTATATTAGGCACCACTCATTAGCGCTCTAGTACCGTAGTAGCTCAACCTGGCAGAGGTTGACCACGTAATAGCATGTGCAAGGCGCAGGCACCCCCCCCCCCCCCCCCCCCCCCCCCCAGATGGCGTAGGCGCTTTGTAACTTTTCTTACTGGAGATTAATATTTGGACATCAGATCTTTTTTCGGGAGTTTTGGTCCGATACTTTTTTCAGGTTGGACCGAGTATTGTGTGTGGGAGGGGGGGGGGGGGGGGGGGGGGGGGGGTTGAGGTGCGGTCTTGAATTGTCCACTATTGTTGTTCTAATGATCAAGGGATATGTCCTGTTCCGTTATTGCATGATATGTTTAATGGCCAAATGCATACACCAGGGAAGTATAAAATTATAACGTGGAATATAAGAGATATGGGCACGATACATAAACAACACAAGATACATGCCCAATTACAACTTTGCAAAGCGCACATAGTCTACCTACAGGAATCACACATGATTGAAAGCGAAGTGGTGAAACTCAGGAAAAAATGGAGAGGGCAAGTATTCTCTACTATATACTCCAATTATGCTAGGAGTGCCACGATTTGGATAAGACACAGGGTTCCTTTTGTTGCGCAAGACCAACGGATTGACAAGCTGGGCAGATATTTCCTTGTAAAGTTTCTCCTTGATGGCTAGCTAGTGGTGCTAGGTACCTTTTATGCCCCTAATTATGAACAAGACTTATTTTGGAATACACTGAGCGGGGCACTGACGGGATGGGAGGCCTACCCTTGGATACTGGGAGGAGATTGTAACGTAGTGCTAGATGCATCATTAGATAGGTCGCACCCACCATTACAGGGCACTAATGTGTTGAAACAGGAGGAAACACTACTTCAGTGGATGGAGGGATAAAATGTACAAGATACATGGCGAATGCGACATCTCCTTCATAGAGAAAAGTCCTATTACTCTATAGTACACGATCTCCACACGGGAATAGATAGGCTATTTTGTTCTGGTGGGACAGCCATGCAGGTGCTTGACTCTACTTACCTTCCCAACACCTTTTCTGACCACAACCCATTAGAATCTACAATCACATGGGGAGGATACCCACGCCTGTCCCCACGTGGCGCCTCTGTCCGCAAATCTTAGAGGATCAGGACTTTCGTGCTACCCTAGCTAACACCATTGAACACTATTTCATAGACAATGGTAATACTGCCTCGAGTAAGTTGATAGAATGGAACGCTTTTAAGGCGGTAATACGGGGGAAGGCCATTGGCACGACGGTAGGTGTACCACAGGAATTGCATAATTCACTAGTGGTGGTGGAAGAGTCCATAGGCACGCAAGAAAAAGAGGCAGTCGCGGATGCGGAGAAAAGAGGACCTTTGCAGGAGGTGTGAATCCGTCATGCAGAACTGTTAGAATTCCTGAGAGTGATAGATTATGCAGCATTCACTCAGCGCGCCCACAGTGAAGTCGACAAGGCGGGAGCATTATTGGCTCATATTCTACGAACCGACCCTCCATCTGTGGTCATTCCTAGACTTATTACAGAGAATGGCGACATATTTATTGCGCAGAGGGAGATAAATGTGGCATTCCGCGACTATTATGCCACCTTATATAGGGCACCTGAGGGACACTCCCTTCACCACACGGAGGCGTTTCTGTCTGACCTCACTTACCCCACAATTCCAGAACTGTTGCTTAAAGGGCTCATAGGTCACATTACCTCACAAGAAATCAGGGTGGCAATGAAGGGACTGCCGCGCAACAAAACGCCTGGTATCGATGGGCTCCCCATTGAATTCTACGATACGTATGCTGAGGCTTTGGTGCCCCGATTAGTGGATTTATACAAGGAGGTATGGGAGAAGGGCTCCCTGCCTGATACAATGGCATAGGCACTGGTCATTACGCTACCAAAACCGGGCAGGGAACATACTGACATGGCAAACTATCGACCATTGTCATTGTTGTCCACAGAATATAAAATATTGAGTAAGGTACTAGCGAACAGACTGCTCCCACATTTATCAAAATTAATACACATAGACCAGACTGTTTTTTTGCCTGCGCGCTGCACCTCCCTAAACATTCAGAAATTACATTACATATTAACGGAAGGCCCGAAAAGTTATACGCATGCTGGTTGTATATCACTTGACCTACGACAGGCCTTCGACTCCATAAATTGGGAATATATGTTCTGGGCCCTGGGGAAATTCGGCATCCCGATGGAATATATAACATGGGTACGAATATTATACAATGCCCCTACAGAGCGTACTAGAATGGGAAGACATATATCCCGGGAATACACCATACACAAAGGTACACAGCAGGGTTGTCCGTTGTCACCCCTCCTTTTTATATTGGCACCGGAACCGTTAGAGATACAATTGCGACAAGACTTTCTGGATCTGGGGATACGTATAGGCAATGCGACCCATTTATTTTCAGTGTACGCTGATGATATACTTATGTACATGGCCGACCTCCGTACCCCAATGGACACATTGTTTGAGGCATTTCGGAAGTTCGAAACTATATTGGGATTGGCTTTAAACACTTCCAAAACACATGCGTTTTTCTTTACGGAACGGGTGGCCACTACGGAGATAGACATTATGAGCGCTAACATTCAGGTCACACAGTCGAATTTTCGATATCTAGGCATACAGATATACAGAAACCATGAAGACATGTTGGAGTTGGAGTGAATAAAGCAATCAGAGCATTGAGAGCTAGTGTTACTTTCTGGAGTGCGTTACCACTCTCCATAATGGGCAGAGCAGCTATTGCTAAAATGGTCATGTTGCCACGTTTGGTATATTATTTCATGAATTTGCCTCTGCTTGTGCCACAACGTACCTTTACCATGCTCAATGCTTTGCTTACGGACCTCATTTGGGGCAGGGGCAGATGACATATCAGCCTCAAGAAACTGCAAGTTAGGACTGAGGTGGGCTGCCTGGGAGTACCAGATTTTCGCGCCTTTTACTATGCCTGCCAATTACAATGGTTGTCATACTGCACAGCGGGACGTAACCTGCAAGAAATCGACCATAACATTACAGACTTAGAAAACGGGAAGTTACACGCCTTATTGCTGCCGGGTAGTGGGATTTCGTCGGAGCTCCCCTTGTTGCTGCGAACAGAGCTGCGTTGCTGGAGAGCGGCGTTTCAATATACACACACAGCACATGGATACGCAGGAAATATACCATTACTAGGGATTACATTGGCGAGTGGCAGGCTGAGAAAACGCAAATTAACACCCTGGTTAGATGTAGGTATAAGTACGGTAGCGGATTTGTTTGGGGAGGACACATTGATGGACCACGACACGCTCCCTCACCAGACAGGCGCTCCGGCGTCTATGTTTTTAACCCACACGGCATTGCTTAGGTTCATTAGGACACAGTGGGCTCCTCAGAGAACAGCCCCCCCCCCCCGGAGAATGAGTTGATTAAGATGGTATATTATATGGGAGGTGGGCGTCATTTGATAAAATGGTTATACACTGGGATCAGTGCACACACGCGAGTTTCCCTGCAACCGTTGAAAATTCAGTGGGAAGTGGATATAGGGAAGGAGTTGTCGGAGAGGGAATGGGCGATAGTCTTGGCGCACCCCAAGAAAATACCCTGCAACGCCAAATTCAAATTCATCCAAACAATGGTGCTACATCGCGCATACTTAACCCCGCATAGACTAAATAAGATGTTATCCCAGACACAGCACTGTTGCCCAAGATGTCTTTTGGAGGGAGCAGGTTTTATACACATGGTTTGGGAATGCCCGCGTCAACGAGGGTACTGGGATACGATACGACACATGGCAGAAGCTGGCACAAAGATTACCATTACCAACAAACTGGAGGAGTGCATCCTGGGGCTCCATACTCGACTCACCACCCACAAAGTGCAATCTTGATTTGTAAACCTTGCATTTATATTGGCTATTAGAAATATAACTATGAGAAGGAAATCACGCAAAACTCCTGCAATTCATGCATGGCATACTGAATTGTTACAATGGGGCGGGGCAGAAGGCGCAGCACTGCGCAGAGAGGAGACTAGAGGCCTGTGCAAGAACCCGATATCCCTTGATTGGGAGGTTATGTTGGAAGGGATACGTATACATGACTTAGATTTGATGGCTTAGGACGAAAACAATAAAGGGAATGAGGACTCGGCTGCAAGGAGAGATATAAACTGTGAATTATGCATGGGATGTCACCAGCTGTGTGGCCTAGATGCTTATATGATATTACATGCCCTTTAGCTTTAACTTTAGATTTACCGGTAGTATGGACATGGCAAGGACAAAGACCGTAACCTCGGGCAGGGGGGTAGTTGGGGAACTGTTTGTATGTTTTATTGCATATATTAAATCACGCTACGGTGTTGGTACTGCTTGCCATGAATGATCATTCTGTTATGTACAATGTACGATTATCCGTGCAGACATATCCATGCGCAAACGGAAATTCTTGAATATACTACGATAATGTACATGTACCGATGCGAATTGGCTCGTAACTTTGTACTGTGTTATTTGAAATATGTAACTGTAAAACCCAATAAAATATAAAAAAAAAAAAAAAAAAAAGGGCCCCATTGTGCCTCAGGGCCATGGGGTGCATGCAGGGTAAACATGTTTTCCCCTTTTGTGTGCATACACCCCAGTACTTACACTGCATGGACTGAACCTGTCAATGCCGTGAAGGTACTGTCTTTGACGTTCCCATTTTGGCGCCTATTTCATAGGAGCCGCCGTGGGACCGTCAAAGAAATTCCACCAGTAGGAAATAAAGTCGTAATCAGGTGGGAGGTGTGCACACAGTTTTGGCAGTGCGGGAGCAGGTCGCCAGAGTGGCGGTATGCTCCCACACCACCAAAATCATAATCAGGTCGTATTTTGGGGCGGTGCTTGTCCCTGGAGTGGCCTCCTTTGTCATGCTTCTTGTTTCCTTGTCTGGACTCTATGTGGATTGCCCACCCAGTGGATGCGTCTCTCCTTTTTCTTTTTCTCTCATTGAGGTTCCCAGCGTCTTTCTAAAAAAGGAGGCATGTTGTTAAGTGGATGACGAGATGGAATGTGTGGGTTCAGCTTACCAAAAAAGGTGTTGCTTGCTGTGGTTGTAAGGCTGGGTGAGGAAAGATTGGTTTTGGTATATTGAAGGTGTTCATGAACACCCTCTTTGTTTGCCACTAGACTCTCCTTGTCGCCTATTGTACCTGAACTCTTCTCCACTGTTCCATCCCTTTGAGTCCTATGACCATTGATCTGCTGATTGTTTATTACCTTTGTCTCCAGTATCCTCAATTGGTGAAGTGGTATAATCAGATTTTCAGTACAAACGCAATTATTGTGAAAATTGCTTCAAATCGTTTTGTAATTTCTGTATTTTCAAGTGTGTAGGGAAGTCCATGAATGCTTCCATCTCTTTATTTATTTCCTCAAGTCTTTTTTTGAAGATTGTGGTCTGTACCGTTCTTTTAAAGTAATTTTCACTCAATTGTATTTTAGCTAGAAGGTTCTCTGACAATCTTTTTGCCTTTTATAAAGTCATACATGCAGTGCCATGCGATAAGTGAACATCCGATCTTCAACGAAAATGTGAGGCTCATTATTTACTAAAAAGCCTCTAGATGCTAAGTTTCTCGTTAAATATTCTGTTAGGATCACAGAATGGTCTTTATCTGGTTAACGTTAGTTCTGATAGAAAATCCCAGTCCTCTGTTTGCCCTAGAGTTTGTGCTATATTTGACACTTAAAAGAGGGGTCCTTTTAGAATGGAACAGCCTCATTACATGGTACACTTGCCAAGCCTACATTTTCAGCTATTGTTAAGGGTAGGTGTTCTAGGTGGCGGCAATACTAGTTATACCTTTTATTAGTTTCTCAAGGTCAGTCAGAGAATCTTTTCTCAACCTATTTGCAACCTTTCTAAATCGCCCTTACCCGACAACTGGAAACACGCCAATAGCCACCCCCTCCTGAAGAAGCCCTCGGTGGACCCTACCGACCTCAAAAACTAAAGACCCATCTCCCTGCTTCTGTTCCCAGTGAAAGTCATCGAGAAAGCCATCAACAGCCAACTCGACACCTTCATCAAACAGCACAACATCCTCGACCCATCACAATACGGCTTCAGAAAAAGAACAGCACAGAAGCCGCTCTCCTCGCCACAGCAGATGACATCGGCTCCCTACTAGACAAAGGAGAAACAGTAGCCCTCATCCTCCTCGGCCTCTCAGCGGACTTTTCCTTATCTGACATGGTACGCAAAACGAAGTTGCCAGTTTCATTGATAAGCTTAATACAAATATGAATAACATCAAACTTACATATAACACAAGTAAACATCAGATTGGGTTTCTTGATGTTCTGGTTTCAGTAAAACAAGATACTTTGGAAATAAGTCTCTTCAGAAAAACCACTGCAGGTAACACCATTCTCTACGCCCTCAGTAGCCACCCAGGGGCACATGCATCAAAGGAAATTGCATTCGCAAATGGTGCGAAATGGAAAATTCGTCTGTTTGCGAATGCAATTCCCATTTTTGGGATGCATTAACATATTTGTAATTTTCGCAATTTAAGAAATCGCAAAATTGCTATTTCTTAAATTGCGATTGCATTTAAGAAATCTCAAATTGAGATTCGTTAAATGCAATGCATCAAACTCTAAAAATTTGCGAATTCGCAAATAAGGGGAGCAAATTACCATGAAGTTGACCTTCATGGTAATTTGAGAAAACTTTGAAAAATGCACTAAAGTGCATTTTTCAAAGTTGCATTTTACACACACACATGCCCTTGGGGCATGTGAGTGTGCAAAATGTACTTCTAAGTAGATTTATGGGGTGCAACAGGGTGTCCTTTGGACACCCCTGCACCCTTGAAATTGCATTCTTTGTTTGCGAATTTCTAATTGTGAATTGCAAATTAAGAATGTCTTTCCATTCATTCCTATGGGCCTCTAGGCCCATAGGAATGGATGGGGAGGTATTCCTTAATTCCGATTCTCAATTAGAGAATCGCAATTAAGGAATTTTAAGAAATCACTATTTTTATAGCGATTTCTTGATGCATTGTAGTTTGCAATTCCTTAATTGCAATTCCTTATTATCCTTATTAAGCAATTAAGGAATCGCAAAATGCAATATTGATGCATGTGCCCCCCAGACCTTATTCCATATTCCTTATGGAGAACTACTGAGGGCGAGGAGAAATTGCAGTACTGAGGAAACATTTAACACTGAAAAAGAAAACATGATTGTTAGATTTTCTAGTAGAGGCTACCCGAAATAGGTAATCAACCGTGCTGTGGAAAACGTCAATAAAATCATCTGAGCCGATACTTTGTGTGAGCACAACATAGACACCACCATCAGTATAGAAGCACAAGAGACAAGACAGATCACTACATATGTTATGTTATGTTATGTTACTGGGGGTTTTGTATAGCGCACAGCTGCTCCGAAGAGCGTCCCGGCGCTGCAGATCAAGAACAAGCACCAGCAACCAACAAAGAATACCACCGGCGAAGGAAAGTGCTCAGAAAAAAAAAGAATTATTGGGAAAAGAGAAAAGTCTTGAGCTCCTTTCTAAATGAGAGCAGGTTAGAGCTAGCGCGTAAGGTCAGAGGTAACTCGTTCCAAAGACGTGGAGCAAGGTAGTTAAAGGAACGTCCTCCACATCGTGCACGTCGCAATGCCGGCACGATTGCCTTGGCCAAGGCAACTGACCTCAAGGGTCTGGACGGAAAGTAGAAGTTGACCCTTTTTTGTAGATACATTGCTCCGATGTTATGTAGAGCTTTAAACGCCATCGTTAAGGTCTTGAAAGTGATGCGTTTACGAACCGGCAGCCAGTGCA
Source organism: Lissotriton vulgaris (assembly GCF_964263255.1). Taxonomy (NCBI): domain Eukaryota; kingdom Metazoa; phylum Chordata; class Amphibia; order Caudata; family Salamandridae; genus Lissotriton; species Lissotriton vulgaris. Next base: position 661,542,299 of record NC_141691.1, read on the forward strand.
ACGCTCTAAGAAGGTCGCTGGCCCTAGCTCTTCTGGTTAGGCCGTAAATGGCCCTGGCTGCCGAATTCTGGACAACCTGAAGACGAGTCAGGAGATACTCGGGGAAGCCTAGATAGAGGATGTTAGAGTAGTCTAAGCGCGATCCTATCAGCGCCTGCACCGTGATCTTTCTGTGCTCCAAGGATAGGAACGGCAAAAACTTCCTCAGCATCCTTAAGATGGCAAAACACTTCCCCGTAAGTCCTGCTACTTGAGCCTTAAAGGAGAGAGTGTTATCCACCTGGATGCCCAGATTCTTTGCTGTTACAGAATCACCGGCTGGCGGGAACATGGCCGAAGGCCACCATTCCTTCCATTTCAGGTCGGCGGGACAACCAAAGAAAAGGATCTCGGACGGGTCCGAGTTGCACTTGAGGCCGCTCTTCCCAAACCAACCAAACACAGCCTCAAGACACCTCCAAATGGCAGCCCCGTTGAAGTCACAGCCCTTGTCACATGTGAACAAGAGCTGGGTGTCATCCGCATAGGAGACGATCTGGGCCCCATGCTTCTCCGCTAGCGCAGCTAAGGGTGTCAGGAAGATATTAAAGAGGGAGGGGCTGAGTATAGAAGCCTGCGGGACCCCTACCTCAAGCTGCGGCATCACGGCGGAGAAAGGTGGGGCCCAGATCGTTTGTCTGCGGTCGGCCAGAAAGGATTGGAACCATTTGAACACCGTTCCCCTAAGACCTATCTCCCAAAGTCTAGTAAGGAGAAGGTCATGGGGAACGGTGTCAAAGGCCGCCGACAGATCGAGCATGATAAGCATGGCCTTTCCACCCCTATCCAGAGTTTCCTTCACAGCCTCAGTAACCTCGAGTAAAGCAGTTTCAGTACTCAGGTTAGATCTAAACCCGGACTGTGACTGATGAAGTAAGGAGTTAGACTCTAAAAAGTGGGATAGGGTGGTGTGTACATGCTTCTCTGCTATTTTCGCCAGAGCGGGCAGCAATGAGATTGGTCTATAATTAGAGTGAAGTTTCGGGTCCATGTTAGGCTTTTTAATAAGGGGAAGGACGAGGGCCTGCTTCCAGGGAGTGGGAACCTCGCCTGTGCTAAGAGATAGATTAATAATGGGGTTAATAATAGGGTTAAGAACGGGGGCCAAGGTCGCAAGAAATTTGGCGGGGCAAGGATCTAAGGGAGAACCTGATTTCAGTTTAACCAGGAGGTCCAACGAGATATGGAGCTCCAAAGCTGGAAAACAGTCCAGAATAGGACCGGTAGTAGCTGTGCCTAAGTCGGAATGGAGTGACCAGGGGACGGGGGAATCACCAGGATTGGAGTTGGAATCAGAGATATTATCCGTTTCCTTCAAGGTCGCCTGGATCGTGAGAATTTTGTTGGTAAAAAAATTCTGCTAGTTCAGTTATCCATGGTTCCGAAAAGGAAGACGAGGGGATACAGCAGGTGGGAGAAATAAACTTTTTAACGATCTTAAATATTTCTTTACAGGAGCTATCTGCTTCCTCAATCCTTCTAGCTAGATAGGATTTCTTTTCCGCTGTAATATCCCTATGATATTCTTTCACAGCTGCTCTGTAAGTCTGCTTGGAGGTAGAATCATACTGCTTCCGCCAATCTCTTTTGAGCTTCTTGCAGTACCTTCTTTTGCCCGCCAATGCTGCAGCTTGCAATTCTCAGCAGATACATAAGATCTTTGCCAAACATTGGCCCATACTTACAGGGGATTCTATTATTGGTAAACCGAACCCCACACGCCCTAGAATCACCTACAGGAAGGGCTTGAGCATAAGGGATATTCTGGTCTGCAATGACATCACACAACATAACAGTAAAGGGACCATAATAACCTAAAAGGTTTCTTCCCTTGGGGCCACTGTAAGGCCTGCCGGAACAGCCGTATATTCAAAGAATACAACATACCAGGGAGAGCCAATAAAAAACAGATCACCCCATTTCTAACGTGCAGTAGCACATTTGTAGTGTATGCCTTAGATTGCCCGTGTGGACTACGTTATATTGGCAGCACAACATTTATGGCCAAAAAAAGAGTCCTATAGCACACGCGTGCCATTAATAACAGGGACGCACACTACCCAGTTGCACAACATATTCAAACACACCATCTTTCTAATAGTGATTTATTAAGTTATTTCATCATTGAACAGGTACACATCGGAACTCGGGCAGAAACAGAGTACAACTGTTACGCAAACGTGAGTCTGAATGGATTCTGGAACTCAAGATCAAACAGCTGGGAGGCCCAAATTTGGATGAAGAACTTACGTACATTTACATGAAAACTAAACTGCTTGTTTCTAGCTTTCTCAGTTTTCTTATTGTTGTCAGGAGCTTGACTCTTCCGTGATACCATGTTTTCATTTAGAGTATCTATATCTATCTTCACAAGTACTATAGTGTAAATAATGTGCATAATATACCATATATTTTCTTAGTTTTAATTCAGATTTTTCTGTCTTATATTTCACAGGAGGAAAGGAAGGGACTCCGCGCCATGGGATGGACACTTCTTGCACGGGATCCCTACCCTCTTCTTCCCCATTAGGGGCACCCTTTATGCAGATAAGATTTCTTTATTCACTTTTTTCTCACTTACTTCTTCTTTGCTCTCCAGGATTTCTTCTTCCTAAAATGTTTTGGTCTTGTGTACTTCAAGGCCTGTTGTAACTATATTGAGAAGGAGCCACTACGTTGTGTTAATTTATTATGGTTTATTTTGTTATCAACAATGCAATTTATCTTTGATCATTAGCCACTATGGCACATTGTATATTTTCATATATGTATATCATCCTTTCACATATATATCACCATCTACCTTTTGGTCAGTATACTACAGTTTAGTCACTATGGCCTAGAAGTAGGTAATAGCAATGTACCGAATGGTAAATACCGAATTTTACAGATTCGGTATTCACTATTCGGTAATTGCTATGTAGGTAAAATATTCGGTAAAAATACCGAATCTGTAAGATTCTGTAATTACCGATTCTGTAATTACAGAATCGGTATTTGCCATTGATTCCTATGGGCCTTGAAGCCCATAGGAATCAATGGCAAATACCGATTCTGTAATTACAGAATCGGTAAAATTACCGATTTTGCAGGGGTGACAGGGTGTCACTTTGACACCCTGTTGCACCCCTGTTTCTGGCTTGTGTGCCATGTGACACACAGACATGCCCTTAGGGCATGTCTGTGTGCCACATGGCACATGTGTACATGCACAGATGTGCATGTACACTGGAATTCGTTATTTACCATGGAATAGTATTCCATGGTAAATAACGATTCAGTAAGGGCCTGTGGCACTGATTACAGTGCCACCTACATCTTGATTTACAGAATCGATAAATTTACCGATTCGGTATTTTACCGAATCTATATATTTACCGAATCGGTAAATATACCGATTCTGTAAATAAAATGCCCCCTACATCTCCAAAGCCAAATACCGGTCGGAAACGGCCGAAATCGGCCGTTTCCGACCGGTATTAAGGCTCCTACATCTGGCCCTATGTCTTTCAGTATATGAATTTGGAATATTTTGTAATCTGTACACTTCTATTACATAGTGGACCGAAAGTCACTGTCCTGTGCCGGTGTGCCTGTGCATCTGGTGCGAGCAACTCTAAAATGGTGTAGAGCACCTGTGTCCGGTCTTTTTTATTAGCAGGTTCACGTGTCCTGTGACTTCTGTGCTGGATGGGTGTGGTATGGGTGTATACCAGCCGTGAGGGAGTGGCTGTGGCATACTGACAACTAGGCCTGTGACCAGTAGATCACTGCAATGAAACCCTGGGCCATGTAGCGTTGTTGTCCTTCCCTGTAGCGTAAGCGGAGTGGGCTGGCCTGGCCTGGCGTATGCCAGTCCTGCGTGAGACTATGAAGAATTACTCCGGAGCTAAGGGTGTGGCTTTGTCATGAGCTGTATGAGGAATCAACTGATGCTGGTGTCCGTGTTGTAGTGCTGCCATCACCCGGGTCACAATCGCCAATGTGTCACTCTGTGAGCCAAGTCCCACAACATGGAAGTTATGGGGAATGACTAACCCTACATTCATCCATAGTTCCACACATGAAAGATGGTCGACATAACACATCTGTGTGGATATGAATGTTTATTGGAACTCTCTCCCTCTGAACATTAGACTTGCAGAGACAGAGACAATATTTAGGAAACTTTTAAAAACCCACCTTTTTACCCTATAGGTCTCTCACTCTTTCCTTCTGCTCACTCCACAGCGCGGGGACACGCCGGGATGGCGTCACCAGGCGCTTTATAAACTCCTTTATTATTATTATTATTATTGCACATTCTGTGGAGTATTGGAGCTGTAGCAATACAGGGCCATAAAAAGTTCAGGTTTCAGTTTTTGGCACATGGAGGGCATCCAATTTGAGCCAAGCTCATGTTCAGGGTTAGGCTCCACCAACATATGTAGTTATACAACCACTCTGCCAATCTCCAAACACTTATAAATTCACTATAAACTCTCCTTTCAGTACTCTAATGATCCAGTCTCTACGTACTTACTTGTACAATGAGCAAGAGAAAGTTATATAACCGAAGTTTTCCCACTGCCAGAGGTAACATGGTTGCATACGCTGTCCACAGCACAATGTTATATGGTAGGGCCCAGGGGCAGCATCTTGCATACATAATGAACACACGGACACAGATAGATAGTGTAACTGGTGCTCTCGTGTGCTCGACTCCTTTTTATTTCCAGGGTTACATGTCCAGTGACGTCTGGGCTGGATGCATGTGGGGTGAGTGTAAGCCCTGCCTCCGGGAGTGGTTGGTGCTAGTAACAAGTACAACAGTAATCATTAGATCAACACAGAGATTCAATCATAAAGGGTCAATGATTTGTGCTGCACTAAGGTAGGGGCAGCGGATGTGAAATAATACACAAAAGATTCTATCGTAAAGGGTCCATGAGTTGTGGTACACTGAGGTAGGGGCATCAAAAGCATTCAGCGTGTGTGCTGCAAGCGATGATGCGTGGTCGGGGCGGGCCGCACTGGGCACAATGGCTGTTGCCTGCGGGACTGCATCATCTGCAATTACGACTCGATCTGAATTGTGAGCCCTGCTATCAGCAGTGTAGATCGACTGCAGTAGTAAGCACAGATATTGGGGAATGCTTTTTCTCACATCCTGTTAACAAAATCCGAGGACATAGAGTGCAATTCTCTCTGCCATTAATAAAACAAGACTGAATTCAAATTGTGAGCTCAGCTGACCGCAGTATAGGCATAGGGAAGAAAACATGAAATATGTATGGAATACATTGTCGAAATATGTAGGTTTCAGGGACATTATAGTTCAAATTGTGAGCTCTGCTGTCCGCAATGTAGACTGCCATTCAGTGTTAGTTTGGACTTGCAAGATGAATTTGGTCATTGTAGTAAAGCTATAATTGATATAAAACACGTTCTTGAAGCAAGGATACTAAAAGGATATTGTGTAGGTTTGAGAGACGTTATACTTAGTTGCCTTCTGCACTCTGCAATTAATGAATGAAGACTGAATTTGAATTGTGAGCCCTGTTGACCACAATGTAGGCCGGAGACAGCGGTCAGCAAGGGCCCACAGCCACGTGGTGTTGAGTTGACCTGCACAGTTAGTGGCACCTGAAGCAACCAGCATGTGCGGAGCCAGCGATGATGCGTGGTCCAGGTGGGCCGCACTGGTAGCAATGTCTTTTGTCTACTGAATTCTGCCTTAATATGGCATTGTGGCGATGTCTTGTGGTGCACTGAGTTAGTGGCTCCTGAAGCACTCAGGGTGTATCAGCCAGCGATGATTCGTAGTCCGGTGGGCTTCACTGGTAGCAATGTCTATTGCCTACTGGACTGCGTCAACTGCAGTCGTGACTCGATCTGAATTATGAGCCCTGCTGTCCGCAGTGTAGGCTGGAGGCAGTGGTCAGCAAGGAGCCACAGCCACGTGGCGTTGACTTGAGCTGCACAAATTGGGAGCATTTGGTCTTCTTAACCAATTATAGTCTCTTACACAATTTGCATCAGTAGTAATCTTGAATTGTGAGCCGTGCTAACCCCATTGTAGGCTGGAGGCAGTGGTCATGATGGGCCTACCGCCACGTGGCGTTGAGTTGAGCTGCGCAGTGAGTGGCACCTGAAGAACTCAGCGGGTGCGCACCCTGCGATGATACATGGTCCAGGCGGGTCCCACTGGTAGCAATGTCTTTTGCCTACTGAATTCTGCCTTGATAAGGCTATGTGGCCATGACTTTTGGTGCACTGAGTTAGTGGCACCTGAAGCACTCAACGTGTGCGCACCCTGCGATGATGCATGGTCTGGGCAGGCCGCACTCGGAGCAATGTCTCTTGCCTACTGGACTGCATCACCTGCAATAGCAACTCGATCTGAATTGTGAGACCTGCTGTCTGCAGTGTAGATCAAAGGCAGTAGTCTGCACAGATATAACTCTGCGGTACTGTGCTGCTGGGTTCGCCACAGGTCTGTGTCGAGGAGGCCGGCGGTCACGGCGGCGGCCTCATGGCAGGGTGAGGGCCGCCGCCTTCCCACAAGTGAACCACACCCACATCCCTAGCCTATTTATTCACACTCCTACGCTGGAGCGGCGTACGTTGGACCAGCCCACTCCGCTTCCGCTTACAGGGAGGACGGACACAGCTACATGATCGAGATCTTCCCCATTGCTTGAGGTAACATGGTTACGTCCACTGTCCACAACACTACAAGCACACATGGAGAGTTCTGCGCTGTGCATAATGGGGTATGTCAGGCACATCAACACTACACTTGGCATTGTGTACATTGTTATTGATGGTTGACTAGCGTCCTTCACACATACTTGGTTCCCACATCTCCCAACATTCAGCTATTGTGCGGCTGAGGGGCCATGTCATTTTGGGCTGGTCCGTTGTCCTATTCTGCGCTGCCTCAGTGGTAGTAGGGGGGTGTGGTCCGGGGGAGGTCATGGGGGTTGTGCAGTGGGTGTTGGAGTTGCATGATCAGTAGCTCTATGACATGTTAGTCTTTAGATGTGGCTCTGGGCTAGGCTCCTTTCATACTGTAGAATGTTGTCCTACTTTACACCAGTAAAAGGCTGATGTAAAATTTGTACTGCTAATGCAGATTTTTGCCTGTTTTTAAATCACATTGCAGATTTGGGTGGTCATTGAAAATAAGGGGAAGTGGTGTTTTTGTGGTTTTTTTGCACGGGAACGCCTACTCTGCATATCATTAGTGTTAGTTGTCGCACTCATTTGTGGCGATTTTCTTGGCAGAAGCTATCGATGGAAAACTGGCGAGATCAGCAGTTTTCACTAGGTTGAGAATGGGATGATAATTTAAAAACAGGGAAAAAACATAGGTTTAATGAACATTATAATTAGAAATTAGCATGTAAAAAACCTTAGAAATTCACTTGAAAAGCCATAGGTTTCAGGGACGTTATAGTTAGTTGGATATTTCACTCGTACAAAACCAGTGAAATTCCCCCGTTAAAGTTTCTAACTATAACGTGCCTGAAATCTATGGTTTTTTCAGTGAATTTCAATGTTTTTTTAAATGCTAATTTCTAACTATAAAGTGCATGAAACCATAGGCTTTTTCAGTGACTTTCAATGGTTTTTTAAATGCTAATTTCTAACTATGCCTGCAAAGGTAGAACATGTAAAGAAAGAAGAAGAAAAGCGCAGAAAGAAGCAAGACAAATGCAGAAAGAGGCAACAGAAGTCCAGAAAGATGAGGAAAAGTGCAGGAAGAAGCAAGAGATGTGCAGAAAGAACCAACAGAGGAGCAAAAAGTCCTCCAAGGCCCCCAACCTTTTGCTAACGGGTACTGGTAGTAACTGACTGACTAACCAGGACCGGAGCCAGTGCTATGCTAAAAGACACTTAGAATACAGTGAAAACACCTACATACACTAGGGAACACTATGCGTTGGGGTACCCCTGTGATAAGCAAGACCCCCTCTGTATTTGCCATGAGTTAGTGCCTGGGTCATTGCATGAGTACATGGGTACTGACTGGAAGATTAGAGTACTGCAAGTAGGGTGCATGGTGAATTTATAAGTGATTGGGATTTGGAGGAGTGATTGGAAAAGTACATGGTGCTGGCTGGGTGATTGGAGGAATGCATGGGTAGTGACAAGGAGATGGCTGGCCAGCATCAGTAGTGCTAGGGGGATTGTAGCAGTGAATGTGTCAGTGCCTGAGTCATTGCATGAGTACATGGGTAGTGACTGGATGATTAGAGTTCTGCAAGGACCGTGCATGGTGAATTTATAAGTGCTTTGGTTTTGGTGGAGTGATTGGATAAGTACATGGTGCTGGCTGGGTGATTGAAAGAGTGCATGGGTACTGACAGGGTGATGGCTGGACTGCATGGGTAGTGCTCAAAGGATCGTAGCAGTGCATGTGTTAGTGCCTGGGTCATTGCATAAGTACATGGGTACTGATTGGATGATTAGAGTTCTGCAAGGACCGTGCATGGTGAATTTATAAGTGCCAGTGTTTTGGCAGAGTGATTGGATAAGTACATGGTGCGCGCTGAGTGATTGGAGAAGTGCATGGGTAGTGACAGGGCAATGGCTGGACTACATGGCTACTTCTCAGGGTATTCTAGCAGTGCATGAGTTAGTGCATGGGTCATTGCATGAGTGTATGGGTAGTGACTGGATGATTAGAGTACTGCAAGGAGAGTGCATGGTGAATTTATAAGTGCTTGGGTTTTGGCGGAGTGATTGCATAAGTACACATATGTCACATCAGGGCAGACTCCTCCCTTCCCCACTGTGCAATCGCGCCCCCTGGTGGGTTTTAAGTTGGGGGATCAATTCACCTTGAATCCTTTGGGACCATGGCGGCCAACTAGCCCACCAGGTACCTCTAGTAGGCGCCACAGAGCTGCGTTGGTCTGAGGCCACCCCCCTTTTTACACCTCTCTGCAACGCAATTGTGTGGCGCTTACTGGATGTAGCTGGTGGGCTAGTTGGCCCCCAGGGATCCTCAGGATTCAAGGGGACTTAATCCCCTAAATTAAAAAGTGCCACATGGCGCGTTTGCACACTTGTCACATCAGGCCATGCCCCCTCCCTGCACCACTGTGCAAACGCACCCCCTGGTACATTGCAAATTGTGGGATTCAGTCCCCTTGAGCCCTGAGGGTCCCTGTGGGCCAACTAGCCCACCAGCTACCCCCAGTAGGCGCCATAGAGCTGCGTTGGAAAGTGGCGTAAAAAGGCGGCATGGACCATCCCTCTGCAATGCAGCTCCCTGGCGCTTACTGGAGGTACCTGGTGGGCTAGTTGGCCCCCAGGGACCCTCGGGATTCAAGGGAGCTTAATCCCCCAACTTAAAACGCGCCACAGGTCACTTTGGCACCCTTGTCACAGGACACGCCCCCTACCTGCACCACTGTGCAACCACGCCCCCTGGAGTGTTGCACAAATTGGGGGATTAATTCCCATTGAGTCCTGAGGGTCCCGGAGTGCAAACTAGTCCACCAGCTACCTCCAGTAAGCGCCACAGAGCTGTGGTGCAGAAAGGTGTAAAAAGGGGCACGGCCTCTGAACATCGCTCTCCAATGCAGCTCCCTTGCGCATACTGGAGGTACCTGGTAGGCTAGTTTGCCCCCAGGGACTCTCAGGATTGAAGGGGATTTAATACCCTAATTTACAATGTACCAGGGGCTGCGTTTGCACACTTGCTATGTCAGATCCGCCCCCTCCCTACACCACTGTGCAAACACGCCCCCTGGCGCGTTGCAAATTGGGAGATTAATTCCCATTGAGTCCTAAGGGTCCCTGAGGGCCAATTAGCCCACCAGGTACCTCCAATTAGCGCCACAGAGCTGCGTGGCAGAGAGGTGTAAAAAGGGGGGTGGCCTCTGAACACCTCTCTGCAACGCAGCTCCCTGGTGCATACTGGAGGTACCTGGTGGGCTAGTTGGCCCCCAGGGACGCTCAGTATTCAAGGGGAATTAATTCCCCAGCTTACAATGCGCCATGGGGCGCGTTGCTGAGTGCTGCAGGGAGGGGGCGGGGCCTAGCCGAGATTCTGGCTTTTAAGAAAAGAAAGGAAATTCAAGAAGGGGGGCTGAGTGACCCCCCTCCTCTTTCAGTTTTTTGGGTCCTGGGGATCCCATCCCCTAGGGCCTTGCCCAGTTAAAAAAAAAATGTAAACGGGAAGGGGAATTGAGAATAACTTTGGCGCCGATTGAGGGATCTGCCTGTAATTTTCCTGAAATTTGCCTCGCTGCGCTGCGATCCTTCCCTGAAAGTTTGGCGGGGATTCGTCAAGCAGGGGCCGAGATAAAAGGGGGGTCCCAAAACGTGTTTTCCCTATGTTAATTTCCATAGGGCGGTTGGACTCACTTTTAGCCCGAACGGCTGAATGGATTTCCACCAAACTTGGCAAAATTATAGGGACTGGTAGCCCGATGTGCCTTTGCTATGTCTCAAGATATGTGCTCCAGTTGATTTTGAGTAATTTAGGTTCAAAAAAATATATATATCTATAAGCGCGCCCCGGTACGCGCACCGGGAGGCGCCCCAGCGCGCTACGCGAGTTCGCGAGAGGAAAGCAGATTGGCTCTCGGGTGTCTGTCAACATTCCAAACAGTCCGGAGCGGCCGCCATCTTGTGTCTCGGTAGGATCGAGACACAAGAGGTGGCAAAAACAAAGGGGGAAATGACCAAAAGGGGGCAGGGTAGGCCCCTCTGACCCCCTAGGTATGATGTGGGGGCCATAAAAGGGCCCCGCGGGGCAAAAAAAAAATTTTTAGGTGGGGATTTGTGCGGGGGAGCGCCCGGTACGTGCACCGCGAAGCGTCACGGGGAGCGTACCATGGGGAAAAAAGAATGACAGAGTTTTTAAAAAATGTAGCATTTTTTTATAAATTGGAGGTAGTTCTAAAAAGAACTGTTTTTTTATTCTTTTTGTTGTTTTATATTTTTTTTATTGTTTTTTGGAACATTTTTTACTTTTTTTGGCTTTTATGAACAATTTTATATTTTTTTTGTAATTTTTATGGGGACAAACATAAAACAGGGAATTGTAAACGGCTCAACTGGAGCAAAAAAAAAACAGGAAAAAATTAAGGTTTGTTTTTGCACTTGTGGTTGTCTCCAGCACGGTTAATCAGTTTAATACTTTGCTCTCCATAGCAAATTGTAGTCCCGCAAAATTTACAAACTATTTTAAAATCTCCAAACTGGGTTTGGATATTTGGGACCATCTCCCTTGTCTCTGGACCCGATGGAGTGGGTTGTTTACTTTGGGAGGTGCTGGGAGAAGATTGGGGAGGGTTTCTGGTCAGTTCTCTGACCTCTGCCGCAGCATAGTTGTTTGGGTGCCGGCGTTGCATGTGGCGAATCATGGTATTGTTGCCAAAAGAATACTTTTTGGCAGAGTTCCCCCCCTGGAAAGTACAATGCCACAGATCAGACATGTAACTTTCGGAGCATTAACTTTCTTTAGGCCCCTTGGGATTTAAAAAAACTCCCAGACAATGTGCTCCTTTGGCTTATAGGGGGTATTATCTTCAGGGAGGAACCGCCTCTCCTCCTCCTCCTCCTCCTCCTCTTCTTCTTCTCCACCACTGTGGTGTTGTGGTGGTCCTTGTGGTGGTGGTGGTGGTGGTGGTTGAGATGCTCCTGCTGCTGCTGCTACTGTAGCCATTTCTCAGTACAAATAGGACTGCAAACAGGTCTTCCTAGTCAAAGTACAAAGTGAGAATGAGGAAAAAAGGTGGGAGCTTTCATCATTTGGAAAAAGAAACTGTTCAATGATGTTTTCGTTCGCGGCAATAGCGCAAACGAGACGCTCACGGAAATTTTACTGACATAAAACCATTGAAATTCCCACGTTATAGTTAGTTGGACTCACTATAACTTGCGCGCCTGCAATGCACTGCTGATGACGTCACATATTACATCACTCATGACATGGTCAGTGACATCACTCATGACATCACTGATGATACCATCCTTGTGACGGAGTGACAGACCTCCTTTCAGTGTAATGTAACCCTTGAAACCCATATTCAAAAATAGAAACTAACATTTTCAAAAAAATGGAGATACTCATACCAGTTACAACAACCAATTCAGTAATTCTACCATCTATATACACATCCACTCATTCACCAACAGTTCTATATAGTCACTCAAACATATACTCACTCATCATATGTAGTGATATACCTATACATCCTGTTACACACCGACAGTCATCCAAAAGTTACTCACACACATACTCACAAATGCAAATAAACTATTGAACATCCATTTATTTGCATATACAGCCATACACACACTACCACCTTACTTCTAAGGAAACTTACACATACTTACTCTCTTAAACAATCACTTATAGAAACACATACTTATTTAAACAGGAACTCTTTCAATCTCTCACTCTCGCATATACTCACTTATATACATCAATACTCACATATACTAGATTAAAACATATATAGTTACTGATAAAGACACTAGTGAGACAGTCATTCACTCACTAACACACACATATACACACTCATCCACCCATACAGTCCTGCACATATGCTGTCTTCAAAACACATACAAACAGTGAGTCAGTCATTGATGCATCTATGTGCTAAGTAACACCCCCACCAAACCATACAGACACTCATACTGATACTAAAAAAACATCTAATAACCCATATACACACACATGTAGCTACTCACCAACCCATGCAGCCACTTATACACAAAGTGAAACACTGATACAAACATTTAAATATTTAAACAATACTCGCTAATATATGTATTCACTAAGATACACTTAATAAGCCAGTTAACCAATCAATTTAAAAAAAAAAACATCCATTAAGACACTTATTTAAACATTTATTCTTCCATCGACCTTTACATATACATATATAAAACATATTTATTTTTCAGAAAGACACACATTCACTGGATGGTGTCATCAGTGAAGTCATGTGTGATGTCACTGACCATGTAATGAGTGATGTAATATGTGACGTCATCAGCAGTGCATTGCAGGCGCGCAAGTTATAGTGAGTCCAACTAATTATAACGTGGGAATTTCAATGGTTTTATGTCAGTAAAATTTCCAGCTAACTATAACTGGTGTCAAACCTATGGTTTTTTCAGTGAATATATATATATATATATATTACCTACTGGCGGTCGCCAGTAGGTAGTTGTTGTTAGGACCTAGTTTCCATAGGAAATCCGCAACATTCGATTTGGAATAACGTTGCCGTCGGCTGATGAATCTTCATGAAATTCTCCAAGCAAATGGCCTGCTCCGCTCCACTCCTTCCCTGAAAGTTTCAGGGTGATTTGTGAAGTGGGGGCCGAGAAATAAGGGGGGTCCAAAACGTGTTTTCCCCATGCAATTTTCCATAGGACCTTTAGCCAGGGCTACAGCCCGCATGGCGGTACGGAATTACACCAAATTTGGCAAAAAGGTAGAGTGCGGTTCGCAGATTACGTTTTTGTTAAATGGTGTAAATCCGTTCAGTAGTTCCTGAGAAAATCAAAAGTAAAATCATAGATATATCTATAGATGAAGTACCCTACTCTGTACTGTACTCCGTACCTTCCCGAGCACAAGCTTTATGCTAATTGGCTGTCAACACTCCAAACCAGGAAGTGTTGGCAGCCATCTTGTGCCTCAGTAGAACCGAGGCACAAGAAAGCAGTGAAACAAACATGCAAAACAAGCAAAAGGGGGCAGGGTAGAAACACCCGGATCCCCTAGGCCTGCTCAGGGGGTCCCACAAGGACCCCCAAGGGCCCCCCAATTTTTTTTTTAATTAAAGTTGCGGGATACGCGTAGGTATGCGTTCCCCGTGGAAAAAAAACACGGTCTGATTTTTATTGTAATTAGCCTCCAGGGGGACCAAATCCCAGGGGCTTTATGAAAAAAGTGTGGGGGGGGGCCCTAATCCCCCCCACACTGCCCAGGGGACCACCACCAACCGGGACAAAGTATGTATGATAGCAGGGGGGCTCACGGCCCCCCCACAGCTCCAGGGACCACCACCCCCGGGGCTTTATTATTAAGTATGCGGGGGGCTCACAGACCCCCGCAGCCCCGGGGACCGCCACCCCCGGGGCTTCATTTAAAAAAAAATAAAAAACCTGTGTGGGGGGCTCAAGCCCCCCCACACGCCCTGGGGACCGCCACCTCCCCGGGGCACTAATATTTACATTGGGGGGTCCGTGATGGACCCCCCAACCCCAGGACCACCACCCCCAGGGCTTTTAACAGGTGGGAGGGGGGCTGCGCGTCCCCCCTCCTGGAGCCCTCGATACCCCTAGGGACCGTCACCCCCCAGGGTCGGCTCCTGAAGTGTCCCGGGGTTTCAAAAATCAAAGCTGCTCCCCAAGCAGAAAAGCAATGCCGGCTGCCGCAGGATGCAGGGAGCCGGCAGGGACTGTGGGGGGCTTGGGGACCCCCCTCTCTCCCCAACGGAGAGGGCAGGCCCCGAGGGATGGGGTCCCCGGGGCAATAAGTTACCCAGGAGGGGGGCCAAACGTGGCCCTCCCCTCCACCATTGAAATAAAAAAGAAAAAAGAAAAATTGGCAGGCCCCGGGGGATGGGGTCCCCGGGGCTGTAAGGGGGCATAGGAGGGGGGCTATGCAGCCCCCCTCCACAAAAAAATAGAAAAGTTGGCCATGCCCCGGGGGATGGAGTCCCCAGGGCAGAATTGGCCACGGTAGGGGGGCCACGCGGCCCCGTTCCCATAAAAAAGAAAGAAAAAAAAGAATTGGGGCAGGCCCTGGGGGATGGGGTCCCCAGGGCCAAAGAAAAAAGAAAAAGGGTCCCCCCTTCTTAAAAGTAGATTTTTTTTTTAAAAGGGGATCGGAGGAGGCCACGCCCCTTCCTGCACCTCTCTGCAAACGCACCCCCTGGTGCTTTTGCAGAGGGGGAACTAATTCCCTTTGCACACTGGGGGTCCCTGTGGGCCAAGGAGCCCACCAGGAGCCTCCAGTATGGGCCAGGGGGCTGCGTTGCCGAGAGGTGTAAAAAGGGGCGTGGCCTCATTACACCTCTCTGCAACACAGCCCCCTGGCACATACTGGAGGTTCCTGGTGGGCTAGTTGGCCCCCAGGGACCCCAAGTATGCAAGGGGAATTAGGTCCCCCTCTGCAAACGTGCCAGGGGGCTGCGTTGCAGAGAGGTGTAAAAAATGCGCCAGGGGGGCTGCGTTGCAGAGAGGTGTAAAAAGGGGCATGGTCTCATTACACCTCTCTGCAACGCAGCCCCCTGGCACATACTGGAGGTTCCTGATGGGCTAGTTGGCCCCCAGGGACCCCCAGTATGCAAGGGGAATTAGTTCCCCCTCTGCAAACGCTCCAGGGGGCTGCGTTGCGGAGAGGTGTAATGATGCCATGCCCCTTTTTACACCTCTCTGCAATGCAGCCCCCTGGCGCATACTGGAGGTTCCTAATGGGCCAGTTGGCCCCCATGGACCCCCAGTATGCAAGGGGACTTAATCCCCCAACTTAGAACACATTACGGGCGTGTTTGCACAGTGGTGAAGGTAGGGGGCGGGGCTTGAGGTGATATGTGTGCAAACATGCCCTGTGGCGCGTTTTAAGTTGGGGAATTAATTCCTCTTCAATCCAGAGGTCCCCTAGGGGCCAACTAGTCCAACAGGTACCTCTAGTAAGCACCACAGATCTGTGTTGCAGAGTGTTGTAAAAAAGGGGGCGTGCCTTCTGAACACCTCTCTGCAACGCAGCTCCCTGGCGCCTACTGGAGGTACCTGGTGGGCTAGTTGGCTCACAGGGGACCTCGGAATTGAAGAGGAATTAATTCCCCAACCTAAAAAGTGCCACAGGGCGTGTTTGTACACATGTCACCTCAGGCCCCGCCCCTTCTTTCACTATTGAGTGAAATATTCCTCTAAAATCAGCCGAACTATGAATTCGGATTTACTCACCTGTTATCATGAGAGACGTCGGTGCTGCATCTTTGAGCCAGGGACGGACCCTGAAAAGTAAATGTAACCATACTTACAGTAACTTGAATTTCTTTCCATAGGCTAACATTGACTGGTTTCACTTGAAAATTTTTGCAGTGTGCAGTTTTGGAAATTAAAAAAATTCCCTAAAAATCAGCCCAACTACTAATTCTGATTTACTCACCTGGTATCAGGAGAGACCTCAGTGCTCCATCATTCAGCCCACTACTGATCCTGAAAAATAATTCTAACTATAGTTACAGTAACTTGAATTTCCTTCCATAGGCTAACATTGACTGGTTTCACTTGGAAATTTTTCCAAGTGTGGAGTTTTGAGGGTTTAAAAATGTCCTCAAAAATCAGCCGAACTACGAATTCCGATTTACTCACCTGTTATCGGGAGAGACCTCAGGGCTGCATCTTTCAGCCCACTACTAATCCTGAAAAGTAATTCTAATCGTAGTTACAGTAACTTAAATTTCCTTCCATAGGCTAACATTGACTGGTTTCACTTGGAAATTCTTCTAAGTGTGGAGTTTTGGAACTTCAAAAAATTCCTCTGAAATTAGCCGAATTACGAATTCTGATTTACTCACTTGTTATCTGGAGAGACCTCAGTGCTGCATCTTTCAGCTCACTACTGTTCCTGAAAAGTAAATTTAACTGTACTTACCAGTAACTTGAATTTCCTTCCATAGGATATCATTGCCTGCTATATGAAATATATATATAAATTAAAAAAATATAAAATAAAATAAAATATATTACAATTTCAATATTTTTAAAAACATTTTTTTTCAATTTATATTAAAAATATGTAATGTGATTTAAAATATAAAATATCTAAAAATAAATACTTTAAAACAATGTGGTAAATTAGTATAAAAAAGATAACAATTAATACATTTAAAAATTATCATTTACAAAACCTTTTAAATTAACTGAAAAAAGGTTTTTTAAATGCTAATTCTTAACTATAACGTGGCTGAAACCTATGGTTTTTTCAGTGAATATATATATAGTTCCAAACCTGGTTGCAAAGTTTCAAAACAGGCACAGACTCCGTGGGATGAGGTTCAAAGAGCATATTTTATTCCAAACGACCAGACGCATTTCGGCGGACAAGTACGCCCAGTATATCTGAAACATTTCAAAATTGTATATATGTTGAGCGTTTTATACTCTGTTCCTATGGAGAAATTAATTGAAATATTTAGACATATTTATACATTCAAGCATTGGCATGTATTTAATTAGCGTTGCATTTATAGATGAATTAATGTTATAGTCTTTCTTCTATATCCTTTACAAAAGAAGGGAGGAGCGTTGTTAATTGGAAACAGTATATATGCACTGTGGTGGTCACGACATGTCATGTGATCAAGTCCGGGCTAACCGGACGAAACGTGTCATGTCTGTTTGGATGGGAAAATAAAGCACTTTATGAATTCGAATCTTGCCATGTGGTCCGTGTCCTGGTCGGAGTCCGTTTGTGCGGTGAATACTGGGAAGTGTTTGGCATATATACATATGTATATATATATATATATATATATATATATATATATATATATATATATATATATATATATATATATATATATAACAACCTACTGGCGGTCGCCAGTAGGTTGTTTATAGCTAGGACCTATTTTCCATGGGAAATCCGCAACATTCTATTCGGAATAACTTTGGCGCCGGTTGACGAATCTTCACGAAATTTTCAAAACTCATGGTCAGCTCCGGTCCGCCCCTCTCCTGAAGGTTTCACAGTGATTCATCAAGGGGGGGCCGAGAAAAAAGGGGGGTCCCAAAGCATGTTTTCCCAATGGAATTTCCCATAGGATCTTTAGCCACAGCTACAGCCCGAACTGCTGAACGGAATTACACCAAATTTGGCAAAGATGTAGTCCTCGGTTCAGACTTGTGCCTTTTTGCTTAAATGGTGTCAATCTGTTCAGTAGTTCTAGAGAAAATAACAGTTAAAAGCATTTATATATCTATGGGCGCGGGGAATCCACAGGCTATCAGCGGACCGTGAGTGTATTGTAAGCTCACTCTTCCCATCACGCACTGAATGCTAATTGGCTGTCAAGTGGTTGTCAACATTCGAAACCAGGAACTGTTGGCAGCCATTTTGTGCCTCGGTAGAAGCGAGGCAGAAGAAGTCAGTGGAATATGTGTGTAAAACGTAGAAAGGGGGCAAGGTAGAAATACTTTTCCCGTCTAGACCTGCTTAGGGGGTCCCAGAAAGACCCCAGGGCCCACAATTTTTTTTTAAAAGACCCGGCAGGTGCGTGTAGAGTGCACGGACTCTGCCGTAAAAAAAAATAAATAAATAAAACTGAGCTTTTTTATAATTAGCCCCCTGGGGGGCTAAATACCAGGGGCAAAATTATTATATTTTATGGGGGGCCTAGAGGGGCCCCCCAACCACGGGGATCCTCACCCCTCCAGGGCTACAAAAAAAAATGGTATGGGGAAGGGTTCAAGGTCCCCAAAGCAGCGGGGATCACCACCACCGGGGCTTTATGTATTGTGGGAGGAGGACTGCTTGGCCCCCCTCCTGGAGCATTCAAGGGTCCCGTCACCCCCCAGGGCTACACAGAAAATGGTTGGGGGGGCTGCAAGGTCTCCAAAGCCCCGGGGACCACCACTCCTCGCGGTTTTATGTATTGTGGGAGGGCCGGCTCCTGCAGTGTCTCAGGGTGTCTATCCCACCCTCCCATAGCAAGGAAATCTGTTCTCTCTTTCAAAATGTAAATCAGATTGCTTTTTCACATGGGGAGCTGCATGTTAGTAGCTCCCCATGTGGAAAAGCAATGCCGGCTCCCAAATGCGTAGAAGTTGTGCACCAAAGGCGCTAGAGTCGTGCACTCTACAGATTATGAGTCGTGCATTCAGCACGTGCACACCAGGGGGCTGCACTGAGCGCTGCGCTGGGTGCGCGACTTCTAATTTTACCGTAAAAAAAAATAGCCCCGATCAGTAATTTCTCATTTCCCCGGGGACCCTATCCCCCGGGTCTTAAAAAAATGTTGGGGACCGTGGAGGCAGCCACAATTCCCCCATGGTCCCGCCGGCTCTCTGCATCCTTCGGGAGCCGGCATTGCTTTTCCACATGGGGAGATGCTAACTTTCATGTGGAAAAGCAATCTGGTTTGGATTTTGAAAGTGAGAACAGATTTCACTGCTCTGTCTTTCAAAATCCAAACCAAGTTTGCTGTAGCAAACAGCAGTGTCCCGGGGGTAGGCACCCTGGGACACTGCAGGAGCCGGGCCTGGGGCGTGGCAGTCCTCAGGGCCCTCAGGTCTCCAGGCGGAGGGCCACGCAGCCTGCTTCCCACAGTACACAAATCCCCGGGGGGTGGTGGTTCCCGGGGCTTGAGGGGGTCATTGAGGCCCACACACTTCTAATTTTATAGGCGGGGTCCTTGGACGCGAAAGTGTCACAAGGGGGTTGTAAATCTGGTACTCAGTGTTCTGTTTTACTTTGCTTTCCTTTCTGTCATGTAGAGGATCCTGGGTAAATATAACGGTTTCTGTACAGCCAGTACCTTTCAACCCTACCCCCAAACTGCTTACTGCCTGTTACCATAGTAACAGTTCATGGAACACTTAAGTGAGCACAGAGGTTAGAAGTTCACCACACAATGTTGCTAATCAAAACAGTTACTCTGCTGCAGATTTAAATGTTTTCCATAGGAACCATTAGTCGTAGCTAAAGACTGGGGTAAAGAGCTGGTAAAGAGTTAGCCTCAGTATTATACTTCTAGTTATTAATATCATTTCCATTTTTAAATGTTTTGTAACTATATGATTATCACACTAAATAATAGTGAAATGTCAGAAAAAGAAGACGTATATACTTTTTTAAAATTAATTTTTATTAAAACAACAATAAATAACTGGAAACATAACTTAAAGATAACAATGTAATAAATAACTAGAAACATAACTTTAAAAAAACAATTAAACAAAATGTGATATGGACTCCAATAAAAGTAGGGTAGGTAATCTGCAAAACAAAAATAAAAATAAGTGTTCAAAATTAGATCGGTGTGACGTAATGAGGTCAAACATTACAAGTAAAGGTAATACTTGGAGATATTTTTTAATTTGCACGTCTGCAGTGTGCCTGATACATTCCACCTCTCCTATAGGCTTCCTTCAGATTTACAGTATAGATCAACAGGTCTTTAAAATGATTCATGGATGAGACAGAATTAGGTGAGAGATCAAGTATTTACAAGTCCCTTGCGCCACTTTTGCTTTACTTTTCCCAAGTTAAAAGTGATGCAACAGTGGCGCAAGGGGCTTGTAAATAAGCCCTTTTATTTCGAACGTATTTAATCAGAAGCATTGCATATTTAGGCCGCTCTGCTTGCCTTGTGTAAGCACTGTGACCAACAGACTTCCCAACTCGAACTCAGCTTTGGTTGTACACAGCAGAGTGGACAGCAGCGTCCATAACTTTAAAAGAGAAAGAGAAACAATGTGAGATAGAGAGAGAAAGAAAGAAAAAAACGACATAAAAACGTGAGAGAGAGAAAGTTAAAGATGGAGCATTTAATACTGGAGAAATCTTCGTAGCTCACCTTTTACCTTTGTTGTGTGTCCAAACATGTGCTGGTTCATAGTGCACCCTCCAGTTTAGTGATCTGAAAGATAGTATATGGAGTTAGTAATAGAATAGTACATACAACTGCACAAGTATATTTTTGGTTTATTTATTTGTACACTCATAATAGTGTATTTCATCAACTTCCACTGTAAAGAGGTGTCTGCGCTGTTTTTCTTCCAAAGTACTATATCCCATGCACTCCCACTGCATAGCGTTGAGTTCTCAATATTGCGTACCTAGACTGTTGCACCCCATTGACTCGCAGAGTCGGGAGGTGAGTGCTTTTTCTTGCGAAGTCAGAGGCAGATTTACAAGTACTAGCGCCACATTTCCCATGTTAAAAGTGACACAAAAGTGGCGCAAGGGGCTTGTATATCTGCCGCTCTGACTGTTTTAACCTATCTATTCTCACAGTGCGTAGGTAATTGTACATTCTTGTTGTTGCTTCGGAAACAAGCTACTTTGCTCACCTTGTGCCATTGGCGTGATTCAAAGAGGGTACACCACGTGTCGAAGCAGCTTTGGCATTTGTTGTTACGATGGCCATGCATCATCGCAGAATCCACGAACATAGAGCTTTGGGGGTGTTTGGGGGAGGGATGACGCCAATTTGTGAAACACAACCTGTAAGATAAAAAGGAAGATAAGATTGTGCATCTTTGTTTATAAAAGGAGAGTGGAAGTGAGAGAGTGACTGAAAAGAATATTCGAAGCTCACCTTTCTGTCACCGGTGTGTTTTTCACCACGTGCCCGGACATAATGCACCCTGAAGCTCTACATCTAAAAGATAGTAAAAGAAAGATGTTATGATTGGTAATTGTTACCATCTTAATGTGGAGGAGAATTACATAGCCTTTTCACACACCTTCCCTCCGCATTTAAAAACAACTATTTGTACAGTTTATATACGGACATTTGACCGATTATAAAAACGTTCCTGCTATTGGAATTTTTTTTAATGCAATAAGATATGGTATATAGGACTGCTTACGCCTGAATCACTGCGTCACATTTTTGTATCCAGTCTGCTGCACCCCATCAACTCCCTCCGATGCGCACCCAGGCCTCACTGCTCACCTTTTCGTGGACAGGACACCTTCTACATCATGCATTCCCGCTCTGCCACCAAGAAATCTGATATATGGTGCTGAGTATTGATATCAGTATGGGTAACTACATTCTCCTATCATCATCGCAGGTTCCTCACCGCTCAGTCCTTGCGGTGCCACTAACTCAGTGACCAAAGAGACCCGCACGTAGTGGTGGGCCCTTGTACTCGGTGGATCGGGCCTACATGAGGCGTTCGCACCACCAGGGCGGACCATCACAGCGCTTGAGATGGAAGCAACTCTAAAATGGCTTAGAGCACATGCACTCCGTCATTTTTATTGGTAGGGTCACGTGTGTAGTGAAGCATGTGCTGGATGGGTGTGGTGTGGGTGTATACCAGACATGAGGGAGTATGTGTTTGTCGTTCGTTCTGACAACTAGACCTGTAAGTAAGAAATCAGTACAATGGAAATCTGGGCAATGTTTTGTTTTTGTTTTTTCCTTGTAGCGTAAGTTGAGTGGGCTGGCCTGAGGTGTGCCAGTGCTGTGCGAGGCTCTGAACCATGATTCCGGAGCTATGGGCATGGCTCAGTCGTGAGCTGTATGAGAAATCAAGTGATTAAGGTGTCTGTTTTGTAGTGCTGGCTTCACCCGGGTCTTAAACCTGAATGTGTCATTATATCTGTAAAGTTCCACAACATGGCCAACATGGAAGGTAAGGGGAATCACTGACTCTATATTCATCCATGGTTGCACACATAACAGATGGTGGACATGACGCATTTCTCCGATTATGAATGTTTGTGGTACATTCAGTGGAGTGCTGTAGCTGTAGTAATACATGGCTGTGAAAGGTTAACGTAGCAGTTTTTGACACATAAAGGGCAGCTAATATATATATATATATGTATGTGGTTATTTGGGTATACTGTCGAACTTGGTGCTGGAAATCAGTGTTCCAGCCTTGGAGTTGCGTCCTCATCCTGTTATTGTAGATAAATGAGGTAATCTACGCATGCCTGAAAATGTACTGTAAATACGGTGCTCATGTAAATTGCTGGTATACTTTTAGGTTGGCTTGCACTACATAAATATGCTAAAAAAAAGAAAGAAAAAAAGGAGGAATAGCCCACACTTACTGTCAGAGGTAAGATGGTTGTATATGCTATTTATACCACAATATAATGTGGTAGGGCGCAGGAGCAGCATTTCTTTAACATAATAAATATACAGACACATATAGATAATTGAAGTGTGTTCGGGCACGTGAGCTTGATTCCATTTTATTACGTTGCTGTTGGTATCAAGTAGAATAGTAATTATGATATCATACATAGATATTCAATCGTAAATGGTGTATGATTTCTGCTGTATAAAGGTAAGAGCACTACATGTAAAAAATACACAGAAGATTCTATCGTAAAGTGTTCATGAGTTGTGGTGCACTGAGGTAGGGTCGGTTTGTGTGGAACATGCGATGATGTGTGGTTCAGGCAGACCGCACTGCTAATAATGTCTTTTGCTACTGAATCTTGCCTTAATAAGGCGATTATTTATGGTGCACTGAGTTAGTGGTACGTCTGATAGTCAGCGTGTTGCCTAATGGACTTGAGGTTTTGTAATTCTCGAGTCTAACTCCATTTTGTTCTGTGCCACCATTTTGTGTTGCCCTCATGTAGGCCTGTGAAGGTAGCCTGGCGAACAAAGTGGCCTGGCCTTCTTAGTTCATGTATACATTAACTAGGTTTCTTTTTGACTCTGAAATGAACTGTAAGAAACTGACCTCTTCACCTGAAACTGACCTCGCAAAGCCAATTTCCCTGATCGACCTTTGTCTGAGATTGCCAAGCAATGTTCAGGACATCGTTAACTTTTAGTTTCCTTGCACATGCCTTATCTTGTTCAGCATCTGTTACTGTTTCTTTTTTATGTTTCTTCATTACATGGGTTATGCTTTCAATTATAGGTTTGTCCCGCTTGTGGAGATTGAATTTGGGACATTCCTAATAATTAACTTTTGGGTTGGGATACTGTAAATTGAGTTTTTGTTATGTGATACTTTGCTTGAAAATGCACCTTACTGGCTAGAATTTTGTGCAGTGGGTGTACATTTATAATGTGAATATTGGGTATAAAAGGAGACGTCTCGCCTTAGTAAAATGAGCAGTCTCCTGAGAATTTACACCGTGATGTATTTCTAGGATCACTGTTACTAGCTGCAGCTAATAAACATGGTCTCTGATGCCATCCAGAAGTATTCCGTGTCAATGTATACCAAGACAGGTGAACTCGAAGATCTTAGGCGTGCCCCTGACGCCGCTGGGTTAAACCCCGGTTCTTCAGACTACATAATCTGTAATCACAATTGAAATAAAAGATGAAACATGTATGGAATACATTGTCGAAATGTGTATGTTGCAGGGACATTGTAGTTCTAGTTGTGACCTATGCTGTCCGCAGTGTAGACAGCCATTGACTGTGCCTTTGCAATTGCAGTGTGAATTTTGTTTTTCAACTAAACCTAGAACTAATATAAAAGAAGTTTTTGAAATAAAGCTACTAAAGGGATATTGTATGGGTTTGATAGATGTTTTTATTTAGTTAGGTACTGCACTCTGCAAATAATGAATAAAGAGTCAGTTGAATTCTGCCTGAATACGGCCACGTGGCGTTGAATTATGGTGCACTGAGTTAGTAGTACCTTTGCGACTGAGCGTGTACGTAACCTGCGATGATGCGTGGTCCGGATAGGCCGCACTGGGGGTAATGTTTTTTGACTACTGAATTTTACCTTAATATGGGCACGTGGCTATTATTTATGGTTCACTGAGTTAGTGGTACATTTGGTGCTCAGCATGTGCTCACCCTATATGATGCATGATTCTAGACGTCTGTACTCAAAGCATTGATTGTTGCATACTGTACTACATGAACTTTGAGGGGAAAAAAACGACCATCAATGGTATCAATTGCTCTGCAAACTAGGTCTACTGATTGCTCCTCATAACAAATTAAACGATTGCATTTCACGCAGTGCATTCTAACTTTCTCAAAATGGTGACGTATGTCTTGTGGTGATGTTGAAGGTGATGCCCCAGAGGTACTTGGTATTGCCAGTGGTAGAGGTACATTTTGGCGCTGTGTTCTACAATGTTTGTGAACATAGTTCACGGGATGCTGGGATTAAAGGTGTTTATACATACTAGCAGTGCCACAGGAGTATTTTTTCTCTGTGCCTTAAATAAATGAAGGCTAAATTCCCTACTGTCGGTAGTGTAGATAGAAAGCTGAATTCAAGTTGTGAATACTACTGTCCGCAGTGTACAGCGAAGCCAATAGTCAGCACAGTTATAGAAGAATGCTTTTTTTTCACTTATTTAAACAAAATGTAAATACATACAGTATAATTGTCTCTGCATTAAGTAAATGAAGGCTGAATTCCCCACTGTCTATAGTGTACTTGTAAAGCTGTATTCATGTTGTGAACCCTGCTGTCCGCAGTGTAAATTTAAGACAGTAGTTAACACAAACATCAATTAAAGCTATTTTGTCACAGTAAACAGAATCTGAGGACACAGTACAATTGTCTCTTCCTTAAATAAATCGAGAATGAATTTAATGTTGTCTGTAGTGCTGATGTGCTTCTGGTATCAAGTTGTGAACTCTGTTTATCGCAGTGTACATTTGAAAACAGTACTCAGTACACTCATTGAGGAATGTTTTTTGTGGCATCCTTCAACAAAATTGTCTCTGCCTTACATAAATCAAGGATAACTTGAATGCTGTCTGTAGTGTAGATGGAAAGCTGATTTGAAGTTGTGAACCCTGCTGTTCGCAGTGTAGATCAAAGGTAGAAGTCTTTTAGTCTCCTTATTTCCTCTCTTGTGAAGTTTCCCGGATGTTTTGTCTGAAGATGTCTCCTCATAGTTGCTGTTCCACAAGACTATTTTTTTGTAGGGTCATCCCTGCGCAGCACAGCCCTGCAGATTTTGCAAGTGACTTTGGTAGCATTAACCTTCTTCTGTCTCAGAGGAAAAGTAAACAACTTCCAGACAATTGATGTATACTTCTCTGGAGGGGGAGGTTGAGGTACACATTTTTCATTTCCAGAGTGTTCTTAATCAGAAGATGCTTCATTAGTAGCCATTTCTCCAAGTTTACCCTCACAATGTAGATCGAAGGCAGTTGTCAACACAGATATCAACAAATGATTTTTGTGACTTATGTCAAAAAAATCTGAACACATACAGTAGAATTGTCTCTGTATTACATAAATGAAGGCTGAATTCCCTACTGTCGGTAGTGCGGGTGGAAAGCTGAATTCAAGTTGTGAACCCTGCTGTCCGCAGTGTAGATTGAAGGCAGTTGTTGACACAGACATGGACGAATGGTTTTTGTCACTTATTTATACGAAATCTGATGACAAATAGTACAATTGTCTCTGTATTAAATAAATGAAGGCTAAATTTCTTACTGTTCATACTTTAACAAAATCTGAGGACATAGTACAATTGTCTCTGCTTTAAATAAATCGAGACTGAATTCAATGTTTTCTGTAGTGCTGATGCGCAACTGGTATCGAGTTCTCAATTCTACCTACCGCAGTGTAGATTGAAGGCAGTACTCAGCACAGATACAGACGACAAATTTAGATCCAAAGCTGAATTCAAGTTGTGCACCCTGCTTTCCACAGTGTAGATCGAAGGCTGTAGTCAGCACAGTTATAAACGAATGCTTTTTGTCACATCCTTTTACAAAATCGGAAGACATAGAGTACAATTGTCTCTACCTTAAATAAAGCAAGGCTGGATTCAATGCTATCCGTTGTGCAGATGCAAAGCTGAATTCAAGTTGTGAACCTTGCTGTCTGCAGTGGAGATCGAAGGCAGTAGTCGATGCAGACATAAGTCTGTGGTGCTGTGGCGTTGAGTTCGGAATGGGCCTGTATCGAGGAGGCATGTGGTCATGGCGGCAGCCATGTGACAGGGTGCAGACCTTCGCTGTGGCGCAATCTCTTCTCTTTGCAGAAGTGAACCACGCCCAAGGCGTAGTCTAAATATTTATAGTCTTATGTTGACGTTGTGTACGTTGGACCAGCCCACTCTGCTTCTGTTTCAAAGGGGGGTGGGTGAACACAGCTACATGACAGAAATATTCACCAGTATCTGAGATAATATGGTTGTGTTCACTATTCAATACACTACACATATCAATCTTATATCTACACACTGAAAAGTTTTTGGTGTTGATAGTGAATTGTGTATAGTATTTCACTGGTAGTGTTAGTATTGTGTACATTATTGTTGATGGTCGAGTTCTTTCCCTTATACATACTTTGTTGCCACATCTCTGTACACTGCGCTAGTGTGCTGCTGAGTGGATATATTATTTTGAAAGGTCTGTTGTCCTGTTTTGCGTTGCTTCTGGGGTAGTAGGGAGGAGGGGTCCGGGGGGGTGGTTGTTGTGGTGGTGGCACTGGGTATTGGGATTTTGTTGGGTGTCAGAAGTGTATAATTAGAACCTCTATCACATATTGCTCTTTAAATATGGGTGTGAGTTGGATGTAATTCACACAGTACATATTCGACGTTCTTACAGTAGGTAAATGTTGATGTTAATTTGTTAGTGGTAAGTGGAACTATTGCCTGATTTTTTAAGTAGCATTGCAGATTTGGTTTCTTGTTGATAATATAGGGAAGTGGTCAACAATGTAAGTAGGAATTGTCTTTTAAAAAAACTTTGAAATTCACTTAAAAAACCATAGCTTTCAGGCAGGTTATAGTTAGGAATTATCATTTAAAAAACCTTTGAAATTAACTTAAAAAACCTTAGGTTTCAAGCAGGTTATAGTTAGGTATTATCATTTAAAAAACCTTAGAAATTCATTGAAAGAACTATAGGTTTCAGGGCTGTAATAGTTAGCTGGACACTCATACAAAACCATTGAAATTCCTCCGTTATAGTTAGTTGTACTAACTGTAACTCTCGTGCCCGCAATCTACTGGTGATGATGTCACATATTACATCATGACATGGTCAGTGACATCACTGATGACATCACTGATGACCCCTCAAATGACATCACTGATGACATCAGTGATGCATTTTCAATGAATATATATATATATATATATATATATATATATATATATATATATATATGCACATATATATGCACATTTTAGTCTCAACAATATACACAATTAATTATCAAATATCTTACTATTTTAAGTATTATTAGTTACTTTTTATTAAAACACATTAAATTACATTTGTAATATTTCCGTAAAAATTAATTAACATTAAACACAATGTTTAATTGAATAAAATGCTAGTGAGTGTGATTTTATGTTAAATAATAGAGTATATGAGTTATTTAAGTATGTAATACATTTATTTTGAAGAGTTAATATGCTCCAGCATTTTTTTTAATCAGTTCTACTGTAAACATAATTATTTTATTGTATTTTACATTTATATTCTACATTGGAATATTTGCGATATTTTTAAAGATTGATAAAATTTATTCATTTTTCCTACATTTTTCCATGGTGGTGGTAATCCCTGCATGTGTGTGAAATGTTACTAGTAGTAACTTTAAACTCATATTCAGCCTTTGATATTGAAATGACCTTTCTTCATACTTCTTGATGCGGATAGGAGTATTTATTAGTAATAAAAAGACAACCTGTCTGGTATAAAGGGGCACAGAAAATAACTGTCAAGGAGCGGCATGGAACACACCTACATCATACATTCCATGGATGTCATTGTGTTCCATGCTCCTCCAGTGATATTACCACACTTTTCCCCCCTTTTAGATACAAAGTCAAAATTCTACAGTATAAATATTCAAGATACAGCATGGAAGGTATAACTAAACCTTACAAAAATATAAACATTCAAAATACAGACGAAAATATTAATTCATATTCAAAACTACTATACGTAACTGTCTATAACTTTAACCATCATATTTCCCTCTTCTTAGCTAAAAAAAAGATATAATTAATAAACTAAATACATAATTATTAGCAGTAAAAACATTGTGCACATTTCCATAAAACACTATTACTGTTTTTTCAACATTATGTTTCTCAAAATAGCTAATAGGCTAAGGTTTAATTAAACTTCTTCATTTTTTACTGGCATCCAAAGCCACACAGAACATACTCCACCAACATCCATCTGTTCATTTTACTGCATTTCAGAGTAACGCATATATTTGCTGAGGTTCCTTACATTTTGATAACCCCTTTCTCATTAAAATAGGATTCCTCACCCATTCCCAACCACTAACTTTCAGTTTGGATACCTTGTTATTGGATTAATTATTGGCCCTTTTCACATTTGCTTAATTAGAAACCTTTTCAGCTGTTTTCCATACATCCTTCACATTGCACCCTCATGAAAAAGGTTAACATGCAGAATAGACAAACTTCTGTTGATGCTTTCCTTCCCCTCATTAGTTCAAACAGACTCTTGTTAGTGGCTTATGGTGGTGTAGTGTGGTAAGACCACACCAAATCCTTAACTGCCTGATCAACACAAAGTAATTCTATGCGCTGCCTGGATACATTCCACTTTGCTTTATTAAAGCGTTCAACTTTGCCATTACTTTGTGAGTAATACAGAGGAGTTCTGATGTGCCTAATTCCATGTTTATTCAATAATTGTTGCATTTCTGTGGACACAAATTGTACCCGATTGTCAGTTAAAACTTCTCCAAAGAAACCTTCTCTTATAAAGATTATCTTTAAACACTTCTGGTAGTTGGAACATTCAATGATTCTACATCAACCCATCTGGACAAATGTTCAATTATGACAATTAAGTATCTCATGGGTTTTGATAGGATATGAAAAAATCCATAAAAAATAAATTCCACATTTTTGTCATGCTCTGTTTGGTGAAGGAACAAAAGATTTAACCTTCCCTTTCGTGACCAACACTTTGTCACTTCTTTTGCAACTCCCATACATGTTATCATATTTATCAATTTCCCCATCATTTCTTGGCCGCCAAAAATCATCTAGTATATTCTTCTTAGTAAAATTTAATCCTAAATGAGCTGTTGAAATTAGTCTCTGCCTGAGACATTCAGGTGGTACCAGTTTGTTTCCTTGCACTACCTTATCATCCTCAATGGACAGCTCATTAGCCATTGTCCGAATATTTGCAAATCAGCTGGGAGATTTTTCTCTTTAGGCCAACCTGATTTGATAAAAGTAAATATTTCCTTCAGAATCTTGTCTTTACTTAATGCATCCACCCATTCCGTCTCTTCCATACACATATTACTATCATTAATACATGCCACAAAACACTCTTCAATATCTGTTTCTCTGCTCTTCTGTATCCTCCATTGGTAATCTAGATAAACAGACTGCTCTATAGTGTTTACCTCCTGAAATGTATTCCACAGTGACTGTAAATTCTAAAGGTTTGGAGAACAGTCTTGCAATGGGGGCTGTTGAACGTTTCACCTTCTTACCTGACAAAATATCTACTCAAGGTGATGGCCAATCTTCAAAACAAATGGTCTACCCCATAAATACTGTTTAAATGATTCTGCACTCCACACAAACACCAGTAGTTCTTTCTCAATTACTGAGTATTTTTGTTCCACTTGATGCATAGTCCGTGAAGCAAACTCTATTGTGTTTTCTTATGTACCCTCACTTCATGACAACACTGCTCCTAAACTTTATTCACACGCAACTACCGTCACAGTAGTATTCCTCCCTTCCACAAAAGGTTGTAATGCTGGTGCCCTAATAATCTCCTGTCTAATCATGTGAAACATAGTTTCACACTCATTATACAATTTGAATGTAGCTCTATTTATGAATAGTGACCTGAAATATTCAGTGTTCTTAGCAAAATCCTTTTAAAAATGTTGTGTACAATTTGCACATACCTAGGAAAGACAACAATTGTTCTCTATTCCCTGGATCTGGAGCTTCCACAATACTTTTTACTAGACTTGGTTTGGGTTTAACCCCTTGTCCCACTACAATGTGTCCTAAATATTCTATTTGTCTGCTTTTAAACACACATTTGTCCATTCTTAATGTAATTCCTGGGGAGGGCAGTAAAGTGGTTGCCACCAGCGGACTTCGCAGAGTATGCCACTCCACTTCGGCAAAAACTCCGCCCAACACCACGTAGCAGAGTTTACCGGCGCTCACCTCTAAGAAGAACAATACCACCTGTGGTAAAGTGAGCCGTCTGCTTGTTCTGCACGGGAAAGAAAATGTTGCCCATTGCAGTGACAGCTAGGAAATGATGAGTGAAGGAGAGAGTGAGAAGAAACTGTGTACCCATCTCTAAAAACAGGATGGAGAGGAGGAGAAGAGAGCGGCAGCCCAAACGACAGACTCCTTGATTGGTGCTCACTTAACCAAGTATTTAAGGGCACAAAGGAAGCCTTTTACTGTAGCAGCTTAGGGGAACTTCTGGTAAGCAGGAGCAGGGGACAAATCGAGGAAGTCTTGGACAGTGTTTACTTTACATACAGCGGAGGCACGTGCAAACTTGACAGTCAATGAGCATTTCTAGATTCCTTTCAAGCATGCTAGCTTTGGCACCAGTGCTGGGAATTCTCCTATCCTAGGCCACATTACACATTTCCAGTCCCGCCCACTCCAAAAATATTCAGCCTGGGGATTAGTTGAAATGCAACCCAAAAGTGCTGACAATTGCCCATAAAAACACCAGTTAGTGACCAGTTCTTTAGCAAGTGGATTTGCACAGTCAGCCACTACCTTGGCAACTAGCCACTAATGGGGATGCAGTGTGTCCAGGGAAATGGCTTCTCAGCGTCCGGACACCGAGCGACTGTACGGCCTGAGCGGAGCCATGAAGAGCAGCATGCACTGCTGCCCCAGAGACACCTGCCTGCTTTCTGCACTTCTGTTGCTATTGCTTGAGCCAGGGGATGCATACTTTGGGTGAGCACCTGCGCATTGCGGAACCTGGATATAGGAGACACATACATTTCTGCACACTAAACCTAGAGATAGGAGGCACATCAATGTCTGCACCCTTGTCACAGAAACCACATGGGGCACATTTATACATGGCTATATGAAACACGTCAGTGTCTGCACACAGGCATCTTGTACATAGGACACATTCACATAACTGTTTAGCATCTGTAATGTCCTAGTAGATGAGTGAAAAATGATGAGCTAATAGAGAGTTAATACAACCATAATTTAGCACTTCACTGAAAAAATATATTGCTGTGTCCAGAATTTCACCCCTAACTGTCCACCTTAAGTACCCTGTAGTTTTCACCTGACTAAGCCATTGCTGCCAATTTGGTGAGGGTCAAAATGACCCTTGAAAAGTGTGCCCCTGTTTCTGAGATATCATTCTTAGTTGAGTTCAGGAGGCACGTGAAGGGCTGGCAGTGAAAGTAGATGCAACTCTAGTAGTTGCAGCCAGGGCACAAAGCATAAACAAAGCAACATACACTTTCCCCAGCATCCTGCCCTACTCTGCATTGTGTCAGCTTCCACTTCGGTGGCTCCCACGTGAGTACGAAGATGGAGACCAGCTGATGTCAAGAGTCTTCTCTCTGTCAAAGCCATTTCATCCATGCACTAATATCTATGGGCCTTAAAGAGCCCTCACATCTCACTGATTTTATTTACATTTCCCTTCCATGATGGTGTTGGTAGGAGGCACCTTCTATTTTTCAATGCTCTTCTATTTATTAATTGGTGGTGTGTAGTAGTCAGACGTACATAGAAGACATTTGATTTCTTCCTCCTGCCTTTGTTCTGAGTACTTCCAGTGTGGAATTCATGGTGAAAGGAAGTTGTGATACCCACTTTCCTCCTTCCACAAGCAAGCACTGTCCCTTTCACTTGCCAGGATGGCACATGCAGGAGGATCGGGGGTTTCACCCATGATGTCCTAACTTTATTTGTTGTACTGCAAGGGTATATGCTCAAGCACAAATCTTGTGTTAGTATGCGCACACTCACCTCAGAACCATGGCGCAAGGCTGTGTTGCACAAGAGAGCCTAGAGTATGAGCACAGGGGATTATCTATGTTGCAGGCCAAGCTTATTACATATGACTGTAAGATGTATTTTCCACTGTGCACAATGCAGCAAATTTGGTTGCTGCACAACATTGCCTGAAAAATTGGCATATCTTTCCTGAAGTGTGCATCTTCTTAAAGTATTCTAGTGACTCGCTGCAATACAACGACCATAATACAATTGAACCACGACTTTACATTGTAGGCTCCTTCTGTGTCATATCCATCTACACAGGGTATATTCATTTACTATGACATTATTCCAATATTCACGGAAATCCAGCGAATGGGCAGGTCTGCAAAATATTAGCAAAAGTGACTAAATAATACAAAGGAGTTTTGCAGCACAACAAAGAATATACTTATATATTATTTATCAATAAAGATATGCTCTATAATGGCATGGCCCCATCACATAGTATATATCTGTGTTTCATTATATCACTTATAAATGTAGTGGTTGATTTAAAGGTCATTGTCTGTTTGAAAAGCCATTTTGTGTTTTTTATGTAATTATGCATTTTTATCTTTGTATCTTTATTATGTCTTTATATTGGCAGGCTTCACTTTGAGTAGCACTACATAAGCACATTGCTTAAAAATAAAATCACTGGATAAAGGGTAGACTATCTCCATCACCTAAGAATGCTAAGTTTCTGTATGGTACGGAATATGTTACTTATTCTCGTTTTGGATTGGTTCGATCACGGTTTTAAGGTGCAGTGGACTTTCAAAATTATAGGCAGGCTACTTTAACATCATGGTGATGAAATAAAATGCAAGCTTTTCCAGCCAATTGTGAGCGCAGTTCAGAACAGATACTTTACAATTTAGGTGTGCATGGAGCTCTTCGGAAATCAGTGGAGTTTTTATGCAATTCTGTGGAGTTCTGCCGAGTAAAACTCTGTGAGTTCCGCCCACCCTAGTCACATCCCTTTCTTCTAAAGTACTCAAAATTGAATCTAGAAAATTGTCATGTTCCATTTCATCATCAGAAAAAATTAGAATATCATCCTGGAATACCACTACTTGATGATGATCCTGAAACATCTCTAACTTTAATCTCATGAAAACGGCTGCCATCAATTCCAGACTAAAATATAATCTGCAAAACTGGAAAACACCATCTGGAGTCACAAATGCTTTAGGTGGCAAGGCTGAATATCTAGTTTTACTTGATGATATGCTGCTTTTAAATCCAATTTGGTGAACGAGCTAGAACATCCAATGTTTGTTATTAAATCTTCTATCCTTGGCAATCAGGAATTCTAACCAGATTGCGTCATTCAAACTTTTAAAATCTACACATATTCTTAAATCTTTTGTTTTCTTTCTTACTAAGACTATAGGAGATAGCCACAAAGTTGAATTTACTTTTTCAATAATGCCTTGTTCACATGCGTTTTTCAATAATTTTGTTAATTCTTTCCTGACACTCAATGGTACATTGCACAATTTGTGCTTAACAGGTATTGCATATTGCTTCACTTTTATGGTGTGAGTGAAATCTGTGATCTTACCCAAATTGTCTTAGAAAACGTTCTCAAGTTTCTTCTCCCAATTCTCTTCGGTGTTACCTATGTCCCTTAGTGAATGTACTTCTTTTCTATCAATAAAGACAGGTTTGACCCATGCAG
Organism: Lissotriton vulgaris; assembly: GCF_964263255.1. Classification (NCBI taxonomy): domain Eukaryota; kingdom Metazoa; phylum Chordata; class Amphibia; order Caudata; family Salamandridae; genus Lissotriton; species Lissotriton vulgaris. Next base: position 661,576,663 of record NC_141691.1, read on the forward strand.
GTTTGATGGTTAAATTGAACTCAGCTTGGTGTAACCATTCAAGAGCATTAATTTATTTAATGGCTACGTAAATCCTTCCTCAAATGACTTAATCTAATACTACAATGGAAGCCCAAAAATTCCCAACCAGGTATATTCTATTTCCCTCAAAAGCTACCGCCAATATATCTGGAGTATTCAGTGTCTTGTCATTCCACAACAGACTAAATTTGTCATGGGATACAATAGTAAAGAGTGCACCTGTATCTACTAAAAGTTTGATTTTTACATTGTCAAATAACATTTCAACATCAGGATCTACAATCATTTTACTTTTCGGTAAATGTGTATCTGACCACTAATACAGACTCTCTATTGGCATTCTCTTCCTCATACTCAATTTCTTCATATTAATTTAAAACACTTCTAATGCTATTTTTTTCCTCTGGGTACTCGAAAGAAATCGTCAATCTTCCAAGAGCTTTTAAGTTGTTGAATCTCAGCGGGTAAATTTTGAATGAAGACACATGTGATGACGATCCATATCTTTAACAGCTAATCTTTTGTGGGAACTTAAATAGTACATTAGATATCCTCCAGTAGTGAAACTCTGTTTCTTGCTAACTTGAGCTGATGCAAAACCATGTTTCTTATTGTCTTGAGTTGATGGCATTTTGTTAGCTACCATCACTGATATAGTAGTACTGGATAACAACAGCTCCAATTATTTTGCACCTTCAAATGAACATTCTATGGTTTTTACGATGTCAATAGCTTTATCTAATGAAGAATCTTTACATGTTATTAATCTCTCTTCAATTTTTTTAGAATAACATCTGGCCATTAATTGTGACCTAAAATTCTCAAATTCACATTTTGGAATTAAAACTTTTAAAGCTGTATACCTATGCACCGCAATGTATTTTGTTTTGGTAAAATAATTGTTAAATTGTACTATTACCATCTGGATCTTCACGCTCTGGATGGTGATACACAGATAAGTGTTCAAAATCATTTTGACCTTCTACTCCTAAATAAAAAACTTTTTTTTCTCTCTAGTCTAAATCTATGTCCATCAATTACTCCTAGATATGACTTGAAGGATCTCACCATTATTTCGATTCTAGTTGTGTATCACCACGTTTATGAAGAAATGCTGCAGTGATATTTTCCTCAAAAAATGAGTACACTCAATGCTGTGAAAATGAATTACACCGAGGACTTTGAATGTGCAAAACACTGGAAACGTAAATAAGAATGTTGATATGCCTTGTAAATATCTTTGAAGCCTACATGATGCTGCAATAATGACCTGCACAGGCCCAAGGGGGAACATGGTGCTGGATGAAAGTACTGAACAGGAGGTCTTGAATTCTCTGTGTTTGTAGTTCTGTATATATTAATGCATGGTTCAAAATAATTTTAACAACTAACTGTGGGTCGAGGAGCGGGATTCTGTGTGTTCAGGAGTCGCTTGGAGTGCTGCTGCTTTCACTGTGATGAGGTCCCGGTGAATGTCTGGTGGGAATCCACTCTAGCTGGAGTGAAAAGGCTGCATTGAGCATGATGCATGGCTGTGAGAGGAGGTGGCATCGAGGCTTCACAAGAAACAGCGACCCTTGGCCTAGATTGCTTCCGGGGCATTCCAGACAGTGTCAGAAATGGATGGGTGCCCCGATTTCAGTTCCCTGCAAGGACGGCACTCGGGAGAAAGAAGGAAGAGAATGAAAGCAGGAGCCACATGAACTTCGCACAAGAACTCTGGATAAGCAGCAGAAGGAAATCCTTAGAGTCCTTAAAGCCCCCCGTTACAGGCAGAAAGGCAAAAGGAACAAGCATTGGCATAGCCAATAGGTCTCGCATTTGGGAACTTATAAGTATTTAGCCGTGCAACAGTTGGTGTTGTTGCACCAAGGATATTCTGCTGCATAACTAAATACTTTTAGGGTCCAAAAAGCGAGGCCTATTGGCTATGCCAATGCTTGATTTTTGTTGTTGCTGTTTTGTTTAAGTTGCTAGATCTACTATATCTGGACATGTTTTTGTTAATAGTTATTTGCATCAATTAAACTTGTTTTCATTGATCTGAATGTTGTTTCCATTCTGGTTGTAGGAAGCAGTCATTCACAGGGTTGTGGGGGCTGCCAATGCGCCGAACTTTGCAAATGAGAAAAAGCCTGGTGCAGGCACAATTTACAAGTGTGGAGTGAGTGAGCCCGAGGAAGGATGACACAGTTCATGCACTGCACCCGCATACTCAGCATGGTTTAAGAAAACTCGACCCTCTCCCTCCCAGGCATCGAACACATATTTACCAAGAAACTCTGAGAAGAGCCTGCCTTCTGCACTGACAGATGGTGGTGTGTGTGTGCCGGTGAAAGCATCACTGACGGCTGGTGGTGTGTGTGCCCGGTGAAAGCATGCACTGACGGCTGGTGGTGTGTGTGCCCGGTGAAAGCGTGCACTGACGGCTGGTGGTGTGTGTGCTCGGTGGAAGCGTGCACTGGCGGCTGGTGGTGTGTGTGCCTGGCAGAAGCGTGCACCGACGGCTGGTGGTGTGTGTGCCTGGTGAAAGCATGCACCGATGGCTGCTGATGTGTGTGTGCTTGGTGAAAGCTTGCACTGATGACTGGTGGTGCGTGCCTGGTGGAAGCGTGCACCGATGGCTGGTAGTGTGTGTGCCTGGTGGAAGCGTGCACCGATGGCTGATGGTGTGTGAGCCTGCTGGAAGCGTGCATTGACAGCTGGTAGTGTGTGCGCCGTGTGAAAGCGTGCACTGGCGGCTGGTGGTGTGTGCCTGGTGAAAGTGCACTGACGGCTGGTATTGTGTGTGCCTAGTGGCAGCGTGCACTGACGCTGGTGGTGTGTGTGCCTGGTGGAAGTGTGCACTGATGGCTGGTGGAGTGTGTGCCTGGTGGAAGTATGCACTGACGGCAGGTGGTGTGTGTGCCTAGTGGAAGCGTGCACTGATGGCTGGTGTGTGTGTGCCTGGTGGAAAAGTGTGCACTGATGGCTGGTGGTGTGTGTGCCTGGTGGAAGCATGCACTGAAGGCTGGTGGTGTGTGTGCCTGGTAGAAGTGTGCACTGAGGGCTGGTGGTGTGTTTGCCTGGTGGGGAATCGTGCACTGACTGCTGGTGGTGTGTGTGCCTGGTGGAAAAGCATGCATTCAAGGCTGGTGGTGGGTGTGCCTGGTGGAAAAGTGTGCACTGGCATCTGGTGGTGTGTGCGCCTGGTGGAAGCGTGCACTGATGGCTGGGGGTGTCTGTGCCTGGTGGAAGCGTGCACTGATGGCTGGTGGTGTGTGCCTGGTGGAAGCGTGGAACGACGCTGGTAGTGTGTGTGCCTGGTGGAAGCATGCACCGACTGCTTATGGTGTGTTTGCCTGGTGAAAGCGTGCACTGATGGCTGTTAGTGTGTGTGCCTGGTGAAAGCGTGCACTGATGGCTGGTGTTGTGTGTCCCTGGTAGAAGTGTGCACTGATGGCTGGTGGTGTGTGTGCCTGGTGGAAGTGTGCTCTGATGGCTGGTGGTGTGTGTGCCTGGTGGAAGCGTGCACTGATGACTGGTGGTGTGTGCCTGGTGGAAGCGTGCACTGGCGGCTGGTGGTGTGTGTGCCTGTGGAAGTGTGCACTGACATCTGGTGGTGTGTGTGCCTGGTGGGGAAGCATGCACTGACGGCAGGTGCTGTGGGCACTGATGGCTGGTGGTGTGTGGTCCTGGTGGGGAAGCGCGCACTGACGGCTGGTGGTGTGTGTGCCTAGTGGGAAAGCGTGCACTGATGGCTGGTTGTGTGTTTGCCTGGTGGAAAAGCATGCACTGACGTCTGGTGGTGTGTGTGCCTGGTGAAACCGTGCACTGACCACTGAAGGCGTGTGTGCCTGGTGGAAGCAGGAGCATTCACAACAATAGAAGACACAAATGAAACTAATGAAGAGGGAGGGGGAGAATTCACAGCGATAGAAGACACAAATGAAACTAACGAAAAGGGAGGGGGAGAAGGGAGGGGAGAGCCTGATTACAGCAATAAAAACACAGATGGCAGCTGTGCACGTGCACGCAAGCTGCAGGCCAGCAAAAGCCTTTAGTAAGTGCACTTTTAAAAGCCACTTACTAAATGTCTCGAAGAGACAGCATGCGCTCTCTCAAGCGAGACCTGCAAAACGAACATAAGCAAATGGTAACTAACCAAGTGAAACAGGTACGTATTTTACCGTCATTAGGAGGATGAAAGGCTGAGCCCTGCAGGATTCATAGTCGTGGCAGGGATTCTCACAGCTCCTATGTTTGGTTTATTAACTAACATCGCTTTATGACTCCACGTGGTGAGAAGCCTTTACAACGCGGGCATTACCACGCGCTGCCATTACTACGCTGATTTTACAACGCAGCGCTGGAGGGCGCTGTTGGATAGGGAATAGTTTAATTTTCTATTCCAACACCTTCTCTACTGTAACGTGGGCTGGAGTTGGAATAGAAAATTAAACTATTCCACTATCCAGCGCAAGTCGTTGTAACGACTTGCGTTGTAAAAACAGCGTTGTAATGGTACGCGTGGTAATAGCCCGCGTTGTAGTGACATACAAACCTCCACGTGGGCCCTAGGTTGTGTCAGGGGTGTGTGGGAAGGCGCGGTCTTGAGTGTAGTGTTTCACGTCATCCTGTACGAAGCAGCGCGAGGCATCGGTCAGGTGTGGGGGGGGGACATCACCCCTTTCAAGGCCCTCAGTGCTGGAATGACAGACCCACGAGTAATCGAGAGAGAGAGAGTTGCTCATGCGTGCGCGTGTATGTGTGTGTGTGTGAGAGTGAGTGAGTGACACAGCATCACAGAGGCTGAGAACACAACTGTGTGTGCCATCTTTCCTCGGGGAGCACACACTGTATGATGAACATCTTTTGTGCCACTTCCTCCGAAGTGTGGCCTTAAATTGTCAAGGAGCCGAGTTTGGCCACCAGCCTGGCTGGCCTGGCCACCACCACAGTCATTTATCAAGTGAAGCGTTGGCCACAGCCATTGATTTGGGTGTGGGGGCTATTTTAACAGAATTGAGAGCTGATACCCTTGAATAAAGCTGTGTTTCAAAGCCACACACACACATGGTCTGAGTCTAAACCGAAGGCATTGGGCGCAACATTATTACACAATGTCAGTGAGTGGCTCCAGCAGATCTGGGTGTGGCCTCCAAAGGGGGAGGGCAAGCGGAGTCAACGATGCGGGGTCAAGTAACTGCCCAAACAAGGCCTGGGTCCAGGGTCCAGGGTCCAAACTCAGCCTCTCGCCGCATAGAAATAGTGTTAACACATTTGAATCCGGGAGGTTTTCTGGCCCCTGCCTTATGCTTCATTGAGCATCAACGGCCAGTGACGAGTTCCTGGGGTGTTGGCCAATCCAAGCCTCTCCACCCCGCCACACACACACACACCGTTATGATTCACAACTATAGAAGCATTGCTTACACTGTTTGTGCTTTCTTGTGATGCTCTAACCTGCATGCTGGTCACACAACAGACAGAAAACAAAGCCTACTGTATATGACGTCATTCAAAAGCAAAGTTCAGAAGACTGAACAGAGTGGCCAGTCAGAGAACTCACTGGTCCATCTCTGCAGAGAAGGGCCCAGTGGGGACCAGTGTGGCCATGAGAAGAAGGTCACAGAAGGGTTCATTGGGGACTAGTTGGGACCAGTGTGGCCATGAGAAGGACTCACAGAAGAGTCCAGTGGAGACCAGTGAGCCCATGACAGCGAGCTCACGGAAGGGACCAGTGGAGAGCAGTGGGTACCAGTGGAGACCAGTGGAGACCAGTGGGTACCAATGGAGACCAGTGTGGCCATGACAACGAGCTCAGTGTTTCATCTCTGCACAGAAGTGACCAGTGCGGCCACCATAACCCGGGTTCAGGAGTGGACTGTTTATTGTGTGCACTGATTCTTTTGTTGACATAAAATACGTCCCACCCCAGACAGACAGATAGACTCATTTCCAGGCTTGACAGTGACAAACAGCCTCTTTGATGGAAGTCATAAAGTGGCGCAGACCCCCATCTTGTTAAATTTCGGAAGGGACATTGAGCAAAGTGCTTCTTCAGCCACTCTTCATGCCGAGCGTGTGCACTATGGGTGCGGGGGTTTGCCGGCGTTGAAGCTGGGGGGTTTATAGTGCCATTCATCAGCAGCAAAGCGCCTGCGGCCGGAGGAGACGTTTACTTCCACCGCCTTCGATGCTTTAAGTGGGCCGGGCGGAACTACTAGCGGCCAGAGGCGCGGAGCCCTTCTGCAGCGCTGCAAAGAGCCATCACTTTTAATGGACTGACCCCTGTAGCGATTGCTTAAAATCAATTTTTGGCGCGTGAGGCGGGGGCGATGCAAACCTTGTTTGTGAAAAGAGTGAGTCCCATAACTGAATTAGCGGCGCCAACCCCACGGCACAGGAGGTGCTTCACCCACTCTTGGGGTCCCCAGGACCAGTCCCCGGCTATGGACCCTAATCGATTTAGAAATGATTAAATACAACTTAGGGGCAACTGCCTTTATTAAACCTTCAATCTTCATTACTGGGGAGAGTTAAAAACAAGCACAAGCGCGTGCGCGTGGCGAGGGGGAGGGGGGCCTGCGCGATTCCCTTGCGGGAGCCAGCAGCAAGGCACCATAATTGATGACATATGGCGCCAGCTGCTCGCTCCCGTAAGGAAATCGTCAAACGTGCACGCATTGCCATTGAAAGCAATGAAACGCGGGCACGTTTTGGGGAAAAAAACGTAGCAATTGCTACAGGTTTCTTTATTTATTTATTTTGAAAGTTTTATATAGCGCGAACAAGATCTTTGCAGATATCAGAGCGCTTTACAAGGACACAGGGGTGATAGAGTAATACAATGTAATAGTTGAGGTAGTTAGGTACAAGATCTTTGCAGATATCAGAGCGCTTTACAAGGACACGGGGGTGATAGAGTAATACAATGTAATAGTTGAGGTAGTTAGGTACAAGGTGCTTAGTTACATAGGTAGGTCAAAAACATGAGGTAGGTCACAGGTGAGGTATTGTCGGTACATGGAGCATAATCAAACAGTTGCGCCAATAATATAAAGTACAAAAATAAGGAGCATATACTTGCTTAAGCGTGTTTAAAATTTTTGGAGCTAGCATAAAGGTGGGCATAGTTGAGGTGGGTGAGTGCAGGATGTATAGTCCCACAGGTGCATCAGTAGTACAAGAGTAGGGATCGTTGAGGTGGTGTAGGTACAGTGTGCAAAGTCAAACAGGTGCGTCAGCAATATAACAATATACAAAGAGGGAACGTATACAATCAAGTAAGTCGATAATACAAATAATACAAATAGACCAAGGGGGTCAGGCAGGTCTTACAGAGCAGATTCCTGGGAAGTACAGAATAATAGTTCATGTGCATTTAGCCATGAGGATCGCTTTTACTTTTTTCTTAAAAAGTTTGTTGGAGGAGATGAGCCTGGTTTCAGGTGGGAGTGAGTTCCAGATCCTGGGTGCCATTCCTGAAAAGGAGCGTTTATAGGTTTTTTCCTTCCGAAATCTTCGAGGCTTCAGCAGAAGATTGTTTGTGCTTCTAGTAGTTCTAGAGCCACCCGAAATTGTCAGCTTTTGAGTGAGGTAGGCTGGTGAGTTCATGTGTACAGCCTTGTGTGTCATGCAGGTGATTTTCAGATGTATTCTGGCTTCAAAAGGGAGCCAGTTCAGGGATTTGAAGTCAGGGGAAATATGCGAATGTTTTTTTGAGCCAGTGATGAGTCTCGCTGCAGCGTTAAGGGACGCTCTTAGGGGTACGACAGTAGGTTGTACATTTAGCGCCGTTAAGTGCTTAAGCCATGTTTGAGCCATGGAGATTTTTGCGGGAGGTGAGATCAGGAGGAAATAAGTCTTCAGCGCATTGAGTTTGAGGTGATTCTCGGCAAGCCAGGATTGGGTGTTTCTGATCGTGGTGTTCAGAAGCATGATGTCCTTGGGAGATTGTATTTTGAGATAAAGTTGGGTGTCGTCGGCATACATGTGAAAGTGAACATCGGATGTCTGTAGCAAGGTAGTGAGAGGTTCCATAACTAGGTTGAACAGTGTTGGGGAGAGGGAGGATCCTTGAGGGACGCCTAACGATACAGGTACCGGAGAGGACAACAGGTTGTTACTTTTGAATCTCACAAGGTTGGATTGACTCAAGTTGAATAGCGTCCTCTTTGGAGATGATAAGGTCAAGGATAGAACCTCTCTCATGGGTTGGGCTATTGCATATTTGGGTGAGATCAAGTGCGTTGAGGAAGCTTTTGAGGCTGTTGTCATTCCAGTGGAGATTGTAGTCGCCAAGGAAAATTTGGGTGTTCTGCCGTCCTGAGTTGGCTGATATTGTATCCATGAGTTGTTGGACGAAGGAGAGCTTGTCCCCAGGTGGGTGGTATATAATGTGTAGTGAACATACCGGTTTGCTTTTGCTGATGACATCAAGGCAGAGGTATTCACAGGAAGTAAGAGAGGGGACGGACGCTTTAGAGACTGAGAGGTTGCTTCTGTAGATACAGGCGATTCCACCGCCTGTCTTTTTGGTCCTGTCAAGTCTAATGATACAGTAGTTGGGGGGAACTAGGATATCCAAGATAGGTGTAGAGGAATCAGACAGCCATGTTTCAGTCAGAATGGCTAGATCCGGTTCCAGAGACATGATGAGGTCGGCGACCTCCGCGGAATGTCTTTGGGCCGATCTGCAGTTGAGAAGTATGCATTTAAGGCTAGGGGTGCAAAGGGTGGAGGACGGTTCTATAATGAGGGGTACATTAGTGAGGTTGTTGGGGACGGCGCGTCTGTTGTTATCCTTTTGGTGCTTGAGGGGGTTAGAGATAATCGTTGGGATGGGCATGTGGTTGGTGGCTAGGCGATTTTGGGGAGCTGGGACGTAAGAGTGGAGAAGGGTGTGTACGTCATGGTCTGAGATCGTATTGGTAGTGCGTCTGGGGCGATTGGTGGTATTGCAAGAGGGGGTAGAGGTCCAGTGTGGGGTGAGTTGTGTGATAAGGCGAGTAGGAGGTGAGGAGGAAGTGTTGTTAGGTGTAGAGGGAGTATTACGCTTGGTGGTAATGTGATTGCGATTGGTATTGCGATTGGTGGTATTGCGAGAGGGGATAGAGGTCCGGTGTGTGGAGTATTGTGTGGTAGGGCGAGTAGGAGGTGGGGGGGAAGTGTTATTAGGTGTAAGGGTGGTGGTGGGAGGAGGGTGTCTGGGGTATGTGATGAGCAACTCTTTGATGGAGTGTAGTTCTTCTTTCATTTGGAGGAGGGTGGACATAATCATGTCCAGCGTGGTGATGGGCGCGGGGTTAGGGGGGGGTACTGGCGGTGAACAGGCGAATAGGTTGCTGGATACGGGGGGAATCGGGGTGGGGAGGTGGAGCTGGTGAAGGGGTTGGATGTGTTAGCGAGAGGATAGGTGTTAGGGTTGGTGTTGGCGTTATTGGGAAGGGCATCAGTGCTAGGGGGGGAAGGGTAAATGGGGGCGATGTGGAGGCTGGCTGTTGTGGGGGAGGAGGTGGGATAGTGGGGAGTGAGCGAGGGGGGTGAGAGGTTGAAGGAGGGGTGAAGGCTAGGCGTGATGGGAGTGATAAGTGTGGGGGGGAGATAGGCGGAGAGAGAGTCATGTTGTGTGGGGTGCTGTTGGGGGAGGAGGGGTGTTCTGAGAAGATTGGTGCGGAGGAAGGGACGGGAGTGCAAAGTGTGGGGGGGGATATGGGAAGATGAGCGGAGGTACGAGGGTTGGTAGGGGGGATGGGGGAGCGGGTGGTGTATGAGGGGGCGAGATCTATGTCTGTGGTTGAGGGTCGGGGAGGGGTAGCTGCAATGGGTGGGTAATTGACTGTGGTGCTGGGTGTGAAGGTGAGGTAAGTGTCGTTCTGGTGCTGAGCTGGGTTAGGAGAGTTAAGGGTGGGTGCTGTGACGTCAGGGGAGGTAGGACAAGAGGTGATATGCGTGTAAGTCCGAGGGTTGGAAAGGTGCTCTTTGAGAGTGGGGAACAGGTTGTCAAGTAGTTCCAGGTTCCTGTCTGTCGCTTGAATTAGGACAATCCCGTTATTGTAAATAGTGATGGTGGTTCTGCCTGGGAAGAGTTGGGATGGTGTGATGGAGAGTGTTAGGCCATGGGCGGATTTCCTGGTGGTGGAGACGGTGAGTAGGGTGAGGAACGCTTTTTTCCATTGAGCTCTGCGTGTGGTGTGAAAAATGATGTAGGTGTTCAAGGGTCCATTGACCGATGAGAAGTAGGTGTTGGCAAAAGGTGTTTCTGGGTGGGACCTAAGGAAGTCGTGTTTAAAGCGTTTAGCAGCTTTTTTGGTGAGCACGGATGGGTAGTTGATTTTATATGTGTGCTTGCCGTTGAGATCCATGTTGGTATGGCAGCAAAGGTAGTGCGGGAGGGTGAACAATATTGATACTCAGGAGCAAGATGCAAATGCAGACACAACAGGTTACATGGATCAGAAATGGCACTAACGGGCAAAAGTGACACTAGTGAGACGACCAGCATATAAGAGGTAGCAATCGGTGCATTACAGGAGAGAAAAGTGAAGTGAGTGCAGGTTGCATAAATGTGCTGAATGTAAGATACAGATGCCAGCACCAGGTTACGCGGATCAAAATGACCCTAGGGAGCAAAAGTGACACTAGTGAGCGACCACAATATATGAGGTAGCAGTCGGTAAATTACAGGAGAGAAAAGTGAAAAATGGGTGCAGGTTGCAGAATTGTGCAGGATAGTGCAGAGTACAATTGGAGGAATAGTTCTGTTAAAATATAAACCTATAAATAAAATATAAAATTATAAAAATATAAAGCAGAATACAAATGCATACAGTCGGTTGCATGACACAGATAGGTGTGTATCAAAGTACAGTAGTTGGGCTTAGTCTAAAGTGGTGAGTTCTTAGTGTCAGTTCAGATAGTGAATTAATTAATAGCCCAGCAACAATGACTAGTCCAAGATGGCGACCCGAGAGAGAGACTGAACTGCGCGCGCGCGCTGCGTAGGCGAGGCCTAAAAAAGACAGTGCAGTCCATGGTAGAGGTTTCAGTGGAAGCTGAGCCAAGTAGCGTTAAAAACAGGTACGCATTAAGAATATTTATTTGGATACAATGTCTGGTGACCTGAGTCAGACAAAGTCAGTTCTGGTCTCTCCTCCTCTACAAAATTTCAGCAAGCTAGGAGAAATCAAGCATATAAATAAATACAGGGAACTTAATTCTGAAAGGAAAGGACTCAGACTGTATTTTGGATCCCTGAAAATGGCTCAGGAACAAGTATAAGCCAAAGAAACTTGGGGAAGAGGGAGTACACTAACAGAGCTTATTAATATCACCCACTATCCAAGATAATTTTTGAAGGTTCAGTCTCAAAAAGAATTGGGCAACAAAACCATACCCATTCAATCTTGCCAAATGCCACTATGGAGGCGAAGAAGCAGGACACTAGGGGGGACATGGAGAGTCTTGACGTTAGCTATAGATTTCAAGTGTTAGCACAAATACAGTCTTATGAAACTCAGTCAAAGGGTTCAAGTCTCAAGTCACAAGGCTCTGTGTGGCATTTAGGTATTGAGAGGATGCTAGTAGCCCTAACTGAAGAGATTAGAGGCAAGTTTGCAATATCAGAAAAAAATCAAGGTAAAATACAGGAAGCTGGCAATGTCTTAGAGGTTAAAATGAACACCCTAATGGAGAGAATGTGTGTGCTGGAAGCCTATTTGGAAGAACTTGATAGAGAGGTTAAGGCTAACCATGGAGAAATTTAAGCATTGAAAAAGGGGGAGAAAGATCTCCGAAACAAATTAGATCCCTGGAAAACAAGGCAAAACAAAATAAAATGAGGGTACTGAACTCCTCGGAAGGTTTAGAGTGAGAAAACATCAAAGGCTTTAACATAGATCTACTTAAAGAGTTTATCACTTCTGTTGACCCCACAGAGCTTGAGACAAACGCACAAAGGATCGGTCGTGACCCCTTTAAAAAGAGCATAAATAGAAAAAATTCTAGGAAAATCCAGATCAATTTTAAGTCGTATTCTGTCAAAGAATTATTTTTATCTGAGGCCTTAAAGGCGGATAACTTTCAAAAGGAGATTGGCCTTTTCGTGTTAGATCAGATATTTCTAGGGACCCGAAGGAAGTAGGAAATTTGGTGGAACAAATTAAAGTGCACCAGGAAATAAAAATAAAACACAGAGGAAGAAGAGGGCTCAAATGGATATGGTTAGAAAACTCAATATGGATTCACAAAAGGTTCCACAGGGAGGGTGGGGTGGTCACAGAAGCAGCAGGAAGGGGAACAAATAAGTAATCACTGGGTGAGGGAGCATGTGGGAGTAAATAAAATAAAAATCCTCTTCGGAAAAAAGATAAGACAAAATGATAGGGAAACCAGCAGCTCACATCAAGGAAAAATTGTCTTTCTTAAGATAAAATGTCAGACCCGATAAGGTTTGTACCATTGAAGGTCCCAACCTGGAATGTGATTGGCCATAGGGTGAATAACAGGAGGAGAAGAATCCTAGAATATCTGAGGCTATCAGACACTGAGTTATAATATTTCAAGAGACTTACTTGTTACAAGAGGAATGGAAAGTCATTTTAAAGAAGCGAAGTGGGTAGAGCATTTTGTGCGCACAAATAAATCATGCTGTGTTAAGGGGGTGTACATTTTGATCAAATGTTCTGCTAAGACTGTCTTGGGAAAATGTATTGAAGATTCAGGAGGGCGATGGCTACTTGTATAAGTAAAAATATATGGGGGCTCATTACGATGTCAGGAGGAAAACATCTGCCCGACACCGTCTGGGATTCGGGACAGACCGACTTGCGGTCTGTGGTTCCGACTGCCGGATTTTGATGCGACCGAAAACGGTTTGGTCGGATTCCCATTGTTTCCTGTGGGAGCTCGTGTTATGCCTGGTAACCCACTGTAACACAAGCTCCTATGGGGAAATGGGGTGTGTGTGTAAAAGCCTTCACCCTGTCAAAGACACCCCATGGTGCCTGCCACACAGTGCAGGGTTTTACAGGGGGGTACCTAGGGTACCCCCTCAGGCCACCAACCATAGGCCGTGGGGGCCCTGCCAGGGGCCCCCAAAGTCACGTTCTGACAGCCTTTCCGTGTCAGAAAGGCTGGTGCGGAAAGGCTGTTGGATACCGACATCGTAATCCCAACGGCGGAAACGCCGCCCTTAGGGGATTACGGTGCGGTTAGGACCGACAGGAATACTCCGCGAGTCAGTCGTAACCGAGACGGAATCATCGGCCGGTTTACATTCTGACTGCGGATATCATAATTGGGTGGTCAGACTCTAACCGACCGAGTCGGTCGGAAGGGCTCTGATGCAGTCGGGAAGATTCCGACAGTCGGCGGAGGCTTTCCGTCCGACATTGTAATGAGCCCCTTTGTGTATGGTATGCTCTTGTAGGATGTTATGGGCCAAATACTGATGATCTGCCACCTCTTCAAGCTCTATATAGTCAGCTGCGTTCCTCTTCAGCCAGGCCTTCCCCACTTAAACTCTCTCAATACCCCCTTCATCTTCTCTTGGTCTTTTTTCCTCAGTTGCCGATCCCCCTAGCGCCAAGAAACCGCAAGGTGTACGCTGCGCTCTAGAAATATTTTAAATTAGAAATTAAATTAATTAGAAATTAGCTGCTGGAAGTCAAAGTCCCTATAATAATGGGAGGTGACTTTAATGTGTTATTGTATTGTGGCCTAGACAAATCTACTGAAAGGGGTACGGCAAGCTCCCCTAAGATGAAGAAGTTTGTAAGAGAGCTCATGAAAGATCAGGGGCTAATCAATATTTGGAGAGAGAGCTAATAAAAATAAAAGTTTTAATTTACATAATTTAAAGTATGGGCACGCCTCTAGAATCAATTTTGTTCTGGCAGATATTAGGTTAAGCAAAAAAGATTAAAAAGTGGAACGCATACCAGAACATCTTTCAGACCACTCTGCAGTGAGCTTAGAATTACTTCTTGATAAAATGTCAGCTCCTCCCATATGGTCTCTGAATTGAACATCTAGGAGAAATGCACCAGCCTAAAAACTATACAACAGACGTTCGCCCCCCACCATACAATTTTGGATACATATAAAGTCTTTATTAGAGGAAGGATAATTAACCAAGCAGTAAACAGACATAAGGAGACACAGAGCACACTAAGAGATCTAAGAAGATTTGATTGGGAGGCTTCAGAAGGAGGCAGGGAATAAACATAATGTCCAGGATCAGACGTTGTGGAGAATAAGATCAAAAGTGCAAAAGCTGCTCTAGCTGACTATCTGGAAGGTATACTAAGGAGCAAATGGGAGGCTAGCAGACTACCCCAATATGATTATAGGGAGAATTGTGCAGATGTTTTAGTCTGAAAAATGAAGTTGGAGGATACCAAGAACATTATCAAAGTAATTAAAATGAAAGAAACTGGCAAACAATGTATGGAGGACTTGGACATAGAGCACGCGTTCACCAGTTTTGTCCAAGATTTATATATAGAGATCTAGTAACCACTGAGGTCCAGTTAGAGAACTATTTTAGGGGCAATGCTATGCCAACACTAAAAGCCAAATTAAAGCAGGGTCTTAACCAGGGGATCAGCATGGAGGAGGCGCAGGGGGGCGATCAAAAACCTTAAGAGAGGCAAAGCAACTGGCTCAGATGGCCTACCGAATTAAGTGTATATGATCCTCAAAGAGACGCTTATTCTGTCCTTAATCAAGCTACTAAATGGTGCTTTTTCTGAAGGTCATGCTCAGCCACAATCCTGGGATGACCCCACAATTAGCATAATTTTGAAACCCAACAAGGATCCTATGATCTGCAAATCATAAAGACCGAGCTTGCTACTCAATAGCGATTATAAAATCTATAAGCAAGTGCTAGTGAGGAGATCGGAGAAGGTGATTGGGACTCTAGTCCATGAAAATCAAAAAGGTTTCACAAAGGTAAGACAACTTCATGAGTTCAAGCATGATTTGGTTGGTGTAATAGATATGGTTACAAAAAATACATGTGCATTAATGATACTAACCTTCAACGCCGCCAAGGCTTTCAATAAGGTGAGCTGGCCTTTTCTACACCATGTAATTCAGCAATATGACCTCGGAGAGGGATTTGCAAGGGCAATTAAGTCAATCTATAAATACCGGACATCGAGGATTGTAGTCAATGAAAATGTAACCAAACTGATTAAAATAGAGAGGGACGCAGCAGGGGTGGCCGCTGTTGCCATTGCTTTTTTAATTTATACATTAGGTCCAATAAAATCAGGGAGAGTCAGGATATCATCCCCTTCGAATGCAATGAATAGGTTAAAAAAGTTGCACACTGTGCGTATGACCTGATGGCTTATACACAGGATCTTGCAAGTTCCAGTGTTTTTGCGCACCTTGAACGAACCTGGGAGGGTTTCTGGATATCTGGTTAACCAGCAAAACACGGAAATAAAGACAAAGAATACTCACTGTGATAGTACTCTTGTGGAAAAGGAAAAAAGATACTTAGGGATCCAGGTAGTGCAGGAGTTGGATAAAATGGCCCAGGTCAACATTGATAAAACAATTACAGAAACCAGGTAACTACTGAGATCATGTGACGGTCTCCCACTTTCGATTATAGAAAGGAATAATATTTAAATAATGGTGATACTACCAAAATGTACCTTCATCTTTAATTTGAGAACTTTTTTTTTTTTTAACCAGAGTGGTTTAAGAAACTGCAGGGGAGAATGAGCAGTTTTATATGGACATTTAAGGCAGTGAGAATTTCCTGGAGGAAACTCCGTAGGAATAAAAAGGATGGAGGTATAGCAGGCCTAGACTTTTGGCTGTACTGCTGGGCTTTTCAGCTAAAGAAGATAGGAATCTTGCTGGCAGGTAGTCTCTCCTTTCCCGCTTTGTTTCTAGAAAAAGCTGCCTCATGGAGGCGATTAATTTCTTTTAAAATGTGTTCACCAGAAGTATTTCAAAAAGATTAGGCTGCGATTCTGGTTGCAGCTTTGGTGACAAATGCAAAAACAACAGTTGATGGACGGAATGTTGCACAATGGCAAAACCTTCACCCCCCAGTCACAGATCTGGGTTTAATCCATCGTTATTTTGCTCACCACACCAACCCAGTTCAGACATGGCCATACGCAAATCATTCTTGACCCTGTGCCTCATGGAAACAGTCCAGACCGAACTGCCAAGCCATGTCTTCCCTGGACCGGAATCAAGCATTCTAGGACCGGTTTCTGGCTATCAGTCGTCATCAGCCAGGATAGCTTGATTCCAGTGGCATGAGAGCAGGGGACTCATGTCTGAGCATACCCGTCCCACTCGGGGTGACAAATGCAAAAACAACAATTGATGGATGGAATGTTGCACAATGGCAAAACATTCACCCCCAGTCACAGATCTGGGTTTAATCCATTTTTATTTTGCTCACCACACCACCCCAGTTCAGACATGGCCATGCAGATTTGGTACCAGCTGAGATGGGTACTGTGGATACCGTATTATAGTGAATTTGCACCAATTTAGAACTCACTCGGAACACCAGAATGGTTGCAGGATAACCAGGCAGGTTATCTAATTGATGCCAATGTGAATACGTGGGGACAATTCATCAAGAGAAAACGTTTAGTCCCCTGGGAATCTTTGAATGAAATTACGAATCTAAATTTAAGTTTTACCAATTAGCAAGTTGGGCACCCGGGTTGGGAAGAGATGGTGAAGAAAACAGAGAATAGGAGGAAAAATTACGAGGGAGCCACTTCAAATAAGAGAAGTCTCCAAATGGAAAAGGATGCTAGTGCAAGGTGGGAATAAAACCTTTACCTTGTCATATGAAACCTGGAAGCGGGACCCGTTGACGCTGGAGTGAACAGTCTTATAGCAAGTATTTATGTCTACTTTAGGGGTTTCAGACAATCTGCTGCTCTCAGGAAAACGTATCTATCTAGAGTGCACAAAGTGTATTGGACTTCAAGGAAGTTAGCAAGCTTACGAGGTCGAGTGACGAAGACTTGTCTTAAGTGTGGTATGGATAAGGCAGGTGACGTTCATATGTTTTTTTTTTTTGTGAAATATATTTTTATTGCAGGAATCAGCAAAATGTTACATATACGACCAGCATCATAAAGCCAATAAAATCAATGAACTGCATCCCACCTACCCCCCGCAGCATGTTTTCGTATATAATCATTCAGCCCACAGCCCAAAGGTCAGGCGACAAAATCCAGTGGGGGCTCAGCAGGAAAGCAAAGCTGGTCCGGATGATCCACTGTCCGTCATCTGCTTTTCTAAACAAGCCCACAAAACCCAAAAGAAAATCCCTCCCACAAAACACTAAAATTCCAAAGAAATCCCTCCCCAACCCAACCCCGCCATCAGTGTATGGTAGCAGCCGCAGCAGGATTCATGAGAGGACCCAAGAGGAGAGTATCAGAAACAGAAATCGCAATCGCCTATCGGGACTCGGGGCGCGCCGCACTCTCGCTATCAGAGTCGCTGGGGGCGCAATAGTCCCTGAGGGCCTGCACTAGTGTCTCCCATTCTAGCGCTGCCTCCTGTGCTTTTTCGTTACGCTGTCTCCCAGCTAGTTGGTATCTCAGCGTGCTTTCTCCCGCCGCCCACTTCAAGAGTTCGCTGTGCCACCTGCTCCCAGTCGGACCAGCTCGTGCCTTCCAGTTCCTGGTCACCTCTCGTTTAGCCAAGAGCAGCCCCAAATCAATAAATTTACTGGAAATTTTGTTTTTGGGGGTATGTGGAAACCAATGCAAAAGTCCCACCGCCGCATCGACCGATAGGGGTCTCCCCGTCACCTCCGTCAGGGTCTTCCCCACTTCCACCCAGTAGGAGGACAAACCCGGGCAGGCCCACAACATATGGAGGAGGTCTGCCTCCGGCGCCGGGCATCTGGGGCAGGTTGCCGAGCCCGTGGCGAAGTACTGTTGGATTTTCGCCGGGGTCAGGTATGCCCGATGGAGTACATAATAGTGGACCAACTGAAAACGGGCGTGGCGTGTCCCCTTCCAAGCCCGCCGCACGAGTTGAGACCAGGTCGCTTCCGGGATCTCCTTGCCTATGTCTGCCTCCCAACGGGCTCTCAGGGTCGTAAGGGGGGTCAGCCCTTCATTGATCAATCTACCGTAGAGGCAAGTGACCGCCTTCACCGTGCCCGCAGACATCATGACGTATTGGCACACCGGAGACGTAGGAGGTTCCTCCTGTCCGCCTTTCCAGTGCGCCTGGATCGCTCGGACCAGGGCCGAGTGCAATAGGAAGTCTCCGCGGGGAATCTCGAAGCGGTCAATGAGCTCCTGAAAGGGCAAGAGCACCCCAGCCTCATAAAGATCCCCCACCAACTGCAGCCCCGCGTCCTCCCAGTCCGCCAACCGTGACCAATCACCGCCATGGGGCAAGGCCGTCAACATCCCTAATGGTATTTCAGGCGCATACGGTATTCGCAATTGGCCCCGGGCGTGGGCCCGGTTCCAACACAGGCGAATGGTCTTCTCCTCCAGCGTCAGGTCTTGCAAGGACAAACGTTGGCGTAGAGCTATGAAGGATAGAACATGCCTGGCCATCCCCATACCTCTCCTGTCCTCCGGGCCCCGGAATTCCCTGGCAATCTCCTGGGTGAGGGTCTGGAGCTGCGCCGCCAGATAGTATTTCTCAAAATCCGGCACCGCGAGCCCACCCTCGGCTTTCGGCCTCATCAGGGTTTTAAGGGCCACTCTTCGGCGGCCCGAGCCCCAGAGGAATCCGACTATCATTGACCGTAGGAGCCTAAATGTGGCTGGCGGGATCCAAACTGGCAGCGCCCGGAAATAATACAGTAGCCGGGGAAGGGCCACCATTTTGAGGAGAGCGACCCGTCCCGCCATCGAAAGCGGTAGCGTAGCCCAGAAGTCCATATTACCCCGTAGCGCTCGACTGCATCTGGTAATGTTTCCGTCCAGGAGGTCAGATGGGTCATGATAGATATACACTCCCAGGTACCTGAAGCAGTCAGGTTCCCATCTAATCACTCTATTGAGGACTGGGCTAGGGGTGCCTCTGCGAACCGGGAAAAGGCATGTCTTAGCCCAATTCACCCGTAGGCCCGAGACCTCCCCAAACGCCGTGAGCGCCGTCGCGGCTCCATGTAGGGCTACAACTGGGTCCTCAAGGAAGAGCAACAGGTCGTCGGCATATAACGAAATGTGGTGCGGGCCCGAAGGTGTCCAGAAGCCATTATAATGAGCCCCCGATCGGAGTAGCAGTGCGAGAGGCTCCACCACCAGCGCGAAGAGAAGTGGGTATAACGAGCAGCCCTGTCTCGTGCCTCTTTCTACCGGGTACTGTGAGGAAATTAACGGACCCGCCCGAACCCTGGCCGATACGGAGGTATACAAGACCGCGGTCCACCTGATGAAACCCTCGCCGAGGCCGAACCGCCGCAACACAGTGTGCAGGTAGTCCCATTCCAGGCTATCAAACGCCTTCTCTAAATCTACCGATAGGACCACCGGGCACGGAGCATCCACAAGCGGTTCACCCAGCAAGCGGAACAACCTACGGATGTTCATTGTCGTGTTGCGCTTGGGGATGAACCCAGCCTGGTCCTCATGTACCAGGGAGCTCATGTGGCCCAGCAGTCTCGAGGCCAAGATGCTGCTCAGAATCTTATAATCGACCGTCAGCATCGATAAGGGACGGTAGGACGCCGGATCGGCCGAGTCCCGTCCCGGCTTGAGGAGGGGAACCACCAGGGCCTCGCGCATCGAGCCGGGGAGTCGGCCAAGCCTCTTCGCCTCTCTATATACGATCACCAGTCTCGGAGCTAGGAGGTCGGCATAGGCCGCGTAAAATTCCACAGGAAGACCGTCTAGACCCGGGGTCTTATTCCGCGCCATCTTTTTAATGGCGCTGCGGATCTCCCCCAGTTCAATATCGGACCCCAGGGCTTTCGCCACGTCAGGCTCCACCGCTGGGCGCTCCAGGGGCCTCAGATAGTCCTCGAGAAGGTCAGGGTCTTTGGCAGCACGACTGCGATATAACTGATCATAGTAGTGCCGGTAGCAGCCTAAAATCTCCGGTTGAGTGTGCACCATGGTCCCGTCCGCCATGCGCATGGACGTCGTCAGTGAGGTCTGGCGCGTAGGGTTAGCCAGCCATGCCAGCAATGCGCTCGATCTATCCCCTTCTGCGAGGGACCGAACCGTATAGGCCTTGTAGTCGAAGCAGCGCAGCCGCTCGACCTCTGCCGCCACCGCCTCCTTCGCCTCTGCCGTGCGTCCCTGAAGTTCAGGGTGCCCGGGGCGGCGGAGTTCCAACTCACGAAGCCTCCGATCAGCCACGTCCAAGTCATCGAGGATAACCCGCCTCATACCTACCTTCTTGGTGATGCAATAACCCCTCACTACCACCTTAAAAGCGTCCCATTCCAGCGCTCTCGAGCTCGCAGTGCCCCTGTTGGACGCGAAATACTCCTCGATCTTATCACCTAAGTCCGCTCTGAATACAGTGTCCTCGAGGATCTCAGGACGTAACTTCCAGGTGGGCACCGCCGGCGCCCCCGGAAACCAGCGAAGGGCCAGCAGGAGGGGGTTATGGTCCGAGATGGTCCTAGTCAAGTATTCGGAACGGATCGCCGCTGAAACCAGTTCAGTGGAGCCAAGAAACCCGTCCAACCTAACGTGCAACTCGTGTAGGCCCGAAAAGTAGGAGTAGTCTCTAGCATCGGGGTGTTGTGCTCTCCAAATATCCTTCAGACCCCAACGTGTCTGCCAGTCCCTACGACCGTTAGCCACACGGCGGACCGGAGAGTCAGGGAGGGGCGGATGCGAGCGATCGGTCTCCACATCCACTACCGAATTGAAATCCCCACCGAGCAGGAGGGGCCCCGTGAAAAAGTGGGCCAACGAGCCCGATAACCTAGAAAGGAAGGCAATCTGGTCCATGTTAGGTGCGTATACACAGCAAACGTTCAGGTCCCTCCCCCCCAGAGTGCCCGATATGGCCACGTAGCGCCCCTCTGGATCTACCACTGAGTTTGTGAACTGGAAGGGAACCCCAGCCCTAATCCAAATTAGCGCCCCCCTGGCATACGCGGAGTACGACGTGTAGAAGACCTGCCCCCTCCACCTACGCTGTAGCGCCGCCCCTTCCGCCTTGTTCAGATGAGTCTCCTGCAGCAGCGCCATTTGTATTCCCCTACGCACTAAATAAGCATGGACTTTGTGCCGCCTAGACATGGTATGAAGCCCCCGCACGTTCCAAGTAATACACTTCACATTAGCAACGTCAGCCATTGTCCCATACTGTCCGTGCAAAGTCTCCCCATCTGGGTCCCAACATAGAGCGAACAACAATCACCCCAGCACTGATGGCGGCCATTTCCCCCAACCAAAACACAACAACTCTTATGCTAACCAAACCCCTGCCCACCCTCCCCAGAACAGGACCCAAATAGCTCCATCTAGTTCCCATCCAAACCATGCCCTCAGAAAACCCTTCGTCCCCAACTAATCCTACGGTCGCCACCGTAGGAAGGCCTTAAGGGCCAGGTGCGGGCTGGGTGGTGGCAGTGGGCCCTCGATGCCCTGGCTACCAGGACTAAAGCAAGCCCAAAACAGTAACGGAAACCCTCGGGGCAAAGGCAAGGCACCCCCCCCGCTTCTCCGGAGATCATGCTGAACCATCGGCTCCCGCCACCCCCGCTGCGGGCCCCCACCCAAAAGGATGCAGCTCACCCCGTCAACCCTGTCCATCCAGAAGGTCCTCAACCGATTTCGGTGTGATCACCGGTGTGCTGATGCTATCTGTCACCGAGTTCTCCGAGTCCGTCGATGCCCCCTCGTCACCAGGGTTCTCTTCTTCCGCAATGGTATCATCTCGTGATCCAGATAGTGCAGACAACACCTCTAGTACTCCTTTCCGCTCCGTCGATGTCTCCGCAGTTGAAGGGCCGCCCGACCGGCCCCGGCGACTCCGCATCTTTGTAGATCGCCGTCGCTGTCCCGGCTCCGCCGTTGGCTGAGATGCGGAGGCGAAACCATCTTTCCCAGCTCTATAGAGTTCAAGCCAGTTACAGACATCCTCCGGGGTATCAAAAAATTGAGTCTTGTCATCGACAATGATGCGGAGCTTTGCAGGAAATAGGAGCGAGTATTGGATGCCCTCGCTCCGGAGCTCGCGCTTGACCGCCAAGAATGAAAACCGCCTGCGTTGGGTTTCATAGGTGTAGTCCGGGAAGATGTTCACCTGGCTGTTCTCCACCTTGAAGGGGCCATTATGTCTAGCGGCATTGAGGATGAGGTCCCTGTCGCGAAAATGCAGGAGGCGCGCCACCACTGGACGCGGTGCACGGCCCTGTTGCGGTGGCCTTGCTGGGACTCTATGAGCTCGTTCAAGGGTGTAGAAAGAGGATAAGCCCTCCGGGGCCACCGTGTCTCGGAGCCAGGCTTCCAAGTAGGCCACCATGTCGCCATCTTCGATCTTCTCCGGCAGGCCTACAACTCGGATGTTGTTGCGCCTGTTGCGGCCTTCCGCATCCTCCGCTCGCTGCTCCAGGGCAGAAATCCGGGTTAGGGCATCTTTCATTGTCGCGGCCAAGGATCGCTGCGCCGGCTCCAAGGTTTTCACCGAGCCTTCCACTTCTTTGACCCTGTCCGACAGCTTGCCGTGATCCGCCCTAAGGAGGCCCAGGCTCGTCGCCACCTGGGCAATGTCCTGCTGAAGGGCCGAGCGTGTGGTCTCAATCGCCTCCAGGACGCGGTCAAACTGTTGCTGCAACGGCGCGCCACCAGCACTTCCCGGGTTTCCATGGCCCTCCTTGTCCGGGGTCTCCGAGTCAGAGGCGGCCGGGGTAGTCTTCTTGGCCCCTCTCGGCTTCCCCATGTCGCGGGAAGCGCACAGTGTGGACTCAGGGGAAGGTGCCACCGAGTGCGGGCGTCGGCTATAACTCTCCCGAATGCTGGCCCTCGGGGTGAGGGCTGGTGATCCTCTTCTCCAGGGCCAGGTGGACCTCCACAGTTTCGGCTCGCGCCACCACCGTGTCGTCTGAGAGCGCTGAGGAGGAGGCGGAGACACTCGGCGCCAGGCCGGGCAGGCCCGTCTGGTTGACGAGGACCCGGAGCGAGGGCCACCCACACCACCCGAGACTTTGTGGCGCCAGGGGGTTGTGCTTCCCATGGGATCGGGTCGATCGGGGGATGCAGCCAAGTGCCGTGTCGGGGGTCGGCACCACCGTCAGGACCTCCAGGCGTCCGTGTGCCGGGGTTCACTATGGTAGGGGCATCCGACCATCCAGGCGCAATCACCAATATCAGAGTCTCATCAGGTCAAAGTCCAGTTCCTCGCTTTCCAGGAAGACAAAAGAGCGGAGGGCACGCTGTAACCAGCGACGATCCTCCAGTCTAATGGTCCCGTCCGAGGGGACAAAGGGGTCCGGGCGCCATGTTGGGTCGCTCTCCTCGGGACCACAAACTTCGAATTTCGGGCGGATCACCACCCGTCCAGGCTGCGCCAGGTGCCTCAGAAGGGTCCAGTCGGGCCGAACAACGATTTGCGGGGGCTAGGGTGCCCCGCGGCCTCCGATTAACAGGATAATCCCGGGCTCAGTCCCGGAGCCGAGCTCTCAGGCGACCATCGCCATCGGCGCCCAAGCCACGCCCCGGTGACGTTCATATGTTCTGGCACTGTCCCTCGATCCAGACTTTTTGGCAAGAAGGGGACAAGATGTTATCTTTCACAATAGGGAAGGAAATCTTTGGTGTCATAGAAGGTAATTGGTCACTGATAAAGCTATAGTAGAAGCAAGCATCTTTATTATTTATGCTAATTCTGCTAGCACCAAGGGAGATTTGCCTGAAATGGGTGACATCTGCATCTCTGGCTTTTATGGATTGGGTAATCTCAGCTCAGAAAATTAATATGTTAGAGCGCAGTTCTCAGAAAGAGAGTAGAGATGAGATAATTACGGGAGCATTGGTATAAGACAAGGAAAAACGACATATGAACCCACAAAATGTTGCCTAGCAAATGTCTAATGTTTATGAAATAAAGACAACCAACAAAAAGAGATTTACCAAGACCAGCAGGAACCTCCAAAAAATGTTTGATGGGGTTTTGTACCAGGTAATAAGAAAGTATGACTGGGGTCTCCACAAACATTCTTCCTTTTCTTTTACATGCCTGAGCCCTTGCCTCCTATTGGCAAATGAGTACTAATAAAAAATACGAATAATAATAATGACCTGCACAAAGGCTTCTTTCTCTTTTTTTTAAGTTTAGAAATCACTGAAAATAATGTTGAAAACCTCATAGTTTAAAAAAAATTACATTTTTTTTTGGTTTTACAATCATCCATACAGTAATTACATTGGATATTTCTATATTATCAGTAGCATCAGTACCCAACACTTTATTCCTTTTTAGGGTCTTCTATTGCTGTGAGTGAGCTCCAGGACTAGGTCACTCCAATATACAATGAGAAACAGGTCAACCGGTACTGATATTATGTATAGAAGATCGTAGGCCACAAACTATAGCCTACAGACCTAGAGACGACAGAAACAGTGACAACTGCTGTATTCAACTACAATCCCCCACCCCCCTTACCACCCCCACCCCCTTCCAGGCGTGCCACGGTCGGGTTCATCGTTGAGTAGTAGGTGAAGGTCTGGCTACCCTCTTCTTCTCAGTACTATCGTCTGATGCAAACAGTTCCACTGGTACCTTCAATGTGCAAGGTTCGCAAAGTGCTTCACACTCATCTATGTGGGCGAATTGATCCATCTTAGCTCATTGATTAAACCTTCTCGAGCCTACCAATCAGCAACCCCATGGTTTTAAATGTGCCAATCACTGAAGGGCTGGCTGAGTTTTCAAGTGTGCAAAGCCCTCCAGCAATGATCTGCACCAAACGTTTTAAGTGTACAAAACACTGGATGGCTAAATAAACTCTTTCTCCACAATTGTTAAGTGTGCCAATCACTGAATGGCTGGATAACGTGTTTCAAATATGGCTGACTATTTGCTTTTAAAATAACCAGGAAATGTAAACCTCTGTCTATTTTAATTATGTCCTTCTTTTGTTTCACTTCTTCTATGTTATTCTAGGGTTATTTAGAGACGATGCCAAAACCACCAGTAGGTGGTAAATACTTTAATCGTTTAATATTTTTTGGGGGTGGAATGATTGATGGTAATGCCGGTTGAGAGGTGTGGCAACTTCAAAAAGACCGTACTTGTAATCAGAAACTTTCGACAGGCGCTGACTGTCAACGAGTGCAGCGCATTTTGTAATTATCCTTAATTGTATAATGAGTTATTCACGTAGCCGGTTGCTGAGCTTGACACTCGTCTTTGTGCACTTGCTGATCACAGCACTACCCATCCACTGATCTCGCTCCGCTTCTTCTTAACAGTTGACACACACAACAGCTGATTACAGCGCTCTTTGAGCGCATGCTCTCGTATCACAGATGCATTTGGAAAAAAATGATTTTTATCATCCATTCACCGTTATCACACTTAGGGCCCGATTACGATTTTGGTGGTCGTGGAGCAGGCCGCCATGCCAGCGCCTCGCTTCCAATCCGCAAAAGTCGAATGCCACCCGCCCGCCGGCCAGATTGCGAATATTTTAGTGGTGTGGCAGGCAGGCGGAATGGCGGTCCCACTGCAGTGCAGGTTAAAGACTCATAAGTGAGCCTTAATAATGCATCGCAGCGGGACTGCCAATGCACATTCTTGCACAGCATGGACTGAGCAGTCTTTGCCATGCCATGCATGCACACAGGGGCACAACAGGGGACCCTGTGGGGGCTCCCATGCGTTTCCCCACCACCAGCCTTTCCATGGCCGGCTCACCGGGCTGGCGGTGGGGAAACTTTAATATGCATGATGATGCTGCAGCGGCACCGCCATGCATATTGCTTACCCAGACCACTGCGCCATCGCCAGGAATCGTGAATCCCTGGCAGTTGCGGCAGTCCCAAATCCCTCTGACCGCTGTACTGATACTACAGTGATTGGACAGCTGGTGCGCCGGTCCTCTATCCACCACCGTGGCTCCACCGTAAATGAACTCTTAATCAGGCCATTAGCGTTTGGCTTTCTCTTGTCAAAACTATGCGATTCTGTGCCCCCAAAATGTAAACTATCCTTTGATGTAATCTTACACCGTTTTTTTCTATTTTTGTCTAAATCTTTAATAAAAATGTTGCTGAACTGTACTCACGATACCTCTTACTCCAGATCTCTGTACTCATAATACACTCCCTAATTCTCCCCGGCGTCAACCTTGAAATGACCTTTCTTCACACTTCTTGAAGTGGATAGGAGTATTTTATAAGAAATAGAAAGACAACCCGTCTGGTATAAAGGGGCATAGAAAATAACTGTCAAGGATAGGCATGGAACACACCTACATCATACATTTCGCTGATATCAACGTGTTCCATGATCCTCCAGTGACATGCCCACACTATGTCTACCCCTTAAATTGAGGGGAATGAAGACATCTAAGTCTACATTTAGGTGTAAATCTACATTTGGATAAGATGAATAATAAAGAACTGTAAACCTACACATAAAATGTAGTAGTAAACATGCATGTGAAAAAATACACATGTGTATTTACCTTTGTGAACAAGCCCTTTAACATTTGGTGGTCTGTATTTTTCCCTGCTTTCCATTGTATCCGCTCTTCCATGGACTTGAGCACTTCTGCTCAACTATTTTCCATGACGAGGAACTGGGCTGCTTGTCTCCAGCAGAAGTGTGGCAGACAAATTCTTAAGCAGACTGTAATTTGATTGTTACATGAAATGCTGTTAAAATGACAAATTGTGCAATTATTCGTTACACGCAGTACACAATTAGTGCCAGTGAACAGGAATAACAAAATAACAAGGACACAAGCAGCTGCTTCTTGGATTACTTGGGATTTGTTGTGTGAAATGGCATTCTTCCATCAACACATTTCACGCTTACCTATAAGGTAAACAAACATAGTTTGGATTTCATGTACTGACAGGTAATTTTGCGTATTTAAAACCCCCAAAAATTGGCTTAATTATACAAAATTCAAATTAAGCAAACTTTGCATACCCAGACTGAAATCTCGCTTGCATTATGTAACTACATGTAATTGTCATAATAGCTAATAGTTTATCTCCTGCCTGACAGCAGGTGACTACTTGTAGCATGCACGTTGCATAGTCAGGCAGGTGGTCCACATGTTCTCATCAGCCTGCCATGCCGTCGTAAAGTGGTGAATAACACCTGTTCATGTGATTATCAGTTTTTGTGTGTTTCCCACGCTCTTAATTGATCATGCCCTATTACTTACCGATAAATGTACTTACCCAGCATTCCTCCTGAACTACCAAGCCCCCAGATGTAGGCCAGCTGACAGGGAGGGAGGGAGAAAGGTAAGTAATGAATGGGACGGGGACGACGGGACCAGGAGTAATGAATATTACCGGTAAGAAATGGGGCATTACCCCAGGCCCCTTCTGTCCCCGTCCCATTCCTTACAAGTGAGAATACCCAAGCAGCACATTAGCATTCATCCACAAGAAACTACCAGGAGACAGAGAAACAGCAACTCCCAGTGATTTAGTGGAATGCAGAGGCAGGAACTCAGCAGTGCACAGCCCTCAACACTCCCAACCCAAAATTAGCGTCATCATCCAGCAAATTCTGGATCCGATAATGCCTCACAAAAGTGTGAGAGGATGCCCAAGTAGCCACCTTACAGATCTCAGACAGGGAAACCCATTGCACCTCATTCCAGGAGGCTGCCGTCCCATGAGTAGAATGACCTTGCACCCCAGCAGGAGGAGGAGAACCCGGCGGGGAGTAAGCCAGCTAAATGACCTGTAGCAACCAACGACCAATGAACAAAAAAGAAGCCTTCCTGCCCAGAGGACACCCCAAAAAAGTCAAACAGGGAGTCTGACTTCCAGAAAGGATGAGCCCGATCCAGATAGATCCGTAAGGCACAACTGACATCCAACAAGGACAATCACCTTCCGACAACTGATCCCTGTTCAAAGCAGGCAAGACCAACTCCTGAAAATGATAGAACTGCGAAGGAACCTTTGGAACAAAATAAGAATCCAAACACAGGACCACCCCATCTTCAGAAAACTACAGGAAAGGCTCCCTTGCCATCAGAGCCCCTAAATCACCAAGGCACCTGACCAAAGTGATAGCCACCAAAAAAACACCTTGAAGGTGTCAAACTTAAGATCCACTTTAGCCAAAGCCTCAAATGAAGCAGCCACCAATGCACACAATACAAGGGGAAGGTCCCACAAAAGGAACAAGGGCTTCACCAAAGGACTGGACAATAGAAAAACAACAGCAACCACCAAACCAAGTAGTCCCCGTCCTGCAAATTCCCCCACCTGGAACGAAATGCCTTAATGGCCACTAAGCAAGCAAGTTGGACACAGCAAAACGCTTCTCAAACCCCTCTCAGAGAAACTACAGCACCACTGTTAGAGAACACTCCCGCGGAGACAACCCCAAAGAATGAATCTGAGCTGGAAATTCCCCTAATGCCTACCATTGGACTTTAGAGTTGAAGGCCGACAAGACCGCCAAATAGCCACGGCTAAGTGATTGGGGAGACCTAGACGTCGCAATCCCCGGCCTCTCAACCTCCAATCAGACAGCCACAGAAGAGGCAACATTGGAGCTGACCTCAGAGGACACAGAAATCAGGGGAGCAACCACGGATCCTGAACAACTAACAGCTTCAGAATGAGGAACCAAGACCTGTGGGGCCAAAACGGCACCACCACCTCCTGAGACTCCCACATCAGACGAGCAAGGAACTAAGGGATCAGAGCAATGGGCGGGAATGCATACAACAAACGGGCCAGCCAAGGAACAGTCAACGCATTCACTACCCAGGCCCTTACCTGAGGAACCCTGGAACAAAAGCAGGCCCGGACTGGCCATTGCGGGCACTGGGCAATCCCCCGGTGCGCCGCAAGGGTGGGGGCCGGTTTTGGGCTAAGGGCAGGGGGCCATTTTTGTTACAGGGCCGTTTTTGCAGCATAGATGCAAAAGCGGCCCTGTAACAAAATCAGCCGAAAACTGGCCCGACAAAGAGCTCGGTCACACCCCCAGGGAACCGGCTGAGCACTTTGCCAGGGCCAGTTCTGGTTCTCAGTCCGGCCCTGAACAAAAGTGAGGAAGCTGAGCATTGTCCCGGGACACAAAGAGGTCCTGGAAGGGAAGACCAAACCTCCCACAGATCTCCTGAAAGACGACTGGAGACAGACAATTCCTGGGAGAGGGGGAAAAATTACTGAGGGCATCCGCTACTCCATTGTCCATCCCCCTGATGTGAACAGCTGACAGATACAACAGGTGCTCCTCCGCTAACAAAACATGGGAACCACCGCTGCATTCAGGGACTGGGACTGAATCCCCCCGATGATTCAGATCACCATGTTGCCAGAACGCACAGCCACATGCAGGAACCCCATGACAGCTAGAGACATCACGACAGCTCTCTCCAATTGGAGGACCGGCTCCCCTCCTGAAGAGACCAACGACCCTTCAGTGAGTCAGATCCCAATGTCCCCCTCCACTCGAAAGCACTGGCAATGTAGTCAGGACCACAAGAGGAGAGGGCTGCAATGGTAACCCCACCGTCCACCAGCGCAGAGCTGGGAGGATGGAAGGAGACATCAGAACCAGAAGTGCCAGATCCCAAGACTGAGCAGCCCAATGGGACAACAGATGCACGAGCAGCGAAGGTAGACGTAGGTGACTGGCCGCCTGCCATGCCTGAAAACTAATACGTTGTACCGCGTGATGCACCTACCCCCTGCTCGTTGAAGCACTTTAGGAAAATACCTCAAGTTTTTATTGTTGCTCCACATTTTTGAGAGCACCTCACCTTTGGCATAATTCACCATTGGTTTAATAAGGATTTAGGACAGGGTGAGTCTTTTAGGGGGCTCATACCTTCCATCTCCTTTTGGTCCTGATGAATACCGGGAATTTTCCATGACGGTTGAAACATGTTGACCAACGCACTATGAACACATACTGAGATACGTAGGTCGTAACTCCCCTTCCAGTATCTCATTCTTTATTATTTTAATATTGTCCAGTTGCTTTTCATTAAAACTTACCCATAAAGCTAAACCAGGACAATTTTTAACACAATTTGTTTGCACTTACACCTCACAACCTGCTCCACTGCATTCCAGGTGTCGAAGCACACCTTGGTGACGCTAGGCCACCAGGGTGGACCCCGATGATGAAGCATGTCACCACTAGGTGGTGAGTGAGGGGTTTAATAAAAAGGAATATTTATTCCACTTTTTGGAAAACCTTCAGCCTACTCATCGGGTGTTACTCCTCTATTTGTTTTTCAATATTGACCAGGGGAATAGGAGTATCCCTCGTCCATTCCATGTGGACACAATCCCTTACTCTCTCAATTGTTTTTTCGGACAACAGATGCACCCACAGAAGACCTAGATGAAATCGTGCCCAAGGGACCATGAACAATGCTGCTGCCATGAGCCTCAGAGGCTGATACCAAAGGCAAACAGAAATGGAGCCCCCCTGCAGGAAGTGCAGAGTAAGGGAACCCAAGGTCAATCCCCAAACCTCTGTCAAGAACACCCTGTTCAGGGCCTTGCGGAAACAAGCCCTGATAAATTTCAGGTCCTCAGAGGGCACCAGATAACATTTTGGAAGGTTCAGTAGCAGAAACCCATGAGCCCCTAAAGCCAAACACACCACCCTCAGATTGAGCAGCAGCTGATCACGAAAATGGACCGACTAATCTTCTGGGTAAGGGTAAATAATGATTGCCTGAAGATTTACGGAAGTCACCAACAGAGCCACCACCTTCATGAACACCCAGATCTCAGGCCAAACGGTAGGATACAAAACTGAAAAGGAATGCCCCGTGCCAAACCCCAGGAACCTGCGACAGAGCGGAGATACCCCTTCGGGGGTCGAATCTGGCGCTATATAAGAATAATATAATAATAATAATGAATTGGGATATGGTAGTATGCGTCATGCAGATCCAAGGTGCACATGAAATGCCCCAGGAGAACCAACAGAATCACCCGCCAAAGAGTCTCCATTTTGAAGGGCAGACGAACCACAAACATGTTCAGAGAATTTAAGTCCAGCACCAGACGGAACCAGTCTGTCAATTTGGGTACCAGACAAAACAAAGAGTAAAACCCCCACCCCCTCTCCAGAGGAGGTACCATCTGAATCACCCCTTTGTGCAGGAGTGACTTGATCCCCAGGGACAACTCAGACAGACAGGATGGCCAAGGAGTTGGACGAACCCCGGAATCCGGTGGGGGCACAGTGAACTCGATGCGATACCCCCAGAGCACAATGTCCAAAACACACACATCGGAGGTAGACTGCAACCAGACCGGAAGAAAGTACTGAATCTGACAACCTACCAACAATACTGTGATGTCCATCATATAGTCAGGACTTCAGCTTCCTGTCCTGACCCTGGCCAGAAGAAAACCTCCCATAACCCCTAGAATACTGCCGCCTCAAAGGGGGATAAAGAGGGATTTAGGTTTTTAAAATTCCTTATCAGAGGAGAACTGTTTTAGAGAATATGTGAGAGGCTGGCTGAGTATATGGCGCTCTCGTATGTAAGCTTAGCAACCTGCACTAATTCAGATTACCCTAATGGGGATTTTAGTGTTCTTAGACAACCTTAGAAAGCTCTTTAAGTGGTAGCTGTTGAGAGCAGCCTTCAGGCTTAGTCCAGAAGGAGTGAAAAGCAATTTGTTTTACCAGTACTTAATCTTATGGTGTAGGTTACGTGGACAAGAATCACACAGTGTAGTTATAAAAATAGGTATTTTATTACAAACACTCACTAACACATTGCAATATCTCCTACCTGGAGATATAAACACAATACTTAAGAAATAGAGCACGTAAGTAGCACAAATACACAGTGGTCTTCAGAGGGGGACCAAACCATATACTAAAATAGAGTAATGGGAACCACGACTCAAGTCAGGAATGGACCCAGAAGACGTAGAAGGGTTGGAGACTCAAGGAACCACCCAAGGTAAGTACTCAGGAAGCCTACAGGGGCCGTGTGCAGAGCGTGAACACGACTGCGTGATCAACACAAGTCAATGGGTCAGTTGCATTTGCAGTTTTAAAGAAAAAGGACCCTTCCCAGCGGACCATGAAGAAACCCAATGGAAGATGGAAGGTTAGAGTCACCCCACCCGTGGATATCCCAGGAACAAGGATACCTACACCAGGGAAGACGGGTGCATAGGTGTCAAGTGACGTCATAAACCGCCATAAACAACAATGTAGGACTTCTGAAAAGATGCCACTAGAGAAGAAGACCAAGGAGTCAAGATGGAACCCAAAGGTGGATTTAGGATGAGAGGTACCTGCAAGCAGATGGGAGAGAGTCTATGCCACTCAGGAGTGACTAGGAGCCATGGAAGATGAATTACCACTGATGTCGGAGATGCAGGAGAAGTTGACTGTGCCCTTGAAGTTGCAGCTGTGCGGATTAGGCGACGCTGTAGAAAACCAGGAGTGGATCACGAGCTGTCCCACGTTAGATGTCAAGAGCCAGGGGGTCAGTGTCGGCAGGGGCATCAACAAGCCTTGGCAACAGCAAACAATGTAGTTGAAGAAAAAAGGTGTGGTGTCACGACACGCAAATCTCCTTCCACCTATATGAACGCTGCAGGCATCTCTGCTGCCATTCCCCTGGCAAGGCAGTCAATATATACATTACAGATATTGTGTTGATTATGGCTGAACAAAACACAGAGTTGTTTTGGGCTCGGGGGCTATTTTGGAGGGGCATGTGTTCTTCTGTTTTACTTTCTATGTTGTATTTTTCAGTTGGCCTTTATCGAGACTACATTGGCAAGTCTGTGCTGCCTAATAGGGCACACAGTTTTTGGCCACTGACTCATAGCCCAAACAGTTTCCTGCCATTGTTATTGATGACTCATAGGAAGTTGCACCATGATTGCCGCAGTGATTAATGACTCATAGGAAATTAAACTGTGGTGCCTAGGTGATTGATGTCTTGGAAGTTACTATCAGACTCCTACCAATGTTTCCAAAGGAACGACATGCAAGACGAGAGGTCCCAACTTTCCCTGTTTACTTATCATACCAACAGTGTCTAAGTAGCAATAGTAATCTAGAGGAAGAAGGAGAAAAAAGAAGGGGGAAAAAATTAAGTGTCCCACGACGCTTTCAATCTAGGACAGGACCAGACAGCCAGGAGAATTCCTAATAGAACAGACAGAATACATTATTATGTAGAAAGGTGTTGCATGGAAGTGACAATATAGAGGTTATTGTATTTCCCTAATATACCTGAGTAAGTCCCTTCTTCTATGTAAAAAAAAAATACTGTGTGTGAGATTTTTGTCTATAGAGAATGAAAAGAACGGCGTCAATTGGGATATACAACAAGATAGAGAAGGAAAAGAAAAGCTTCAGTAGCACCTACCCACGTACAGCTGGATAGGCCCATGTCATCAGGAGACCTGAAGTGGAATCTAATCCCCTAGCAACTTGCTAGTACCTTTAAATAATATAATTTGTATAACAGCTATGTTTACTTCCCCCTTAACTTCAGGGAGAAGAAATATGGTATTCCTTATATTTATAGGAACACACTTTGATTAAAGAATCCAACAAAAAGGAAAAGAAAAAACAGATCTCCAAGGAAGGTGGTCCTAAATTCAGATAAGTATATGAGTACATTTCTGATACTAGAGTCAATGGCAGCACGTTCCGCACTGTTACTGTGAATACTGAATGACTGGTGGTTGTTCTTGTTTTTTATTTATTTGCAGGATTCAGGAAGTTTGAGCTTGTGATGCCTATTCAGAGAGCCGCAGGCAGGAATCATGTTGACACCCTACAAGATAGACCTCACAGACGAACCAAGACCAGAATACCGTAAACTGCGGGTAGGAGACACGACGAGAGACGCCAGGATCCTATCAAAAAAAACCCGAAGGGCTGCAGGTAAGTGGACCGGAAGTGGAAGGTCAGGATCCCAAAACACTAGAACGTGAAGCGTTGCAATACAGGATCCGAGGAGTTTTATACTCCTCTGCTGTAGCCCACGTACTCGACGAGGGACCACAATTGTGAAACTTACACTATGATTGCCACAAAGATTAATGACTCATAGGAAAGTACACTGTGATGCCTCAGTGATTGATAACTCATAGGAAGTTACACAGTTAATGCCACTTTAATAGGAAGTTCCACCATGATTGCTGTGATTGTTGTTTCACAGGAGGATCAACATTCTGTAAGACTGCTCTATAAATATGTCTGTGCCCTATCTTCCTTGCTTGTTTTTCTACAACATCAGCAGGGCCAGTCGAAGCAGTAGAGAGCTCACAAATCGTGAGATAAGCACAAGACCGAGTGAGCAGGGACCTGTCAGCACCTTCGAAGAATCATGGAACAAGAACAGCGAGTAATCATGAAGCTGCAGCATCAGAAGCGGTAGAGAACTTCAACGTGGCTTCAAGATTTTGCCAAGAGCGTCACTTCAGTTGGAGCAGTGGGAGAGTCTTCACCAGTTGACACTGTGCAGTCGGTTGCAGTTCAAACAGCACCAAACCCTTGCTGGCACAGCACAAAAAAAACAAAAGGCAAGTGTGGGTCAGTTTGGAATGTGGTGGGCTCTGCTTTTGTACAAATCTTGTTGGCAAAAGAGCAGGTGGGATTCGCTAAAGACATGCTTAGATAATTTGGATTAGTGTGGAGTGAGGAAACTTCGCTTTAGTCAAAGATTGAACATTCCTGTAGACTGTACAAATAACAGTAATACTGAGGTAGTGAACCCCACTATTGGAATATAGGAATAAAGAATAATACTGGTCAGATCACCTGTCTTTTGTCGCTAAACAGAGAAAGGGACCGTAAAAGATATTTCCTGTGCCCTTTCAGCAATTAAGAATCAAGGGGGAATCCATCCCATTAAAGGTTCCTAGAACAGTTTCAGCTGAACTTATTTTCTTTTCAGGTAAGGTGGTATTGATCACAAGTCTGTACACTAGCAAAATACTTATATGGTAATAGCAGGGACTTATACAGGGACTTTTTTGTGTCTTTCAGATCTCCCTCCCAGCTGTCCCCTTCCTTTCCTTCCCGAGCTTGATACTTTCAACTGTCTGTGCTTTAACATCAAGCAGCAGTTGGGAAGATCCGAAGGTGGACCCACTTGAGCATCAAATTGATCCTGAGGAGTTCGTCTGGCTGACATGCAGTGTCGGGACCAGCAAGGTCCAAGTGGCTCACCACAAGCAGGTAAGTCAGAGCAGGCCAGGAGCAAGCAGGGTAGCCTACTAGAGCCAAAGAAGATCCTTAAGGGGACCCATGGGTCAAAGGCACAGGAGTCGCAAGAGGACCTTGAGCAGCTCACCAATGAAGAAGGCCCACGGTGCAGAGGAAGTGGTGAGGGTGAAGATCATGGCTGCATGAGTTGCTTGAGGTTTGGAGCCCAAACATCTCTGGAGGAGAGAGTCAACAAGCTTTGGGGACGGCAAGTCAAACCGGTGCACAGGGGTTCTGTTGCAGAGGTTTCGACGAGGGATACTTGCCTCAAACTCGGTATGAAGACAGTGCAGGCCTCGTGTTGCTGAGCCTTTTAGTGTCCGTGGGAGCCAAGGACCAGCAGACTGGACAGCTGCGTTGCGAAATCTGCAGATGCAGGGGAGTGACTCCTTCACTAAAAGGGAGAGTCCTTCAGGTGTCTTGCATGTCCACAGGTGTGGTGAGGAACCTGTATGGAGCACGGGCACAGAAATTGCAAAAGACCAGACGGACGACAAGACCAGGAGCAGCAGGAATCTTCCCTGTTGCAGTCTTGATTCCCAAATCGAAGTCCAGTGAAGTCCAGAGTGTCCAGGTGGTCACAGTTGAAGAGGTATTTGATCTGAATCTTGTCCCACAATGAATCTAGGGACCCACCCACAGGTAAGCCCTTAAGTACCCTTAGGAAAGGTTTGGGATGATTCAGGGGTCCCTCCAGGAGGAGGGGCTGGACAGTGGGGAGGATACTCCCATGTCCTTTGTCCAGTTTCCCACCAACGGCTCCCTGAAATGGTTTGAACTGGAATATGCAAGGAGGGCACCAAATGTGCCCTTCAAGCAGTCTCAGTGGCGCTGGCAAGCACCCCCACCCTGCCCCAATGCACTAAACTCTGGCTGGGAGGTGGTCGCACCTCATTGTGGTAGGATATCTATTGTTCTGCCTTCCTGTTTGAGCTTGGCTCAGCAGCAGGGGGCAGACACGTGTCTCTGGCAGCCCTTGCTTGCTGTGCAGTTCTGGAAGACTAGTACCGGAACAACTGAGGGCCTCCCGGAGCAGCTTTACAATGCATGGAATCATACCTCCCACACTGTTTACAGTGTGGGGGTATAGTTCTAACATGTTTGATACCAAACATGACAGGGTTCGTTACAGCCAGTTTAGAGATGGTCATCAGATAGTGATGCATCAATCAATCAATCAGGGAACTGTAAGCACACTACTCACCCGTGAGGGTCTCAAGGTGCATGGCCACTCTATATTTTGTAATGGCTGATGCACTTACAACCGGCAGAATGGACTCTGAAGGTTGTATGGGTGCGCTGCTCATGCAGGGGCACCCTCACACTTAGGACCAAGGACCCTGTCTTTAGGATTGAAAGGCCTGCCTTAGGGGTGGCTTATAGGTGGTGAACTTAAATATAGGGAACCTATATCTGCTGTAGGTGGTGCTAGCACCATCTTACACAGGATGCAATGGCAGGCCTGGAGTCACAATTTGAGTGGTCTCTCTTGGGTTGCATAATACATGCTTCAGACAATGGGAGACCCATGGCGTACCTATGCCCTGGGTACCTTAGTACCATATACTGAAGACTTATCAGGGTACACCAGTAGCCAATCTGGAAGGTACCTAAGTACTCACCATGGCCAATTTAGGGAAGAAGCACAGAGACTGGGGTTCTGATTAGAAAGGTCCCAGTCAGACTAGTCAGAAAAACATAACGGGGAAGAAGAAGAGGAACCAGAAGAGGAAGATGAAGATTTGTCCACATTACTGTGCTTCTTTGAATGTTTGCCCATCCTGATAAAAACCAGCAACAGTTACAACCCACTGTCCGAGATAAATAGCAAAAAGAACAAAAAGTAATCCACTAATAGATAGTGACCACTGCGCCTCCTGGCCTGGTCACCCCCACGCTCCTGTGCCTTCCTGCTCAGCCCCCCACTGCGCCTCCTGGCCTGGTCACCCCCACGCTCCTGTGCCTTCCTGCTCAGCCCCAGCCTCCGAGGACCGTCGAGCACACCAGCCTCCCGCCACCACAGCCACCCGAGGGCCGCCGAGGCCGTGCCAGATTTTCCTGTCGCCCTAGCCCCGCCCCCCCGCCAGCCGATTGGCTCCCGCTCCCACCCCCCCGCAGACCCTCCCGACCGGCTCCCTTATTAAGGGGAGTCCGACCAGAGCCAGGGAGTGACCACTGCGACTCCTAGCCTGGTCACCCCCACGCTCCTGTGCCTTCCTGCTCAGCCCCAGCCTCCGAGGACCGTCGAGCACACCAGCCTCCCGCCACCCCAGCCACCCGAGGGCCGCCGAGGCCGCGCCAGATTTTCCCGCCGCCCTAGCCCCGCCCCCCCGCCAGCCGATTGGCTCCCGCTCCCGCCCCCCCGCAGACCCTCCCGACCGGCTCCCTTATTAAGGGGAGCTCGACCAGAGCCAGGGAGTGACCACTGCGCCTCCTGGCCTGGTCACCCCCACGCTCCTGTGCCTTCCTGCTCAGCCCCAGCCTCCGAGGACCGTCGAGCGCCCCAGCCTCCGAGGACCGTCGAGCACACCAGCCTCCCGCCACCCCAGCCACCTGAGGGCCGCCGAGGCCGCGCCAGATTTTCCCGCCGCCCTAGCCCCGCCCCCCCGCCAGCCGATTGGCTCCCGCCCCCCCACAGACCCTCCTTCCCAGCTCCCTTTTTATGACGTCCCCAGAGCGACCGCGCAACGGACGCGCGCAGCGGGAGCACCGATTGAGCGCCGAAGGCGCGCCAAAGGTAAGCCCGTCTGCGCCCGTCCGCGCCTGGACCGCGCCCAGTGCCAGGACCCCTGGCCCCCGCAGACCCCAGCCCACCCGCCGGACGTACGACGCCGCCACCCTCAACGCACTCAACATCGGCCGAATCCCAGGATGCTACCAAGCCACCCCGAGACGAACCCACAGACCCTTCAGCTGCCACGCCTGCAAGTTCACCTGCATCCGGAACTGCCCCGCACCAGCACCCGCCAAGCCGAACACCAGCAGTAACCACCTCAAGTGCATCCTACTCAACACCCGCTCCGTCCACAGACACGCCATCGAACTCTGGAACCTCCTCGACACCACAGCTCCTGACGTCGCCTTCCTTGCGGAAACCTGGATGAACGATTCCTCAGCGCCTGACATCGCCATCGCCATCCCAGAGGGCTACAAGATCACCCGAAGAGACCGCGGCAACCAGACTGGAGGAGGCATCGCCATCATCTACAGAGACACCATCCGCATCGCGACCAACACCGACGACACCCTGACAACCGCCGAACACCTGCACTTCCAGATCCACACGGACCCCAAAACCACCCTCAGAGGCACCCTCATCTACCGACCCCCGGGACCACGCACACAATTCAGCGAAGACATCGCCGACTTCATCAGCCCGCACGCCCTCCCCTCCGCTGACTTCATCCTCCTAGGGGACATCAACTTCCACCTGGAGAACAACAACGACCGCAACACCACCACCCTGCTTGACAACCTCGCCATCCTTGGACTCAAGCAGCTGGTGACCACCCCCACCCACCTCGCCGGACACACACTCGACGCTGTCTTCTCATCCAGCAAGGACATCGTCTTCAGCCACGCCACCGGACTCCACTGGACGGACCACAGCTGCGTCCACTTCACCTTCAGAAGATCCACGATCCACCACCACCAGCAACAGGTTGCTCGAAGAAACTGGAACAAGATCACAGCAGACCAGCTCGCCGCTTCCCTGAGCCAGCACCCTCCCGCCAGCTCAGCGAACCCCAGCCAGGCCGCCGACAACCTCACGAAGTAGATCAGCAACTGCGCAGACAACCTCGCCCCACCGAGGACCTCGCCTAGCAGACCCGGCACCAAGAAGGCCTCATGGTTCACCGACGAACTCAAGAGCTCCAAGAAGAACTGCCGAGCCCTTGAGAAAGCCTGGAGAAGGGAGCCAACACCGGACAACATGACCACCCTCAAGCTCGCCACCCGGAAGCACCATCAACTGATCCGCGCCACCAAGAAAACAGCATTCAAGGACCGGCTGGACAACAACGCACACAACTGCAAGGAACTCTTCAACATCGTGAAAGAGCTCTCCAACCCCAACGCCGGAATCAACGACATCACCCCGTCGCAAGACCTCTGCAACTCCCTCGCCTCCTACTTCCACAACAAGATCGCTGACATACACAACAGCTTCAGCCCACAAACAACGCTCCCCACGACCGCACCAACGCCCCCTACCACCACCCTCAGCGCCTGGACCCAGATCAACACAGAAGACACCATCTGCACGATGAACTCTATCCACTCCGGATCTCCGACCGACCCCTGCCCTCACCTCATCTTCAACAAGGCCGACGCTGTCATCGCACCCCCCCTGCGGGACATCATCAACACCTCCTTCGACACCGCCACCTTCCCTGAGAGCTGGAAGCACGCCGAACTCAGCGCTCTACTAAAGAAACCAACAGCGGACCCCACCGAACTCAAGAATTACCGCCCCATCTCGCTCCTCCCGTTTCCAGCCAAAGTCATCGAGAAGACCGTCAACAAGCAGCTGGCCGCCTTCCTCGAGACGAATGGATCCCTCGACCCCTCACTGTCTGGCTTCCGAGCCAACCACAGCACCGAGACCGCCCTCATCGCTGCCACCGATGACATCCGAGCCCTGCTGGACAACGGTGAAACAGGGGCCCTCATCCTCCTAGACCGCTCCGCGGCGTTCGACACTGTTTGCCACCGCACCCTAGTGCAGCGCCTCAGCAACATCGGAATCCAGGAAAAGGCCCTGGAGTGGATCATTTCCTTCCTCGCTGAAAGAACACAGAGAGTACGCCTACCACCGTTCAGATCTGCAGCCACGGAAGTCATCTGCGGCGTTCCTCAGGGCTCCTCACTCAGCCCCACCCTCTTCAACGTCTACATGAGCCCCCTTGCGGCCATCGCACGCCAACACAACCTCAACATCATCTCCTACGCTGACGACACCCAGCTGATCCTCTCCCTGACCAACGACCCCGCCGCCGCCAGAACCAACCTCCACGAAGGGATGAAAGACGTAGCCGAGTGGATGACGACCAGCCGCCTGAAGCTGAACTCAGACAAGACGGAAGTCCTCATCCTGGGCTCCTCGCCCTCCGCCTGGGACGACTCCTGGTGGCCCCCCGCCCTGGGCACCGCACCCAAACCGACAGACCACGCACGCAACCTGGGCTTCATCCTGGACCCCTCCCTCTCCATGACCAGACAAGTCAACGCCGTCTCCGCGTCCTGTTTCAACATCCTGCGCATGCTACGGAAGATCTTCCGGTGGATCCCCACCGAGACCAGGAAGACGGACACCCAGGCCCTCGTCACCAGCCGACTGGACTACGGCAACGCCCTCTACGCCGGAACCACCGCCAAGCTCCAGAAGAGACTCCAGCGGATCCAGAACGCCTCAGCCAGACTCATCCTCGACATCCCCCGATGCAGCCACATCTCCGGACATCTGAGAGACCTGCACTGGCTCCCTGTAAACAAGAGAATCACCTTCCGTCTCCTCACCCACGCACACAAAGCCCTCCACGGCCCGAGCTACCTCAACAACCGCCTCAACTTCTACGCTCCCAAACGCCACCTCCGATCGACCAACCACACCCTCGCCGCCATCCCCCGCATCCGAAGAGCGACAAAAGGAGGAAGGTCCTTCTCCTACCTGGCCGCCAAGACCTGGAACACCCTCCCTCCCGACCTTCGCCTGACCCAAGACCACCTCTCCTTCAGGAAGAAGCTCAAGACCTGGCTGTTCGAGCAGTAGCGGCCCCCCCCCCCCCCCAAGCGCCTTGAGACCCTCCGGGTGAGTAGGGCGCTCTATAAATGCCTTGATTGATTGATTGATTGATTGATTGATTGTACAGAAACAAACCGCTGTGTGGTACTCACCAAATAGCTGCCAGAAATAGAGCCAGGATCAGCCACTTCAAACACGCCGTTTTCCCTACCGGCAGCGTCGTGCCTGACTTCCTGACTCACCATACCCACACGAAGTCAGGCAATAGGACCCGGAAGTGCTCCTAACTCCCTGAGCACAAAGCTGCCCCCACAGGCAAACACGTGCCTCCCAACAAGCCCAGCATCTCAGGAGTGTCAGTCTGCAATATTCAGGAAGCACCGCTGCAGCCCGAAACGTCTCCCTCCATGCCCAGCAGGGAGGGAGATCAGAACAACAGCCATGTCTCCACCACCCGGCACCAGAGACGACCCGCCAGAAGCTCCCGCTTCTGACCCTTCCTATTCTGTCGGAAGCCAGAAAAAAAAGAACAGGAGGATTACTGGGTAAGTACCAGTTGCCCAACCGTTTTTTAGCAGTGAAATAAAGAGAAAATAAAATAATAACTCATTATTATCATTTAATTTTTTGCTACTTCTGCAGCTTTGTATGAGGGGGCGGCAGTAGAGGAGAAGTGGTAGCACCCTCCTAAGTGTGCAATAACTGCCTGGCCGGCCCTCTCGGGCCACCCAAAACAGTCTTGCGCACTACGCATGTTCTCCATGCAGGCCCAATTACAGCCTGTATGGAGAACATGCTCAGGCTCCCAGTCAGCTTCTGAGTGCCGAAACAAGGCACTCAGAACAATAACTGGTAAGGCACCGTTGTGATTGCCTAACTGGGAGCCTGGGTGTGCTTCCTGTTGTTCTGGTCAGTGAGGGAGGGCTACGGAGGAAAGTCGCGGCGAGAAGGTAAGTTATTAATTTTATTTTCCCCCGTGTCCACCCCCACCTCTGATCCATGCTGGCCGCCGCTGGTAAGTATGTTTATGTACTCCCGTGGGAGGGGGAAATGGGGTAGGGTCCAGCCTTCCTTCATTATTTTTTTCTGTAGGTGAAATAGGAATATCTCACTTGTAATGAATGAGACGGGGACAGGAGGGACCTGGGTGTAATGTATCAAGTACGTGCCAGAATATCCTATGTGACATTTTCTGACAATCTTGGGTTTTTGCCAACAGACTTGGCATTCTGTTTATAATGTTAAATTGAAACTACAGCTTTTAGACATCAGGAGTGGGACTCTGTTGCCAGTACAGTTGTAGATCACCAGGAGAAACATGAGATATTAACTGCAGCACCTTTGAGAAGTGAGTAAGGGTGCTGGTGACATATCCATATTGCCTAGAGGATTTCGGTTTCCTATATAGATGTATAGGTGGAGAAGTGTGGCTCACGGTGTAGAGCAGGCAGACCCGGAAGCTGAGGTCAGACCCGGGACCAGGGTTCAATTCCCGACGCGGCAAGGTCTTGAGCTCAAATGTCCACGGACTCGATAATTCTCGCTTCGGTGCATGCTCTAATCATGGGTTCTCACTCTGCAACTCTGGGCATTAAGCTTGCTTAATCTCCACAACGGCCCCCCTGCGGCGGGATGCCTGGCTTTCACCTTGTGGATGCCCTGTAGGGGCTATCTCACAGGGAAAAGCCAGGACGGGTTCCCAAGGCAAGCGCCGGGAAACCTCCGGGTAGCTGTGCGCTCAATAAATGCAATAATAATAATAATAATAATACTTCAAATAAGAGGAACCTGCCAAACATTTTTCTTGAAACTTTACTTACACAATTCTAACACTGGAGGGCAGTGCACACCAAGTCATGGAAGTTGACAATTACTTCTCACCCCCTTCAAACTCCTCACATTCGGAGGAAAAATTATTATACTATTCTACAATCAAAAAATACAAAAAAGTAGGTAGTTTCCTTACAGGATTTTGATTCTGAAGAGGACAACGTGCATCATTTGGACCCCTGGTTTTACTAGCTGGAAAAAAAAGCAGCTATCGTGGTGCTATTTAGAGACAGATGTCAATAGAGATAAAACTGGATGTCCGAAGAAATTGAGTTCCCATAGTCAGGCACTAGGCATGTAATAGATCAATAAAAAGTAATTAATGAATCAAACTCCTCCGCTTCTTCAAGGCGCTCTCAAAACAGAAGACCATGGCCGAGACAGGACAAGCAACTACTGCTTCAGTGGGGCTGCAACAATATTTAGAGTGCAGATACTGGGAAGTGACCACGCGAAAGGCACTGGGGATACCTGCACTTTGTCTTTAAAAACACAACAAATGGTGCCAATTCCCCTCTAAATTTACCGTTTATAAGGGTGCTGCAGCAACTCCTGCACCCCTGGTTTAAACACCACTGCGCCTAAATCTACCGCTATTAATTGAGCAAGCATTGGGGGGCGGAGCTTGCTGGCGTCCATGCAAGACGTGTGAGAGCTGAGCTCCTCGCCTGAGCCCCTTTAATATTCGTCAAATTGATCCTTTTTGGCGCCTCACTGTCCTCAGCGAGGGCGGATTTTGCTTCTACGACCCCTGGAGCTGCTGGGGGCACCTTTCCTGATCGAAATCGGTGGTGGCATCGATCAACGGACCGGCGGAGTTTGGAGTTGCGGACCAGGCCGCAATCCGCGGACTATCCTTGGGGGCTGCCCGCCCTACGTAACACTACATGCGGCGTGAGGTCGCTGTGTGGCCCCGATCTGCCGGACTGCCTTCTACCCTGTGCTGATTCTGGACCGGTCCTCGCCAGTGCTGGCTCACTGTTGCCCCTCTGCCTCGTGTGTGTTTGCTGCAACTCCTTGGTGGAGACCTGGGGCTCCCCGGAGTGGCCTACGGACCGGACTGCGGGAAGTTGCGCCCTACGGCGGCCGGTTGGCGGGCTCCGCCGCTACTCTGATCGGCCTGAGGACTGGAGAGACACTGGTATTGGGCTGTGTGCTTTGGTGTGTACTGGCGTTTCTCGACACCCGGCGGTGTGACCTGCACCGAGTCTGGAGTTTGGATTTCTCCCCCTGGACTAGTCTGTGCCACGCGGCTCGCGGCCGCCATCTTTGACCTCCATTCCTTGCTGCGCACCGGACTGCTTCGCGGAGTTCGCTCCCCCCGGCTCTCCCCCTACATCGAGCCGCCTCTTGCTCCTTGCTTGGCACATATTCTGTGAGCTCTGCCATGGGGAAAGGGGACAGAAATCAGCCGAAGCTCACGTTCGAGCAACGGAGGCCGAAGGGCGCGGAGGGTGCTCCTCCGGAAACATCATCACAGGCGGCGGAAGGCTCGCTCTGTGCGGACATTCGTGAAATGCTCGGCGCCATGGAGAAAGGCCTGCAGGAAAGTATGTCAGCGATCGGCTCGAAAATCAACGCCTTATCATTCCGTATGGACAGGATGTCCGAGAGGGTGGACAAACATGCGGAACGTTTGGACATGGCGGAGCGTAGG
The DNA here is from genome assembly GCF_964263255.1 of Lissotriton vulgaris. Taxonomy (NCBI): domain Eukaryota; kingdom Metazoa; phylum Chordata; class Amphibia; order Caudata; family Salamandridae; genus Lissotriton; species Lissotriton vulgaris. The sequence continues at coordinate 661,621,266 of NC_141691.1, forward strand.
CTGACGGAGGCGGAGGAGGCCCAAACGGAGTGGGATAAGGACCGTAAGCAATTTGGCCGCCTCCTCCAAGTCATACAGGACAAAACGGAGGATCTGGAAGCGCGTTCACGGCGCTCCAACGTCCGCATCACGGGGGTTGCGGAATCCACCAACACCGGAAAGATGGAACTGTTCGTCGAGAAGTTGCTTCACAAGCTCCTAGGGGAGGACGTCTTCTCCCCCATGTTTATTGTTGAGAGGGCCCATCGCACTCTCGGTCCCAAACCGCAGCCTGGCCTCCCACCGAGACCAATCATTGCAAAACTTTTGAACTACAGGGACCGCGACCTGGCCCTCCGTCTGGCGAGGGAGAAGGGGGAATTGCAGTTTGAAGGAATGAACATCTCCCTCTATCCTGACTTCACAGCTAGGGTGCAAGAGGAGCGGAAGCGATTCACCCCCTACAAGAAACAGATGAGAGACATGGGGCTCGACTACGCCATGCTATACCCGGCGAGACTCCGGATCAATAAACAAGGACATTCGCATTTTTTCACCGACCCGGCTGATCTGAAAAAATCGCTTAAGGAATGGGCCAAAGAACAGCGCAACAGCCCGAGGGATCAGCGTACGAAGGATGAGGAAGCTGTATCTTTGGAGGGTCAGGGCTGAACTGTCCCTGGCTGTGTAGCTTGGCTTGGCTACTTCACCGCGACTGTATGTATTGCATTCCAGTTCTCGATGTGACTCCCCTTTGCCATCATAACATTTTGGTTTGTGACCCTTAAATTGCCTGGCTCGTGGTGGTGCCACGACTTGGGGCTCGAACTTTTGTTGCTTTCCTTCTGTTATCGGGGGGGTGCTCCCGGTGGCACGTTGGGACTGATTATTCACCACTCTGCTTGTTCTGCTGCTGGGGTTTAAGTGGGGTGCCGAACGCAATGGGGGTAGGGCTGGGAGCAACAACTGTATCTGGCCCTTGTTGGAGAGTATTGTGGTCTGGCCAGAACCTCTGCCCCTGCGCTTTCGGCTTTCGGACCCTCTAGGGGGTCCTGGGTTTGTAGTGGGGTGTTTCGGGTGGGCTCAGGGTGGGTAGTGCTATGCTCTGTCTGACCGGGTTGGGGTTGGTCGGCTGTGGGTGGGTGGTTGTTAGCTGTGTTCGTGTATTTTTGCTGCCATGCTGTTTGGGGTTCAGGGTTCGCCGGGTGGGGGGTTTGTTTTTGCCGACTACTGCACTGTGTCTGCCACACTATCTGCTCTGCGACATTTTACTTTCTAAACTGCCATGTCGACTGCTGAATCACTGAGTGCGGAGAGCTCCCTGGGCTCTCTGCGATTGCTGTCCTGGAACGTGAGGGGGCTTAACGATTTCCGCAAACTCAGGAAGGTCTTAGCCTATTTGCAACGCCATCACATTGACCTTGCTTTACTGCAGGAAACACATCTGCCGCTTTCCAGCCCTATGTTGCAGGTGAGGGGCCTTGGCCCCGCTTGTGTCGCTGCGGGGTTCACAACGCATGCTAGGGGGGTGCTCACATGGGCTAATCCCAAATCCCGACTGTCGCTGACCCGGGTGGCGGTAGACCCGGAAGGGAGGTTTGTGGTTGCACGTTGTGTTGGAAAGGATCATGATCTCTTGCTGGTGAATGTGTATGGCCCCAACTACGATTCCCTGGAGTTCTATTCTTCGCTTGCTGACAGCTGCAGGCAGTTTGTGGGCTCTAGAATGCTGTGGGGGGGGGGATTTTAACTTGGTGCTGAACCCGGACCTTGACAGATCTGCGGGCCCCCCTAGGTCCCCTGCAGCTTCCGCGTCCCTCCTTTTGTCGGAATGTGTGAAACTTGATTTACTTGATGTGTGGCGGCATAGGCACTCGGGGCGGGGTGGGTACACTCACTACTCGGCCTATCACAACATTCATACAAACATAGATTATTGGTTTGTTTCCCGCTCTTTGCTAGATATGGTTAAGGGTTGCACAGTTCTCCCGCGCACGCTGTCTGATCACTCACCCTTGCTCTTGTTGCTGGTGGCTCCTCCCAGGAGGATTCCCCCCTTCACGTGGAGGTTCCCCCCGTACTCCCTCTTGGATGAGGTTTTCAGAGGGGAACTCGCCGAAGACATAGAGGCCTATTTCGCAACCAATGTGGGCTCAGTGGACAGCGTACAAGTTCTCTGGGACGCATTTAAGGTTTACATAAGAGGGATGACTATGGCGAAGCATTCTGGGGTGCTCAAAGCTATCAGGAGACGCCTGCAGTTGCCCGAGACGCAGCTCGCTGATCTGGATAGTCAGGCGGTGGACTCGGGGGACGCAGCTGATACGGTCAAGCTTAAGTCCTTGCTAGATGAATTTCAGGAGGAAGCGGACAGGGAAATTAAACACATGGGCAAATACGCGACGGCGCGCGTGTATGGGGAACGGGAGCGGCCTGGTGCACTCCTAGCTAAACTTATGCGCAACAGTAGGCCCCCGTTGGTTATCGAGGAGTTGGTGACAGCTGCTGGGGCGGTGGTTACGGAGGAGCAGGATATCTTGGCGGAATTTCATGCCTATTACACTGCCCTCTACTCCTCGAGGGATGCACACCTCGAGGACGAAATCGACGACTATTTGAGTTACATTCAAATGCCCTTCCTGGCCGACTGGCAGAGGGAGTTTCTTATGGCCCCCATTCAGAAAGAGGAGGTAACGGAAGCGCTGGGGGGCATGAGATCTGGTAGCGCTCCTGGAGCGGATGGTCTCACGGTGTCCTTCTACAAGGCCTTTCAGGAACAACTGGTCCCGTACTTGATGCTCCTGTTCGATGATATTTGCCAGCAGGGCAGCATGTCGAAATCCATGAGAGAGGCGTTGCTTATTACCATCCCGAAACCTGGCAAACCCCTTAATCAGTGTGGCTCCTACCGACCGCTATCGCTGATAAATGTGGACGCGAAACTGTATGCTAAGGTGCTTGCGACTCGTTTGGCGTTGCTGGTCCCGGACCTAGTTACCCCGGAGCAGGCTGGGTTTGTTCCCTCACGCAATCTCACTTATAATATCCGCACGGTCCTAGGCACGATCCAGCATGTCAAACACGAAAATAAAGCTGTGGCCATCTTCTTGGACATGGAGAAGGCCTTTGATTCTGTTGAGTGGTCGTTCATGCTGAGGGTCCTTCGTACGTTCGGCCTAGGGGAACCGTTTCTACAAATGTTGGGAGCCCTATACTACAAACCCACTGCGAGGCTAAAGATAGGTAACCTGGTCACTGCTCCCATCGAGATTGGGAGGGGCACGCGTCAGGGTTGCCCCCTCTCTCCGTTGCTGTATGCCATGGTAGCGGAACCTCTCGCCTGCGCTATACGAGAGTATCATCGGTTTGAAGGGATAAACTTTCCGACGTACCAGATCGGCATCTCAACATATGCGGATGACACTCTGCTATATGTCCGGGACCCGGAGACTAACCTCTCTGCGGTTCTGCGGGAGGTGGTGAGGTTCGGGGCTCTTTCGGGCCTCCGCGTCAACTGGAATAAGTCAGTGGCGTTGCCCCTGACGCCGGTGACGCTCCCTTTCGACTCGGAGTACCCCCTGCAATGGACCACGGACTCTATCCGCTACTTAGGGATACGCATTCATACGGACCCGGAGGTCCTGATACGCGAGAATTATGGAGTTGCCTTCTCCAAACTGGTGGATGATGTCGAAGTGTGGTCCAGGCTCCCGCTTTCACTCATGGGCAGGATTGCACTCATGAAGATGGTGGTGCTCCCCAGGTTCCTTTTCCTATTCGTGAATATACCAGTAGTACTTTCCAAAGCCTTCTTCCGGCAACTTACCCAGACACTTGTCCGCCTGGCGTGGGGGGGCAAACAGCCGCGGGTGCAGTGGCAGACGCTCACCCTTCCGTACGAACAGGGAGGCCTTGGGGCTCCAGACCTGGAGCGATACTATAGGCTTGCTCAGGGTGCACATCTACATACGTGGATTCATGGGGTTCCAGGTATCCCTCATGTGAAACTGGAGCGACTCTTTGCAGACCCCGTCCCGCTTCCGGCGACAGTATGTTATCCACCTGATAGAAGGGTCGGCAATCTGGACTCTATAGCTGCCACGAATCATGCTTGGCATGCACTGATTGGCTCCCGTGAGTGCACGCTGCTATATTCACCTTCGCTCCGTGTAGAATGGGCGGCCTGGTTGGCTCCACTGACGGAGAAGGGCGTCCTGAAGGCGCTACGTGACCTAGGCATTGTTACCATGGGAGATCTCTTCTCAAAGGGCACTCTGAAAACGTTGCAGCAGGTCCTTCAATCCTGTCCCGGGGCAACGCTGCTTCATAGTTTTCAATACCACAGGGTTCGTAGAGCGGCCCTCGACGTTTTAGGCCCGGACCTAGCTGAACCGCCGGAAATGCCGGAACTCACCTATGTCATCAAGACCCCCTCATCTCGCAAACTGATCACAGCTCTTAGGTCACTGGGTGATAGACAACGGCAATATCCCCCCTCCAAGGCCCGCCTGGCCTGGCAGGCTGACCTCCAATCTCCCATCTCAGACGACATGTGGCGTTATTGTGCGACTAATACTAGGAAAATCTCGCTCAACGGTAGGCACCGCCTGGTGCATTTTAAATTCCTACAGCGTGTCTACTACACGCCCGAGAGGTTGCACAGGTATGGCCTTAGGGAGTCGGCGGAGTGTGAGCGATGCCACTTTCACACAGCAGACTTTCTCCATATGGCCTGGACTTGTCCTGCCATACATAAGTACTGGGTAGAGGTCTTTGCGGACCTCAGCGCTATCCTTGGTGAGGTGATCTTGCCTAACCCGGCGCTCGCCTTACTCGGTTTTTCAAAACCTCTTCCTGTAGCTATGCGGCGACTTGCGGACATGGCATTACTGACAGCAAAGCGGCTGATAGCTCTGTGCTGGATGCGGGGGCCAGTCCCTACTAAAAAACGATGGGAAACAGACTTGCTTTACTGTTGCACTCAATCGGAGGTGTATAGTGAACTCCTACCTCCGAAGAGTAGACCCAAAAACTTTTGGGGTTTGTTTAGGGCGTTTCAAAGTTCGAAAGAGGATGGTGAGTCGGATCCAGAGAGTGTGGAGCTGGATGTGCTACAGGAGGAGGGGGCTGCGTCAGCTATGGATGAGGAGTGTGTCAGTTGAAGGCCTTAATGTTGTGACAGCGTGGTGAATCGTGCCTGATTTTGTGGTTTTTTGTGTTGGGGGTTGCTTGTGACAGCTGTTCTGACTTGTGGCGACCGCTGTCCCCTTCCCAGAGCGTTATTCCGCCCTAGTGGGCATTTGCTTATCTCCCTTAGCCCAGCTGAGGGGTCCAGGGTTGTGGTGCAGAGTGGGAGGTGGGTGGTGGACACGGGTTTAGGTAGTCTGGCTTGTTCTTCTTTCGGGGTGGGTGGGTTTGTTATTGTCTGGGGGGTCTCCTCCCCGTTATACACCTTTCCCTGGGTCCCCGTTGGTGATGCCCTCGACTCTGGGTTTATACGCAGTACTTCCCGGGTGGCTATTTCGATCCTGCCAATCTGGCACGCCTAGCTGCACCTGGGTCTGATTTTGTTGGCGTTGCGGGGTGTGCATCCTGCTTATATGTTGTGATCATCCAAATGTAGCTGCTATGAACTATTGCCTCTGCACACTTGTTCCACACCTGCAGTTTCGCCGCCAGGCCCTCGGGCTGTTGGTCTTTACGGCTGTGTAACTTACCTTTACCCAGGGATTGGAGGGTGATTTTTTGATGCCGCCGGCCTCCGGGTTGTAGGCGATGCTGGCTGTGTATGTGACTTGAAGGTGTAATAAAGTATAAATTTAATTAAAAAAAAAATTGAGCAAGCATTGGCAAAGTCAATAGGTCTCGCCTTTGGGCCTTATTGCTTTGCTAATGATTTGAACCATTCTATACAGCACACCTGATGGCAAAAAAGCATAGCTAAAGCAAGAGAAGAAAGGCAATTTCACCCGCTATCAAAATTATGCAATTCCTTTTTTTTTCCCTTTCTGTTTACCGATTGAAATTGGATGATAAATGAAATAAGCATTGGCATAGCCTGTAGGCCCCGCCTTTGTGGCCGTATAAGTGTTTAGCTATACAGCACAATATCCTGGGTGTTGTGCCACAAGGGATTGGAGATCTTTACAATTAATACACACTATTACTACACACTGGCTCATGCAGTGTGATTCAAGAATGCTTGTATGCCTCAGGAGTCAGGTTTGGACACATTCCAAGGCCTTTTAACGCACAGACAGAAAGACAAGTGCTGCAATGCAAGTCAATAGCACTATAACATTGTGTGTGAGGCTGCATCACAGGAGTATTAAACAGCCTATGAAAAAGAGCAGTGAGGGGGGCGTGGCTAGTGACCGGACAAGATGGCCGCAAACTAGCAGAGCTCTGTGACGGACGAGCCCCTCCCTATACTATATTTCTCCTGTACAAAGTCAGAGCTGTGCCCTCGCATCTAAAGCGGGCAAACCTCCGGTCCACGCTGCACCGTTTTGCTAAACTACTCCTGGGCCCTGCGAAGTACGACGGCGGTGAAGATTGCGGCCTACTCTCCACACCGGAGCCGGGGACTAAAGTAGAGCAGCTGCCCCAGACGGGGGGGGGGGGCTGGGGGAGGGTTGTGAGTCAGCGGCGCAGAGGTGAGAAACCGGGATCCAACCGGTGAGACACTGCCAGGGAGGATTCCGGGACAGCTCCCGCCCGCTGTGCAGCGACAAAACTGCCTGGAACCACTGCGCACTAAGAAGCGGTCGGAGCCCGGCGGCGGGACCCTTCGAGCCAAAACAGCCTGGGGGCGGCCTTCACTCCGCAGTGGCGGATCCATGCAGTACAGGTTGGGGGCCCTGGTGTGAGGACACAGACGACACTTGGAGCGAGAGTGGACCCCCGGGGGGCCACAAGAGCCATAGCCTTAACCAGGACTACCCTTAGGGGGGCGAAGAGTAACACCACGCACCACAGGACTGGTGAATGCTGGTGCGAGGTCTGTGTTGCAGGACGTGTCATCTCCGGGCTCTGGGGGCCACGGAGTGGGTCCTGACACCACGCGGACATTTTGATACAAGTGCCCCTCCACTCCACGGGAGAAGGGTCCAGACATATCAGAAGGGCCCCTTGGTAACCGTGTGTCAGTTTCTGGTCAAACAAGAACACACTTGCAAGGCATCTTTCAGGGCCCTGGAAGATGAGCGGCAGAGGGCCCAGAGTGCAACCGCCCCCGAGGCTGGATAAGTACGGATATACCAAAGACACCCCGGACACCCTAAGGGGAGAAACATCACGCACATCGCCCCAGTAGCCACAGCCTGACACCCAAACTGCGGGTGCAGACCAGGTCACACTACAGGATGTCATGGCTGCATTAAACACGATTCAAACCTCAATGGGCTCGATCTCCACTGGCATCTCCCTAATCAGGGCGGACTTTGCGAAACTATCAGATCGCTTGATAGAGGTCCGAAAGACGACGTTGAGACTTACGGGAGACACGGCCGAACTCAAACAAAAAGTGCAGAAGTTAGAAGACAACAACCGCCTCCTGAAGGCCAAAATCGACGACCAAGAAGGCCGTTCCCGGCGCAATAACGTGCGCCTAGTAGGTGTGCCGGAGTCCTCCGGAGACCCAGCATTAGACCTTTTCGTAGAAGACCTCATCCATAACCAACTCCAACCGAAAGCACTGTCCAACTACTTCTCGGTGGAGCGTGCCCACCGAGTGCCGGGAGGAGAGCCACGACCGGGAGCACCGCCGCGTCCGATATGTGCGAGGATTTTTAATTTTCGAGACCGTGACGCCATCTTGCAGGCCGCACAAGTTGCCCCGCCACTGAAAATTGATAACTCAGAGGTCACTTTCTATCCCGACTACACAGCGGCGGTGGCACAGCAACGACGCAGTTTCACGGAAATCAAGAAGGAACTCAGAGCCCAAGAACTGAAATATTCAATGATTTTCCCAGCGAAGCTGCGCATCGAATCGGAGGGGAAGGTGTGGTTTTTCGAATCCCCCGGGGACGCGCAAGACTGGCTAGAAGGATGGAGACCAGCGGGAGGACCCAGGATCTGCGACGCGAAGCGACACAACAGATGAAGGGGCGAACGGTGGCCACACCGGACTGAATTTACGACAGAACTTTGCACCGCGAACACTTACGGATCAAAGATCGCAATGGACAACATATATTGTGCAACCACGTTATGGCGCTACTATCCTGGACATGGCCCAGCAGGGATTGAAGGGGACAGCGGAGGGGGGGGCGGGAGACGGTTTTGATTGCACTACTGGTGAGCCGCCCTGAGGTGAGATGTTGGACTCAAAACGAAGACTACCGCAGGTAGGACCTATTATGCTGGCACAGCACCACATGAACACTGTAAGGGGAAAAGGGTTTTGTTAAAGTCACAGAAGTCTCACCCTCAAGAATGTTGCAGTTATCTCGAGGTAACAAGCACTCTGCTCAGTTGGGGTGGTGGACAGTTTGGGATCCGCCGGGCAGGGAGTCAGGGTGGGGGGTTGGGGTTTTAGTTGTTTTCAGCTTAATTTTGCGTTGTTCTAGGGTATTTAGTTTGCAATCTCTCCATAAATGCTTACAGTTACTTACATGGAACATGAGCACACAAACAGACCTATTGTTAGTAACGTTGAAATGTATGGGCACACACATAACATGTCTCAGCCTCGCAGCTCTGAGGAATATTTGTCACCTTATGGGTTTAAAGACTAAACGCAATGGCACACTCTGATGAAGGGGTCACTGGCTCTCAGGCTGCGAAATTGTCCTGCCCGACACTGTCAGTGATATCCTGGAACGTTAATGGACTGGGGCACAAGATAAAACGGGGACTAGTTCTACAGTACCTGAAGCAAAAGGGCCCCACAGTCGCACTGCTTCAGGAAACACATTTAAAGGGCGGGGCCTGCAAAGCTCTAGACCGGTGGGGGTTCAGAATGGTCACCCACGCGGAATTTAAATCCGGATCCCGTGGGGTCGGTATACTGGTCCACAAAAGCTCCCCACTGGTGATACGAAACATCTGCTCCGATGAGCAGGGCCACTTCACCGCCATGTCTTGTCAATGGGAAGGACGTAGGTACAACATGGTCTCTGTATATATTCCCCGGCCCTTCACCAAACGGCCTTCAGGGACCTGGGTAAATTACTATTAGACCCTCCAGAGGGAGAGCTGATCCTGGGTGGGGATTTCAACGCTGTAGTGGATGCCTCAATGGATCGCAAGCCTCCTAGGGACGCTCACGGACACAATCAGGCCCTGAGGGACTTCTTAAATGCGATGGGACTGACTAATTTATGGCGGCTTAAACACCCTACAGATTGCCAATATACCTTCCACTCAAGGGCACACAATAGTCTTTCACGCTTAGACTATTTATTGACGCTAGCTGTCCCCCCCCCCCCCCGAAAAAGTGAGTGCACTGGAACATCTGCCGCGAGGCATCTCTGACCACTCCCCGATACACCTCCCCTATACAACGCAGGTGCCTAGTCGGCGGCGGATCTACCCGCTATATCCAGGCTATATCCAAACCCCTAACATAGCTAAGGCCCTAACCAAATCCACTGAACAGTACTTCCCAGAGAATACACACTCAGGAGATTCGCCGAGCATTTTATGGCAGGCCTATAAGTCGGTGATCCGCGCCATCTCCGCCATTACTCGACACACTTGTGAACGCAGGGAACACTTAGACACACTGGAAACTGCGTTACAGAGGGCGGAAGTGGCACACGCAGAGACTCCCACTGAAGTGACAGCACAAGTCTTATCACTGGCGACCCATGAATACAAGGCGTGCGCGTGAGAACAAGCGCAACTAGACACATAAACACCTTACACAGAGTTTATGAACTGGGGGACAAGACAGGGAGGATGCTGGCTTGGTTGGAGAAAAATGAGAGAGCGAATAGATGCATCGCACAGCTGACGCTAGGAGACGGCACCATCACCACTGACCCCCAGCTTATTGTGGAGTAGCTAGCGACTCATTACAAACGGGTATACACACCACGGGCCTCGGCCACAGTGGGAGACAACATGCAATTTTTGCAAACTATAGAATTACCCGCGTTGACGCTAGAGGATATGCAGGCGTTAGAAGCAGACCTCACGGCTGAAGAACTGGGATTAGCACTAGTGGCCCTCCACACGGGAAAGGCCATGGGGCCCAACGGCTTGCCAGTAGAACTTTGTACAATGACTGCCTGGGGTAGAGAATCTTGCCCAAAGATCAGAGACTAGCGACGATCGTGGTAATTTATAAACCTGGCAAACCTATGGCACAGCCATCATCTTACCGCCCAATCTCACTGTTAAATGCAGAGGCAAAAACACTGGCGTAGGCACTGGTGCTCTGACTACAGCCATACCTTACCACCTTGGTCCATCCAGACCAGCCTGGATTTATGCCTGGCGCAACACCTCCCTCAACCTACGGTGCCTCCATGGCGTAATGGCCCGCATACCCCTGATAAAAGAAAATGCAGCCATCCTTTCACTGGACGCCACGATGGCGTTCGACCTTGTCGAATGGCCGTTCCTCTTTGCAGTGCTTCGAAAGTTGGGATTTGGACCCATATTCGGTGGGTGGATTGAATTGTTATATACGGCGCCGCTGGCACATGTAGTAGCGAACGGACATGTCTCAAGGGAAATTATGTTGGGGAGAGGAACGCAACAAGGTTGCACACTGTCCTCTCTCCTCTTTGCCCTTGTGCTGGAGCCTCTGGCCGCGTGGCTGAGACAGGAGCCGCGAATTCGGGGGATACGGTGGGAAGCAGACTGGGAGGACCGGGTTTCCTTGTATGCCAACGATGCTCTAATATACCTAACATCCCTGGCAGAGTCCCTGAGGGCCCTAATGGATATTTTTACGGAATACAGGACAATGTCTGGATATACGATCAATTGGTCAAAGTCACTATTATATGTGCTGTATGGGCCCACGCCCGAGCTGCCTCCGGGATGTACACTCCAAATTGCGTGCAACGGACTCAAATATCTGGGGATATATGTCACCCCGCAGGACAGTGTGTTCATGACAGAAAACCTAACAAAACCCCTCTCAAGGGGGTCTCTGCCATTGACACTGCTGGGGAGGGCGGCGTTATTCAAAATGTTGGCACTACCCAGGTTCCTCTACGCCCTCCAAAACACCCCTTTCCCGGTCCCTCTTTCTTACTTTAAGGCCATTAAGGCGGAGGTCACCTCGCTGTTGTGGGACGGTCGACTACCCCGTATAGCGCAAAACAAGCTGGTACATAGCTGGTATGACGGTGGCATTGCCCTACCGGATGTGAAACTTTATAATTGGGCTTCGCAATTGATGATCACAAACCAGTGGCTGCATGTCCCCAATGATGAGCTAGCATTCCTGTTAGACGGGGCCCTCCTTCCTGCACAAAACCTGATGAAAGCTCTCTACACTGACACATACTCACAGGTCCCACCGCACACACAATTAAAATCTGGCACACCGCGCAGAGGGCGCTGGGATGGGAGGGAGTACTAACACTCGCCACTCCACTTTGGGAGACTTAGCGGCTTGGGACCCTAGTAAACACTAAAGGGTTCAGACAATGGGACCTCATTGGTATTTCGAAGATTGGAGACATTTGGGTGCGAGGAGAATTACTCACTTTCGAGACACTACAGGCCAAATATGACATGGGAGACACAGAACAATATCGATATTTACAAATTAGACACGCCCTTCAACGCGCAATCCCCCAGGGCACCACGTTGGCTGATTCCTCGCCCCTTGAGGGTAGAATTCTTACAGATTACATGGACAAAAAAGCAATCCCACAAACTTAACGAAAACTAGTCAATAATCAACCAGACCACACACTGACTCTTCGGGCCAAATGGGAAGCAGACCTGGGACACATAGACCACACTGATTGGTTGGGCGCATTGGCGTCGGCTCGTGAGGCTGCGATCCCATCGCGACTCAAGCTGATCCAACTTAAGGTGTTACATTGGGTATACTACTCCAGCACCCTCTTACATAAGCTGGGGCGCGCACCAGATCCATTCTGCCTTAGGGGTTGTGGGCAAGTCGGGACATTTTATCATGTAATATGGGACTGCCCCAAAATACAATCATACTGAGACCAGGTTCCGACGGAAATATCATAGGTGGGGGGGCTGAGGTCCGGCGAGACCCCGGTGTTGCCTCTTAAACATCTGGCCACCTACTGACCTAAACTTAGCACTACAAAATTGGGCGACACTGGGCCTGACCATCGCTAAGCGGAACATTGCCAGACACTGGGGTTTAGAGTCACCGCCAACAATGAATCAGTGGGGCACAGACATGGACATTGCCATGGTAGCTGAAAAAGCATTCTACACTCACAGGGGCTGTCCCAAAAATGGTCCAGAATATGGGGAAAATGGAACGAGTCAAGAGGGAATATCAGCGATCCGCCACACGCGACATCAACCCCAGAGGATAGCCCATGAGCGGGGGCCGGTCTAAAGGGACAGAGCTATGGTTCCACATGCAATGGTACAGGAAGAAGGGCGACGTGGAGAACCCGTATTGCATACGTTAATGGAATGTTGAACTGCCGGGGTTGGACTGTACTGTGTGTTATGATATGTAATTTGCTCAAATTATGCACAGTTGGAGATAATTGCTGTTTAATGATATTCAAGCTGTTTGTGATTGTACAAATACGAAATGATAATAAAAATGTTTAAAAAAAAAAAGAAAAAGAGCAGTGAAGTGCTTTGCAATGGCGGAGGCGTGTCATCCCTCCCACCCCAGACCTCTTTTAACCAGACACCCTTCTCCAGAATTTTCCATTCAAACACTGCTCACACCATCTATTTACCAGCAGGCCCCTGGCCCTGCCCACTGTCCCAGCCCCCAGGTAGAGGAGGACTGGACACAGCAACAACAAAATGCTCCCATTTGTCAGGTAGAGAAGAAACAATTAATAAACAGGGACAGCGTCGGCATCAATTAACCTCTGCGAACCAAAACCCCCCATAAATTACCTAGACCTTGTGTAATGTAACTGGCATTTTTGTAATGTTCTCCAATACCTTCAGGTCAGTTGAGTTCGAGCTCTATAAAAATGCCTTCAAAAATTAATCTGCCATTGTGTAATGTAAATAGCACTCATGTAAAGTGCTCCAACACCTTCAGGTCGCTCGAGTTCACATTATATGATAAAAAATGCCTCACAGTCCCTGGAGAGCTACTGTGAATGTTTTGAAATTAGATCTCTGAAAGGAGGCGGAAGACAGGAAGAGACAGTGGAGCAGGGTGGGCATGCACGACATGGGAGGAGGTGGAAGGGATGAATGCTGCTCCCATGTGTCAGGTATAGAAAAAGAATTAAATAAACAGGGGAAGCATCAACATCACTTAATCTCTTTGTGCCTAAAAAAAAAAAAAATAACCTGAGCTTGTGTAATGTAACTAGCCCTTTTATAAAGCGCTTCAATACCTATGGGTCAGTTAAGTTTGTGCTCTATTAAAATGCCCCCATATATTAATCTAACATTGTGTAATGTAATGTAACTAGCAGTCACGTAAAGCGCTCCAACACCTTTGGGTCCCTCGAGTTCACATTATATAAACAAGCGTCAGAGAAAATGCAATGGGAGTTGCCCAAGCCTTGCCCTTAACTGTGCTGCAAGGTTCAACAATCAATGTAGCGGAAGAAGTTTGAGGGAAATCCTCACACTTTGAAACAGAGAAAATTAAAGACGCAATTTCGAAAACAGTGTCTGAAGCGTCTGACATTTCATCTCGATATTTGAACAGGACGGAGAGATTAAGTAATGGGCGCAGAAGCTGAACCTCTGAAGACAGGCAGACAGTGACACGAGCAGGAATCCAAAATAAAATCATCCCCCAAATTAACACATAAATACAGAAGTGTATTGTTAACTGTATTTGGGTGATGCTCTGTGGGATGAAACCAAACACAAAAAGAAGGAGCATAGATGAAGGATTAACCACTGTCAAGCAAACATTTTTGAAAGACAATCGGAGGGACGAATAAATAGGCTATGGGCAGAAAAGCGTTTCCCCAAGATCCACTTTCTGGTTCCCAGCTGGTGAAGAATCGGCATTTCCGATTCATTCTGGAAGCGAAGAGATCCAAGCTGGGATTTCCCCATATCTGTAAGATGAAATAGAGAACTTTCTGATCAAGTTCCCATTCGTGGCAAGAATTGGAAGTCTTGCTTGGAGCATATGCCTGACTGTTGCTCATCCCTGGAAGATGTTCCACCTTAATAGAGGTGGGGTTTGAGAGAACCATTTTAAGATTTTCTGTGCTTCCAGAGAAAGGATATGGGAGCGAGTACCTTCCTGCTTGTTGGGGTAATGCATGCATGTAGTATTGCCTGATCATATAAGGACCGAGGCACCTCACATCCTTGGAAGGAATGCCTGTAAGGCTAGCGAAATGGCTCACAGCTATAGGAAATTGATGTGCATTCTTGAGAACGCTTTGGACCACTTGCCTCCTATCGGAAGGTCTTGAAGGTGAGCCACCCCAGCAGTCTAGAGAAGCATCCGTAGTGAGGAGGAAATCCAGCTTCCGAGAAAGGGAAGTTAGCCCTGCGGAGAGATTCCTCGAGGACTGCCACCAAAGAAGTGCTACTTTCATGATGAAGTTATCGGTACTATGTCCTCGAACGATCCCTTTACTTGGAGCCATTGATTGTCCAGATACTCCTGTAATGGTCTCATTCTGAGACGAGCACAAGGAATCATTAGAATTGCTGAGGACATCATGCTGAGCAGAGATTTTATCAGACTCACAGAAGCAAACATTTTTCCCGTTAGTCTTGTAGCTAGAGAAATGAGGTGCGTTTGTCTTTCTGTGGATAAGAAAGCCTTGTCTTGGACAGTGTCTAGGATTGCTCTGAGAAAAACATTCTATGAGACAGTTGCAGAACTGACTTTTGATAATTAAGAGTTTGCCCCAGATAACAAAACATTTGTAAGCAGATTGAAGTTGCCTTTGAGGCTTGCTGAAAAGAGGGTGCTTTCACTAGCCAGTCGTCTAAGTAACAAAACAGTTGCAGACCCTGAAGGATGAGATGAGCAGCAACTGGAGCAAGACAATTGGGGAATACTCTTGGAGCTGAACGAACCGCAAAAGGGTGGACTCTGAACTGAAAATGAGCATCTGCCACAGTGAAACCGAGAAATTTTCAATGTTTGGCATAACTACAGAAATGGAAATCCGCATCCTGCAAAGGTAGAATTGTCATAAAATCTGTATGATTGAGAAGTTGAAGTATTTTCTGCATGGTGACCATGCAGAAAGACTTTTTCTGCAGATATTAGTTTAGTTTTCTGAGATCTAGAATTGGCTCCATTATCCCATCTTTTTCTTTATTAGGAAGAAGCAGGAATAAAAGCCTTTTCCCATCTGAGAATGAGAAACTTTTTCTATAGCCCCTTTCTGGAGCATAACCATTGCATCCTTTCTGAGCAATTTGAGATGAGGTGGAAGCTTCTCTAGAGGTGGATGAGGAGGTGGGACATTTATGAATTCTTTTTTTTTTTGTCCTCATCTCACCATTCAACGTCTGCAAATTTAGCTAGAAGCTGTCTTTCTGACCTGGACAACCCAGACTTCTACAACTGCATTGGCTTTAGGCCTTATCAGGCCAGCTTCATCGTATGAAGCTTGGTGTAATCATAGGACCGGGGCTATCCAACCAGTCTCATCTCTCTACCCCATGATAAAAACTGAGACCAAATATTAGAGTTATCATCATTTAAGTACCCCTGATCCAAGCATGCCAAAACAAATGCAGCTTTCAACCATTCTTCATACAGTGGGGGCTGTGGGTCTTTCCAGAGTTTACAAATCTCCCTTCGGGCAATAAGGATTAAGTATAGTAACAAGCTTCTTTGCATTGAACGCAGAAGATTCATCAACTCAAAACCCATACCAAAAATTACTATAGAAAGGTTCACATTGATCTTAACTTTAAAGATGGCACCACGAACACGCTCCACATTCTGCCAGAACACACTTAATATACAGCACTCATAAAATATGTGTATGTGGTTGGCTTTAGGAAAGTCACATCTTAGACATTTAGGAGAAACTAAGGGGTCAAATCTTGCAATTTTCACAGGGGTATAATAAAGTCTGTAAACTATGAAAAAGTGATGATTTTTTAAGGATGCCGGTTTAACAAACTTATATAAGGTTTGCAGTGATAAATCATATAAATCTTTCGCTTTAGAGTCTAAGAGTGACTGGTCCCAGATCGCATGCTGTGGAGGGAGTTCTGCGACATCTGCATCAATGAGTTTTTATTTTAGCAATATGCAACCTCCTTCTTTTTAGGCTTTGAATTTTGAAGAGTAAACTAAATTTCCCAGTCTCCACAGATAGACTCCTTTTCTGCTGTATACCAAGAGGCCAATTGTAGATATTTAAATTTAGAAAAGGAGCTTCCTATTTTAGATCTTAATAATTCCCACGGGAGAACTCCATCTGTAGATACAAGGTGTGACCAAATCAAGATGCTGGTCCTTTTAATTGGCAGCGCAGGGCTATCATCCAAGCAGGCTGGCATCCCCGGGGAGTCCCAAATGGGGGCAAATTCAGAATAATATCCATCTGCATCTAACCCTGTACCAGACATTAAGGGCTGCTTTTAAGACTTTCAGGCAAACTTTTTTTTAAAAACCTTGGTGCCCCAAATTTGTATAAAAACCCTTCATCCCCACCCTCAACTATGGCCATTTATTTCAATATCTTCCACCGGTTTGTTTCCTCAGTTGTGGTCAAGAGCATCCGTATGTTTTTAAATTGAAAAGCTAAAGAGTACCAAGCTATGTCCGGAAGAGCAAGACCCTGTTTCAGCAGTTTACGTCTCAACTTCTTCCAAGAGAGTCTTGCACTCTTATTGGACCAAATGAAACTACCTATTTTGCTCTAATTTTACTGATCTCCTTACTAGGAAAATGTAGGGGGATGGTGCTGAAAAGATGGGTAAAATGACCATCTTAACTATATTAACCTTACCATAAATAGTCAGGGGAAGATTTCTCCATCTTGTAAAGAGGTGATCTACCTCCTTAGCCACCTTTTTAAGATTAATCAGAGGTATATCATCTAAGTGATTAACTATACTGATTCCCAGATACCTAATTTGTTTACTCAGTCTGCATTCCCAGTTATTGATGTTCCAGCACATCACCTCTGTTTTGGAGGAGTTAGCTAGGTACCCGGAATGTGAACCAAATTCCTCTAAAAGGGCTTCCGCCCTTGGTATTACCTCTACCGGATTGTTGGTATACAATAGCAGATCATCTGCATATAAAGCTAATTTACTGCTGTATTGGTGGAAACTAAAGGGAGTAATTAGTTCATCCAATCTTAACGCTTGGGCAAGGAGCTCTATGTATAGATCGAACAACAAGGGTGAAATGGGACAACCCTGCCTTGTTCCGCTTGATATGCCAAAACTTGCCGTTAACATTCCATTTAACAGAATTACTGCAATGACTCCCTAGTAGCAACTGATCAGGGTCTAAGTAAAAATAGGTCGGAAGCCCATTATCTTTAGTACTTCCAGGAGGAAAACCCAACAGACTCGGTAGAAAACCTTGGCTGCATCAAATGCTGCTACAGCCAAGGGACTCGACAGGGCCACCGCCAGGTCTATAGTGCCAATTAATTGGAGAGTGTGCTCCTGATTATTCCTCCCTGGGATGAAGCCCTTTTGATCCGAGTTGATCAACTGCCTAACCAACTTGACCAATCTCCCTGCCACAATACTCATGAAGATCTTATAGTTAGCATTCAGCAGGGAGATTGGTCTGTATGAATCCGCTTTTAGTGGGTCTTTCGCTGGCTTTAGAATAAGTACAATTGTATTCTCCTTCCATGACTTGGGAACTTTGCCTTCCAGGCTGTAGATATAATTAAATAATTCACAGTCTTGGGACTAGCTCATCCTGGAGGAGTTTATAAACCTCACCAGGAAGCGCATCAGTTCCAGCAGCTTTATTCTTTTTGATCTTATTTATATGTATTCTTATCTAGCTCTCTGTAATAGGAGCTTCAAGACAATCTCGGCTGCCCTATATTAATTCAGGTAGGTCTTTATACCTTAACCATTTTTGGATATTTTCTGATCTAGGTGAGATCTCCTCTCTATGCAACTCTGAAAACAGGGAGAGGAGGCAAGTCTGCATATCCTCTAATTTAAAAGAAGTAGCCCCACTCTCATCAATTATTAATTCATTTATATTATTTTTGACTCATCAGTTCTTGCCTTCCAGGCTAGGAGGGCACTCGCCTTTTCACCATATTCAACATTTTTCATATTGTGAGATGCCCACTGGGCTTTCACCTTATGGTCTAATTTGCCCCTATATTCCTGATGGAGACAATCCACGTTGCTAAGAACTTGTGTTGGTCTTTCAGGGTGCTCCTGAGAGTATCTAGTCCTTTCGTCTTCTAACTTGGCAATTTCTCCTTCCAAGTCATGGAGTTCTTGGGCCTCCTCCTTATTATTATAGATCAGACTATGTAACTGGCCTCGCATATGAGCTTTGAAGGCGTCCCAAAAATAATCTAGAGATGGTGAACCTATATTGATGGCAAATAAACCAAGGTGGAAGATTTAATTGCCCTGACTATTTCCTCATTTACCAACATAGCCATTTCAGCGTCCATCTGGGACTAAGGCGGTATCTCTTCCCAAGATAGGTAAAAGAAATAGGGGCATGATCTAATAGGATGCTAGGTAAAATAGAGATATCAGGTAAGTTTTCTATTCTCAACCTATCAGCTAAAACATAGTCAATTCTAGATGAATGACTGTGTTTTTTGCTGAGGAAGGTAAAACCTGATTTATCTCCCATCTTAGCCCTCCACACATTGGCCAGCCCTAGGTCATGGATCATATTAGTCATTGCCCGACGAGTACGTGGGGCTCCAACATAGTTACTCTGATTTGATCTATCCCGTAAAGGATCAAAAAGGACATTGAAATTGTAGGAAGGTGGATACCTGACTATGGTTGCCCCCAACTTTTTTGCCTGGTGTTTTGCTGGTTTTTCGACTTAGTTGACCTGGGACCCTGCTATTCAGGGCCCCAGGCCTACTGCTCTCTCTCTAAAATGGATTCCATGTACCTTAGGTGCATTTACCAATTGGTACTGGGCCACCTTATCAGACCCTGTAACTCAGGGCATAGGTGTGCCCAGGGCCTACCAGGGGCTGCAGCATGTATTATGCCACCCCTGGCTGGCCATCTAAATCTGACACAACTGGCTGCACAACAGCTGGGGCAAGGTGGTGTAATCACCCTTTGCTTTAGATATAGTATACCTATATCTAACCCTAAAATGGACAACCGTATTCCTATCAGTCACTCCTATGGCAGGCCTTGACAATCCTGAAGGCAGAGTGCTTGGAATCGTGTGAGAGG
This sequence comes from Lissotriton vulgaris, assembly GCF_964263255.1. Classification (NCBI taxonomy): domain Eukaryota; kingdom Metazoa; phylum Chordata; class Amphibia; order Caudata; family Salamandridae; genus Lissotriton; species Lissotriton vulgaris. Next base: position 661,640,718 of record NC_141691.1, read on the forward strand.
GTGCTCTGGCATGAGCTGAGCCCGTTTGCAGCTTGCGGAACCAAGTCCTAATAGCTGTTCCATAATAACGCGTACCATATACTCTTAAGTGCATTATAATCCTCGCGGTTATATGCTAACTCTGGTATCGCTTTATCAAAACATGTCGAGTAAGGTGTCATACGAATTGGAATACTAACCCCTCGCCAATTCTGGCGACGGGGTTAGCATTCCACCCTTCTAGAGGGACACGACATGTATGTAACTGTGAACCCCGGTTAAAGTTAACTCAAGCCTCAGCATCACAAAATGGATGCTGCCACCACAGACACAAGTCTGACCTCCTGCTGCTGGGAGTCCTTCCAGCGAGGGAGGCTTGGACAAAGGGTTTCCTGTCAGGGGCGGTGCTAGCACCATCCCAGACAGGGTTTTGTGTATCCTGGGTAGGCAGGGCTTTAGAGGAAGGTGACTGCAAGTGGCAACCCGGTGCTCACTATGCATCTGCCGGTTAGAACCAGTTCCAGGGGCACACCAGCCCCTGAGCTGGGGAAAGTCCGGCATGGGAGAGGGGTGTAACCCCCCCCCCCCTTCCTGGTCCCACCCATGGGCAGGACCTAGTCGTGTGCCAGCCCCTTTTCCTAGTATAAAGATAGGAGCAGGCCCCCTTCCAAATCAGATCATCTTTGAATCCTGAAACTACTTTCTACGAAAGGAACTCTCGACTTCTTCTCAAGATTTCTCCCTTGTGGCTAGGGAGTAGTCACCCTGCATCCGCAGGCACCATCCAAGCATCGCGATCTGCTGTAAGTCTCTCCTCCGGATCAAGACTGCCCAGCTCGACGAGAACCGGCTTCCCTGGCACCTCTGACCTCTACCTACATCTTCAGCTCAGCTGAGATCCGTGGGTGCGAGGAGACCTCAAGGGACCGGCCATCTTCAAGACTGCACAACGCTTGCCCAGCACGACCGCCGAGGGATCCTCGAGTGAGTGCTTTGGGGTCCGAGAAGCCCCAACCCAGAGCAGCTCCAGCACCGAAGTTCAGCCTCCCAGTCTCCACGAGATCTGCGTGGGGCCCTTCTGCTCTTTGCTGCTGACCGCGTTGTCTGGCTACTAGCCCCCTGGCTTGTGGCCTTCCCTGACAACGAACGACGACATCAACACCACTGGTCTGGTTGCTCCAGACTGGCCCTTGCTCCCCTCCAACAGAGGAGCTCCCCGGACCCTCCTGGTCCACTCCAGACGCCATTTTGAGTCCACCGCGCGGGCTTGCATTTGCCAAGACTTGTTGCCCCAATCCTGGGTCCAGCGATGTCGACAGCAGATACCATCATGGGACAGCTCGCACCTCCATCCTGGTCGCCGACAACTCCTCCTGGTCCGTGAGACTGCAGAGCCCAGCGTCGCCCACTCACCTGGTCGAGGTGACTCCATCCGGTGCCATCCTGGTGCCCATCTAATCACTGGCTAGTGATTCAGAACTTGGTCCCCTCTGCTTACAGGTGTCTTCCATCTTCGATCCAGGCTTGGATCCATCCGAATCTCTTCACTGGTCGCCTGCCAGCAACTTCTTCTTTCAGGCTCGATAGACTGCAACGAGGATTCCCGACGTCTTTCCAGACCTATGCAGCCGCAGCCCCTGGGCTAGGTAAACTCAGCATTTCGTGCTCCAGCATAGCTTTGCTATCCAAGGGTCCAGATCCTTTTTCGTTTCAGCTCTACCTAGTCGGATTCGTCCGATAACACTAACTTTGTAATTCCTAGCAACCATAGACTTTGTTCCGCATCCCGCGTGAGAGTGCACACTCTGCACCCGATCTCCCTAGGCCTCCTGCTAGTAATCTGAAGGTTCAGTAGTCAAGTCCTAGCGATCCCAAAGCCTATTAGCGTAGTACTTACCTGCTAGTAATTTCGCATTCCACTTTTAGAGTATATGGTTTTTCGTGCCCCTTGGGCATTTGTGTAACTTGTGCAACTTTGCGTATTTTCCTTAGAGCTTTGTATTGTGCTTAGCACCCTGTCCTCGTAAAGAGTCCACGGTTGTTGTGTTCTAAATAAATATACTTTATTTTCATAACAACTTGTGTGGTGTCCTTTCACTTGGTGTTCAAGGGGTATATGTGATTGGTATAACAGCTGGCTTAACACGCCCTCTAGAGTTTAGCCTAAAGACTGCTCTTGTCCATGCTACTAGGATAGCTGGTCTAACGGTTGACTTACAACCAATCATCAATAAGGGTCGTTTGGAATGATACACAGTGATCACTAGAATAGTGAGCACTACATATCAGGCCAACTTCTCACATTGGTGAGCAGCGGTTGGGATTTGAGCTTGCTGTTGTTTTACCACACTTATCCTAAGAATATCATTGTGAAAGATCACATAAGTTCCCAGGTACATATAAATTAGCTTAGAATACTCTGAGTTCTACTGAACCAGCTGTTGTAGTTCAACAGGGCCTAGCACACCCTGACTACAACTCTTAGCAAGGGATCAGTAGGCAAACAAATAGTGTAGGTAGGTGCATCACTTACACCACACTAGAAAAGCATGTCAGACAAAGGAGGAAACTCTGAGTCTCCCCTTGTGTCAGTTGACCCTCCACAGGTCATGTCCAGATATGCAGCTCTTAGCTTCCAGGAGATGAGACAATTGTGTACCTCCAGGAAGCTAAAACAGGGTTCTAACCCTACCATTCCCTTTCTGATTGGTCTCTTAGAGACTTATGATGCCAGGAGAACTGCTAACCCAGATTCTTCTAATCCAGATGGGAATTTGCCCCCCTTAGAGGGAACCACTGGTGACCCTGACCGCCACCTCCAGGCAGCAGATGATGCAGAGGAGGAGGAGGAAGAGGAGTTATCAGGGGATGAGGCAGACAAAGGTCAGGTAGAAGTCAGTAGACTAACCAAGACCAACTTAAGTAGGCATGAGAATGGATTTGGGGGACCCCCAGGGCCACTCTCAGGCAGACTTAACATTGGTAATGGACGAGTTAGGTCTCTATCCAGAGGCTCTAATAGATCCATTAGAACCAATGGCTCTCAGACCTCTTCTCACAGAGGGATGACATCCCCTCAGAGGAGAGAGCATGAGGCCAAGATGAGGGAAGTCAATCTGAGGATTGAAAGGGAAGAACTTGCACTGGCCAAAGAGAGACTTGCCTTTGCTAGAGAGCAGAAATTGTGTGGGGCAGACCCCACTGGTGGAAGCATTCTCCCAAGAGAAAAATACAGGAGTTTAGACACTAGACACCTGAGTAAGATAGTGCCCCCCTTTAAACAAGGGGATGATTTCCACAAATGGATAACTGCTTTGGAAAGGGCCTGCACTGTCCAGTGCGTCCCCCAGAGTCAGTGGGCAGCTGTCTTGTGGCTCTCCTTTGAAGGCAAAGGTAGAGATAAGCTCCTCACTACTAGAGCTGAGGATGCTAACAATTACCAAGTCCTGAAAAGTACACTGATAGATGGGTTTGGCCTGACCACTGAGCAGTACAGGTTGCTGTTCAGGGATACCCAGAAAACTCAGTCTCAGGATTGGGCTGACTTTGTTGATTGTGCCACTAAGGCTTTTGAAGGCTGGCTACTGGGAAGTAAGGTTACTGATTTTAAAGGATTGTACAATCTAATTATGAGAGAGCAAATCTTAAGTAATTGTCAGAACCAGTTATTACACCAGCACCTGGTAGACTCTGATCTGACCTCTCCACAAGAATTGGGTAAACGGGAAGACAAATGGGTCAGAACCAGGATTAGGCCTAAAAACCAGGGTGGTGACCAAAAGAAGGAATCAACCAAGCCTCAAGAGAAGGGTGGGAATAAATCTTCTGATCAAACCACATCAGGGCCCCAAAACTCCTCTGAAAAGGGTGGGTCCCAGACTTCTCCCAAAACCCAAAAGAAACCTTATTGTCACACCTGCAAACAGGTAGGCCATTACAAAAGTGACAGTAGTTGCCCAAAGGCCAACAACAATAAGGAGAACATACCCCCAAATAAAGCTTCCTAGCCTCCTGTTGCTACTAGTAGTAATCCCCCAGGTGGTGGGAGTGCCCCCAAGAATCTGGGTGCATTTTCTTTGGGAGTGCCTGGGGTCTCTGGCCTAACCAGGTCCCCTGACTTAGATACTCTTGTCTGTGAGACTGGCATGGGATTTGCCAACTTCACAGCCTGTCCCAACACTTTGGGCAGGTACAGACAGGAGCCCCTCATCAATGGTTCAAAAGTTGAGGCCTACAGAGACACAGGGGCTAGCATCACCATGGTGACAGAGAGCCTAGTACCCTCAAGGCAACTTATACCTGGTGCCACATACCAAGTAGTGAACATTAATGGAGTGCAGAGAGATCATCCCATAGCAGTGGTAAATCTCAGCTGGGGAGGTGTCACTGGCCACAAGAGAGTGGCAGTGTCACCAAACTTGCCTGCAGATTGCCTACTGAGGAATGATTTAGAGATCTCAGCCTGGGCTGAGGTAGAGCAAGAAACCCATTTGAAAATGGTAAACCTCCATGGTAAGGTTAATGGGGCAGTGATAGCCCCAGCCCCAGTCCAAGATGTCCTCCCTGAACAGGTCAGGAGGGATGTGCCAGTCACAGCCCTATCCCAGAAAGATGCCTTTCCTGAACAGGTTGACAAGGCTGTGATGGTCACAGCCCATACCCAAACTGAGTCCTTTCCTGAAAAGGTTGGTGGAGTTGTGATGGCCACAGCTCAAACTCAGACAGATGGTAGTGTTGTGAAGCCTGAAACTATGGATCACTCCACTCAGACAGAGAGCATTGAGGAGGAAGAGAAATCTCCCTCCCACCAGACTTTAGGAAAGGATCAGCCTCCTCAGGGAACTGATCTGACCCCTTGTGAAGGAACTGCCCCAGAGGTAGTCAGGCCCAGCCTGGCAGAGCCCCTGATGTCAGTGCACCCTTCCAAGGTGGGATCCAGTCTGGAGCAGGTAACCTGCCCCTCTCTACCCTGCCTCAGTCAGCCCAGGGCTGAAGAGGTCAGGGAGGCCAGTGGTGGACCCCAAAGGGCCCCCTGTCCAAAAGAACTTTCCAGTCAACAGATTAGGATCACTGAAGCTAGTAGACCTAGCCAAGTGAAAATAAAACAGACTCCTGAGGGATCCCCCTTAAAAGTAGTTAGGGACCTCCCACAGCTGGACACTGTTGGGCACAGCCAAACATGGGGCCTAAAAACCCCAAACCTGACCTGTCCCTCCAGTAAGCCAAACAGAGGGACTCAGCCTCCAGCTTTAGGTAGCCAGAGGTTGACCCTGAGAGCTCATAGCAACTCAGTACTGGAAAGAAAGGCACATATGGTGGATAGTGATTGGAGGAGGTTGAGCCCAACAGTAGTGGAGTCTCACTTCAGTACTCCATTCCCACACCAGCCTTTTACTTTGCCAAAACACACCACAGGTAGTGATTCCCTATGGTGGAGACCCTCAGATACCCTTAGGGTGAGGGGTTGCTTAGTGGACCATGATATAGGGGGTAACCATGCCAGTGCAGGTACCACCTCATATTGCCACTCAGGCAATATAGGCTTACCTGGCCAAGGATAGCCTTATCTCCTTTCGTTTGGGGGGGTTGTGTAGGAAGGTGGATACCTGACTATGGTTGCCCCCAACTTTTTTGCCTGGTGTTTTGCTGGTTTTTCGACTTAGTTGACCTGGGACCCTGCTATTCAGGGCCCCATGCCTACTGTTCTCTCTCTAAAATGGATTCCATGTACCTTAGGTGCATTTACCAATTGGTACTGGGCCACCTTATCAGACCCTGTAACTCAGGGCATAGGTGTACCCAGGGCCTACCAGGGGCTGCAGCATGTATTATGCCACCCCTGGCTGGCCATCTAAATCTGACACAACTATCTGCATGACGCACAAGTTACTACTTGTGTAACGATATATCTGTAAGAGACATTAGTTAGTGATAGATTCCTTACCTTAGAATATCCCCAGGCGTCAGACTGGATCCGGAAATTTTTGCGTAGCAATACCCCTGCGCGCTGGTAGGCGTCGTCTGCGGCTCCGCGTCCGTCGTCGGCGTCGTGAGCGCCGGGATGACGTCGTCGGAGTATATAGACGGCGCCCATGCGCGCTGACGTCAGTTCTGATAACACAGCTTTTCCGCGCCAGATACGCAGAGCCATGATAGAACTAACACTGGTGCCATGAAACTAGGGCCCTGAAAGGGGATGACCTTAACCCTAAATATCGGTTCGCAGAACGGGGAGGATGGGAGGGCGGTAAGGAATCTATCACTAACTAATGTCTCTTACAGATATATCGTTACACAAGTAGTAACTTGTGCATCTGAAAGAGACACGTTAGTGATAGATTCCTTACCTTAGAATAGATACCCCAGCAATACCAACCCCGGTGGTGGGTCTGCGAACCAATATCACACCAGAAAGTCCTGGAGGACGGAACGGCCAAAGAAGCCATCCCTCCGGACTTGACTGTCCAGGCAGTAGTGTCTTGCGAACGTGTGCAGCGAGGCCCACGTGGCTGCCTGACAGATGTCCTGCAGGGGGACACCGCAGCCCAGGGCAGTTGTCGTTGCCGTGGCCCGAGTGGAGTGAGCCCGCAATCCAGCCGGGGGCTCCTTCCTCGCCATGGAGTAGCATGCTTGGATGCACAAGATGATCCACCTGGAGATGGTCCTCTTGTGTACAGCCTTTCCCTTCTTCGCGCCCACGTAACCAACGAAGAGTTGGTCATCCACCCGGAATTGGCGAGTGCGGTCTAGGTAGTAGGAGAGCGCACGTTTTGGATCCAGACGGTGGAGCCTCTCCTCCTCTTTCGAGGGATGCGGAGGCGGAAAGAAGGTGGGCAAGGTGATGGACTGCCCGATGTGGAAGGCCGTGACAACCTTGGGCAGAAAGGAAGGTCGTGTACGCAACACCACCTTATCAGGATGAACAGACAGGAAAGGTGGAGAAGAAGAAAGAGCCTGGAGCTCACTCACCCTCCTGGCAGAGGTGATGGCAACCAGGAAGGCCGTCTTTAGAGTAAGGAGACGAAGAGGGCAGTTATGAAGTGGCTCAAAGGGAGCACACATCAGATAAGTGAGAACCAGATTCAAGTCCCACTGGGGCATCACGAAGGGAACAGGAGGAAACATGTGCGTGATGCCCTTCAGAAATCTACTCACAATAGGGGACTTGAATAAAGAAGGTTGATCTGGTAGCCTCAAGAAGGCTGAAAGAGCAGAAAGGTACCCTTTAAGAGTGCCCAGAGCAGAGCCCTGCTGGGCAAGGGAAAGAAGAAAGAGCAGCACTTCCGAAAGGGGTGCAGAGAGAGGATCCACAGCCTTTGCTGTGCACCATGCCACAAATCTGTTCCACCGGCAGGCGTATACCGACTTGTGGAGGGACGCCTGGCTGCCAGAATGATATCACAGACTTCGGGAGGCAAGTCAAATGGCCTCAACTGCCGCCGCTCAATCTCCAAGCTTGTAGGTGGAGACTGGACAGGTTCGGGTGCAGGACCGTCCCCTGCTGCTGCGACAGAAGGTCCTCCCGAAGAGGCAGACGAATCGGGGGATCGACTGACATGCTGAGTAGCTCGGGATACCAGTATCTTCGTGCCCAGTCCGGAGCCACAAGGACGACCTGGGCCCGGTCGCGCCTGATCTTCTTCAGCACTCTGGGCAGAAGTGGTATAGGCGGAAAGGCGTACAACAGACCGCAGCTCCACTCGCGACGAAAAGCGTCTCCGAGCGAGTGCCGCCTTGGAAACTCCAACGCGCAGAACTGCTGACATTGCGCGTTCTCTTCTGTGGCGAATAGATCTAACCAAGGCTCTCCCCACTGTCGAAAGAGACCTTGCGCCACGTCCGAGTTCAGACGCCATTCGTGATCCATCATGCACCGGCGGCTGAGTTCGTCCGCCCTGGCATTCAGAGAGCCTGCCAGGTGTTGAACCACCAGGGTCACGCCCTGATGTTCCAGCCACTGCCAGAGGCGCAGAGCCTCCTGGCAAAGGGTCCACGACCCCACACCGCCCTGTTTGTTGCAGTACCACATGGCGGTGGTGTTGTCGGTGAACACTTGCACCACTCTCCCCCCGACAGAGGGGAGGAATGCTTTCAGTGCAAGACGAATCGCCCGCAGCTCCAGAAGGTTGATGTGGAGCCGGGACTCCGCCGGAGACCAGAGGCCTCTGATCTCCGCCTCTCCCATGTGGCCTCCCCAGCCCTGGAGGGACGCGTCCGTCACAACTACGTGCTCCGGCTGGGGTAGAGAGAGGGGCCTGCCACTGACCCAGTCGCGGTCCGTGAGCCACCACTGCAGTTGCTTCGCAGTGCCCTCCGAGATCAGGACATGATCGGACAGGTTGCCCTGATGCTGGGCCCACTGAAACTTCAGGTCCCACTGCAGAGCCCGCATCCGCCACCTGGCGTGACGCACCAGAAGGATGCAGGAGGCCATCAGTCCCAGAAGCCGCAGCGTCAACCTGACCGAGACCCGGGATAACGGTCTGAAGACAGGAATCAGAGCCTGAATATCCCGAACCCGCTGCTCGGGTGGGTAAACCCGAAACTGCGCCGAGTCGAGAACCGCTCCGATGAAAAGGAGCTTCTGAGAAGGACACAGGTGTGACTTCGGCACATTGATGGAGAACCCCAGCAAGTGCAGGAGGTCAGCCGTAGTCTGGAGGTGGCTGACGTCTGTCTGGGGCGAGCCCGCCTTCAACAACCAGTCGTCGAGGTAGGGGAAGACTGACACCCCTTGCCTGCGCAGATGGGCTGCGACCACCGCCATCACCTTCGTGAACACCCGTGGGGCGCTGGTAAGGCCGAAGGGGAGCACGGTAAACTGAAAGTGCTCTAGGCCTACCGTGAACCGCAGGTAACGCCGGTGGGCCGGCAGGACGGGGATGTGGAAATAGGCGTCCTGCAAGTCCAACGCTACCATCCAGTCTCCCGGGTCCAGGGCAGCCAGGACCTGAGCCAAAGGGAGCATCTTGAACTTCTCCGTCCGGAGGAAGCCGTTGACGTTCCGCAGATCCAAGATAGGGCGTAGGCCCCCTTTGCCCTTCTTGGGTACCAGAAAGTAGTGGGAGTAACAGCCACGTCCTACTTCTGGCCCAGGAACGCGCTCGATGGCCCTCTTGGCCAAGAGGGCCGAAACTTCCTCTTGCAGAAGTTGCAAGTGATCCCCCGACACACGGTGGTATTGAGGTGGCATGGATGGAGGGGAAGACTCGAAGGGGAGGGAGAAACCCCTTCAGACAATTTGCAGCACCCACCTGTCCGAAGTGACTGTATGCCAGTGGGAGAGGTGATGGCGAACCCTGCCTCCCACAGGCGTCACATGGGCCTGGAAACTCGGACTAGGAAGGTTTTGAGGCGGGGGCTGCTGAGGGAGGTGTGGACTGGCCTCGCCGCTGACCCCGACCACCGCCGCGGCGGTTCCCACGTCCGCCACCGCGCTGCTGGATATTTTGCGGCGTGTGGCTGGCGGTCCGTGGTGGGGCGCCCCCGCATCAACAAGACCACCATGGGAGGCAGATCCTTCTCATATCTGGCTGCTAAAACTTGGAACTCACTCCCCACTTACCTTCGCCTTACCCAGAACCACCTAGCATTCAGAAAGCAACTTAAAACGTGGATATTTGACAAGTAATCATCCTCCCCTTCCTAAGCGCCTTGAGACCCTCTGGGTATGTAGTGCGCTTTATAAATTACTTGACTTGACTTGACTTCCGTGGCCACGAAAGGAGCGAAAGGCACCCGATTGCTGGCGTGGGGCCGTAAGGCCCAAGGACTTGGCCGTGGCCCTGGAGTCCTTGAAACGTTCCAGCGCATGGTCTGCCTTGTCGCCGAAGAGGCGACGGCCATCAAACGGCATGTCCAGGAGGGTGGCCTGGACATCGGCCGAGAAGTTGGCGGACCTCAACCAGGTGTGGCGTCGAACCGCCACCATCGTTGCCATCGCCCTGCCCAGTGAGTCCGTGGTATCCAGCCCACACCGGATAGAAAAACGTGCCGCATCTCGGCCGTCCGCAAGGGTTTGGCTGAGTTTAGCCCTGACCTCCTCAGGGCATTGTGGCAGCACCTCCGCAACCGTGTCCCACAGGGTGTGGGTGTAGCGGCCCAAGAGACAGTTGGTGTTCACTGACCGTAGCCCTAGGCTCACAGACGAGAAGACCTTCTTCCCGAACTGCTCATATCTCTTGGATTCCCTGTCGGGCGGGGCCGACGGGAATGCGGTCTGGGAGTTGGAGGCCTGGATGACCAGACTCTCGGGGGTGGGGTGGGTGGACAAAAAGCAAGGGTCGCCCGGTGCCGGGCGGTAGCGTCTGGCCACGTTCCTGTCCACAGGGGGGCCTGTGGCGGGCTTGGACCAAGTGCCCAGAAGTGCGTCACACAAGGCCTCGTTGAACGGCAGGAGGGGCTGCGCGGAGCCGGACTGCTGTTTGAGGACCACAGTGAGGAGGTTAGTCCTCACAGCCGCGACGGGGAGCTGAAGGTTTAAGGCCTTAGCTGCCTTCGTCAACACTACACTGTAAGCAGAACCCGCCTCCGAAGCCACAGTCGGGGACGACGTAAATCCACTGTCTGGCGAAGTGTCAATACCACTGGCCTCCCCAAGCTCATATGTCCAGTCCTGATTCGACTGGCAATCACGTGCCAGAGGGTCCTCGGACCCCTCCCATTGCTCCTCGTCACCTGGCTCCTGGAGACCAGGATTAACAGCCAGGGCCTCCTCGTGGAGATAGAACTCTCCGAAGGCCGACGGAATCGGCGCCCAGCGGCGCCCCTCCGACTCCTGAGGAGGACCGTAGGAAACATTGGGGGCGGCAACCACATCGGCCGCCGGGGACGACACCTGAAGGGACGGCGCCGGCGAGGTCGTAGGGTCGACCGGCGAGGCCCCGGATCCGGATCCAGCGAGGTCGTGCGGCGCCGGGACCGAAGTCGCCAGCGGCGCCGGGCCCGAAGTACCCGACGTCGTCGGGCCGAAGCGCCCGACCTGGAAGGACCTCCAGACGGAGCCGATCGGCCCGAAGGCGCCACGGGAACCGACTGAGGAGGGAGGGCCCTCATGGCCATGAGGTACCTCTCGACCTCCTCCTGCGACGCGCCGTGCCCAGGGACCCGAAGGTGTGGGGCAGGCGGCGACGCTTGCGACTCCCGCGGAGCCGCGTGGGCGGTGTCGCCCGAGTCCCCGGTCGCATCGTGCGAGCGACGGGGCGGGTCGGAGGATCGATGGTGTCGCTCCGACCTCTCATGCCTCTTACCTGAGGACTTGGAACCAGACGATCGGTGTCCACTCCCGGAACGTCGATGACTCCGACCTCGCGACCTGTCCCTCGACCTCCCGTGGGACCGGGACCGGGACCTGGAGCGGCGCGGGGCCGACTGCCTCAGCTCGAGACGCTTGCGGGACCGCTCCCGCCTAGCCTTCGACGTCAGGGCCCGGCAGTCGGAGCAGGTTCGATCGTCGTGGTCGAGGCCTAAGCACTTCAGGCACCGGCGATGGGGGTCCGTGACCGACATGAGTCGGCCGCACTTCGAGCAAGGCTTGAACCCGGGCATCCCTGGCACCGATAGTCGAGAATCGACTAAATAGAGGATCAAAAAGATCAAAAAAGTTTTCAGTCAAAAAGTGACTGGGGGTAGAGCTTCTTCCGGATCTGCGCTAGCTGGCGCGGAAAAAAGAAGAACTGACGTCAGTGCGCATGGGCGCCGTCTATATACTCCGACGACGTCATCCCGGCGCTCACGACGCCGACGACGGACGCGGAGCCGCAGACGATGCCTACCAGCGCGCAGGGGTATTGCTACGCAAAAATTTCCGGATCCAGTCTGACGCCTGGGGATATTCTAAGGTAAGGAATCTATCACTAACGTGTCTCTTTCAGATAGCTGGGGCAAGGTGGTGTAATCACCCTTTGCTTTAGATATAGTATACCTATATCTAACCCTAAAATGGACACCCGTATTCCTATCAGTCACTCCTATGGCAGGCCTTGACAATCCTGAAGGCAGAGTGCTTGGAATCGTGTGAGATGGTGCTCTGGCATGAGCTGAGCCCGTTTGCAGCTTGCGGAACCAAGTCCTAATAGCTGTTCCATGATAACGCGTACCATATACTCTTAAGTGCATTATAATCCTCGCGGTTATATGCTAACTCTGGTATCGCTTTATCAAAATATGTCGAGTAAGGTGTCATACAAATTGGGATACTAACGCCTCGCCAATTCAGGCGACGGGGTTAGCATTCCACCCTTCTAGAGGGACACAACATGTATGTAACCGTGAACCCCGGTTAAAGTTAACTCAAGCCTCAGCATCACAAAATGGATGCTACCACCACAGACACAAGTCTGACCTCCTGCTGCTGGGAGTCCTTCCAGCGAGGGAGGCTTGGACAAAGGGTTTCCTGTCAGGGGCGGTGCTAGCACCCTCCCAGACAGGGCTTTGTGTATCCTGGGTCGGCAGGGCTTTAGAGGAAGGTGACTGCAAGTGGCACCCCGGTGCTCACTATGCATCTGCCGGTTAGAACCAGTTCCAGGGGCCCACCAGCCCCTGAGCTGGGGAAAGTCCGGCATGGGAGAGGGGTGTAACCCCCCCCCTTCCTGGTCCCACCCATGGGCAGGACCTAGTCGCGTGCCAGCCCCTTTTCCTAGTATAAAGATAGGAGCGGGCCCCCTTCCAAATCAGATCATCTTTGAATCCTGAAACTACTTTCTATGAAAGGAACTCTCGACTTCTTCTCAAGATTTCTCCCTTGTGGCTAAGGAGTAGTCACCCTGCATCCGCAGGCACCATCCAAGCATCGCGGTCTGCTGTATGTCTCTCCTCCGGATCAAGACTGCCCAGCTCTATGAGAACCGGCTTCCCTGGCACCTCTGACCTCTACCTACATCTTCAGCTCAGCTGAGATCCGTGGGTGCGACAAGACCTCGAGGGACCGGCCATCTTCAAGACTGCACGACGCTTGCCCAGCACGACCGCCGAGGGATCCTCGAGTGAGCGCTTTGGGGTCCGAGAAGCCCCAACCCTGAGCAGCTCCAGCACCGAAGTTCAGCCTCCCAGCCTCCACGAGATCTGCGTGGGGCCCTTCTGCTCTTTGCTGCTCACCGCATTGTCTGGCTACTAGCCCGCTGGCTTGTGGCCTTCCCCGACGACAAACGACGACATCAACACCACAGGTCTGGTTGCTCCAGACTGGCCCTTGCTCCCCCCCAACAGAGGAGCACCCCGGACCCTCCTGGTCCACTCCAGACGCCATTTTGAGTCCACCGCGTGGGCTTGCATTTGCCAAGAATTGTTGCCCCAGTCCTGGGTCCAGCGACGTCGACAGCAGATACCATCGTGGGACAGCTCGCACCTCCATCCTGGTCACCGACAACGCCTCCTGGTCCGTGAGACTGCAGAGCCCAGCGTCGCCCACTCACCTGGTCGAGGTGACTCCATCCAGTGCCATCCTGGTGCCCATCTAATCACTGGCTAGTGATTCAGGACTTGGTCCCCTCTGCTTACAGGTGTCTTCCATCTTCGATCCAGACTTGGATCCATCCGAATCTCTTCACTGGTCGCCTGCCAGCAACTTCTTCTTTCAGGCTCCATAGACTGCAACGAGGATTCCCGACGTCTTTCCAGACCTATGCAGCCGCAGTCCCTGGGCTAGGTAAACTCAGCATTTCGGTGCTCCAGCATAGCTTTGCTATCCAAGGGTCCAGATCCTTTTTCGTTTCAGCTCTACCTAGTCGGATTCGTCCGATAACACTAACTTTGTAATTCCTAGCAACCATAGACTTTGTTCCGCATCCCGCGTGAGAGTGCACACTCTGCACCCGATCTCCCTAGGCCTCCTGCTAGTAATCTGAAGGTTCAGTAGTCAAGTCCTAGCGATCCCAAAGCCTATTAGCGTAGTACTTACCTGCTAGTAATTTCGCATTCCACTTTTAGAGTATATGGTTTTTCGTGCCCCTCGGGCATTTGCGTAACTTGTGCAACTTTGCGTATTTTCCTAAGAGCTTTGTATTGTGCTTAGCACCCTGTCCTCATAAAGAGTCCAGGGTTGTTGTGTTCTAAATAAATATACTTTATTTTCATAACAACTTGTGTGGTGTCCTTTCACTTGGTGTTCAAGGGGTATATGTGATGGTATAACAGCTGGCTTAACACGCCCTCTAGAGTTTAGCCTAAAGACTGCTCTTGTCCATGCTACTAGGATAGCTGGTCTAACGGTTGACTTACAACCAATCATCAATAAGGGTCGTTTGGAATGATACACAGTGATCACTAGAATAGTGAGCACTATATATCAGGCCAACTTCTCACAGAAATCTCCACCAATTATTATATGGGAAGTGTTTTCTATTAATTTGGACTGCATCTTACAAATATGTGTCGGGTCATCAGTATTGGGACCATAGAATGAAGCTATAGTTAGCTCGATCCCTTTGATCTCCAACTGTGCAATGATCCATCTCCCTGTTTGATCTGTTGATGTTATCTCTAGCTCCTGATTTAATTAAAATAGCAACCCCTTTATTATGCGCAGCCTGTTCAGAGGATCAAACCTATTCTACCCAATGATATTTAGCAAAAATGGCTCGGCTTTCTGAGTGGCTTAGATGCGTTTCTTGTAAGAGACAAACTTGAGCAGATGATGTTTAAGAAATTTCATGACCAAACTTTGTCTATGAGGACATCTCAATCCATTGACATTCCTCGAGGCAAATCTTATTTGGCTCCTCATTAGGGCTACTATGTCCACCTGATGTCAAAGCTTTACACAGAAGTTTTAAGTGTGAATTGATATTAGGAATATGACTGAGATTGAGGATGTTTTTGGTTTCTCCCACAGTGACCCCACCTGTGCTCCCCCCACCCTTCTCCCACCCTGCTCTTGTGACCCCTCAACCCCCACACCCTCCTTGGAAACCCCCCTTGCTCTGGGCATAGCCCTTATGGTCTCATTCCTCTGGGCGTGATATTTAAAAATAATTATTTTGTGTGTTGGACCAGACCCCTCCGGAGAGACACATCTTAACTTTAACTATCCCCCCACATCTTAGACCCCGCTCCCATTCCTTATTTTGTCAATAAGGACATCTACCTCCTGGATTTGACGTAAATTATGCATATGGTTATTCCACATGATACAGAGAGATGCTGGAAATCTCAATTGTGCCTTAGCACCCAGTGAGTTTAAGACTACCATTCTTTTACCAAGCTCCCATTGTTTTGTTGCTGTAATATGAGAGATATCCGATCTGATGGTAAAAGAAAAAGGGTTGGTGGGAGAATTGCTTTTATCGCACCTTCTTTCAGAGCAAAGGATAAAAATCTTTTCTTTTACAGTATACATAAGAAAACCTACTAACATTTTCCTTGGTTTCTGTTTTTGTAGTATTCCTCTTGAACGGATCCCGATGGACCCGTTGAATATCATAGGCCAGATTTAACTCCGGAGAGTCTTGCAGAATAGTGTCATTTGGGAGCGATATCACAAACCTTTTAATATCTGTTCTTCCACATCTTCAGGGATATTTAGAAATCTCAGATTATTTTTTCTTGCGTTATTCTCAAGACGCTCTATATCATCTTTCAGATCTCTATTTTGAAGAGCTAATTTATCCAGTTCTATTGAAGATGAGTGTAGTGTTTCCTTGATTTTAGGTATTTCAGATTCAAGAACATCTGTTCTCTGGGAAACTTCTTCTAGCTTCTGGGCTAGTACCTCACAAGTGGCTTGGGGGTAGATGTATCAAGAAATCATTTTGCACTTCTCTAATAGCGATTGTTAAGGAATCGCTATTTGAGAAGTGCAAAATGGTATGTATGTAGAAATTCGCTATATTTTAGCGATTCCTTAATATTCCTTAATTGCGATTAGCAAATTGCTAATCGCAATTAAGGAATAATTTTCCCATTCATTTCTATGGGCCAGGAGGCCCATAGCAATGAATGTGCAGTAATTCTCAAATTGCGAATTCGCAATTTGCTAATCGCAATTTGAGAATTATTTCAAGGGTGCAGGGGTGTCTCAAAGACACCCTGCTGCACCCCTGAAACTTACATGTGTGTGCATATGGCACACATACATGCCCTGTGGGCATGTATGTGTGCCACATGCCACCTTCAAAATAGTGATATTTTGTTGTTTTAAAGGATTTCGCAAATTAACACGAACCTCAAGTTCGTGTTAATTTGCGAGTCCTTAACCTCAATTCGCAAAAAAAAAAGCTTCATACATGGCATTTAAGGAATCGCACATTTGCGATTCCTTAAATGCTTATGCAAAATAAGGAATCGCAATTTTTTGCGATTCCTTATTTTGCTAATTACACATACATCTCAAAAGATGCAAAATTTCAGTTTACGATTCGTTAAGGCCGAAATTCGCAGAATTTCGGCCTTAACGAATCGCAAACTGCTTGATACATCTAGGCCATAGATTGCAGCTTGATTGGATTCCGAGATGGAGAGCCTTTTCCCTATATCCTCCTTTAAGGCCAATAAGATATCTGTTACTGACCCGATCCCAGGGCCAGGAGAAACTACCAAAGAGAGTGTTATAGGGGTAAAGGATGTTGCATCTGCCTTCTCGAATGGAGAGGGTAAACCCAACTCATCCTCTTGGACCTCCAAAATCGAAATTCTTTCCGAAGTTCCAACTGATGAGTGAATAACTGAACGCTGCTCATCTGAAACTTCTGTTGTTTTTGCTATTTTAGTTGTATCAGTTGTTTCAGCTGTTTTAGCCACCATTCCTGCCTTTTTATTCGTTAATTTGGATGGAACAGGAGACTGCATAGTGTTTGAGGCCAAGTTTCCTTTATTGGACACCCTATTTGTAGGAGTAGATAGTACCTAATGAACAAGTTACTTACCTTCGGTAACGTTTTTCTGGTAGATACAATATCTGCCTGTGGATTCCTCACCTTGTGAATATCCCCCTTGCGTCAGCAACATTCGGAAATTCTTTTTGTAGCTTTGCGCCGACGTGGACACGGACGTCACAGAGACACGGCTCCGCTCGCGACTCCGCTGACGTCACCGACGCCTACAATAGGCCCACGCCAGCGTGATGACATCAGTTCCGCCCTTTTTTCCGTGCCTTCGAGGCACACGGACGGACCGATGACAGTAGTAATGTACACAATATACACAGTATAGAAATAAAACTAACACACACAGTGTGAAGCAAATGCAAATAAACATATTACAATAAAACAATCCATTAGAGATACTCTGGCAAAGATGAGTGGACAACGGGGAGGCGGGTGGGTCAGTGAGGAATCCACAGGCAGATATTGTATCTACCAGAAAAAGCGTTACCGAAGGTAAGTAACTTGTTCTTCTGATAGATACATCTGCCGTGTGGATTCCTCACCTTGTGAATAGAGTCCCACAGCAGTCCCCACTCCCGGAGGAGGGTGTCCACTCTTCTAGACCAGGAAATCCTGAAGGACAGAGCGCGCAAAATGACCGTCCCTCCTCACTTCGGTATCCAAGCAATAGTGCTTCGCGAAAGTGTGGAGGGAAGACCAAGTTGCGGCCCTACAAACATCCTCCACAGGCACGCCTCTAGCAAATGCAGAGGTCGAAGACTTAGCTCTAGTTGAATGAGCCCTTATGCCCTCTGGAGGTTCCTTACCGGCCAAAGAGTAGCAGATCTTAATGCAGAGGACGATCCATCTCGACAAAGTCCTCTTATGGACCGCTCTTCCCTTCTTACAGCCAGCAAAGCCAATAAAAAGCTGGTCATCCATGCGACAGTCTCTAGTTCTGTCCAAATAAAAAGACACCGACCTCTTGGGGTCAAGACGGTGTAATCTCTCCTCCTCCTTGGAAGGGTGAGGGGGAAGATAAAAGGTAGGAAGGGTAACGAATTGACCAAGGTGGAAAGAAGTCACCACCTTTGGCAGAAAAGCAGCCCTGGTCCTAAGAACCATTCGATCAGCATGAATGGACAGGAATGGGGGCTTGGAACTAAGAGCTTGAAGCTCACTAACCCTCCTTGCCGAGGTTATCGCAACGAGGAAAACAGTTTTGAAAGTCAGGAGCCTCATGGGACATTTATGAAGAGGCTCAAAAGGAGCACCCATTAAAAATGTCAGAACTAGATTCAAATCCCACTGAGGCACAATAAAAGGGATAGGAGGGAACCTATTAGTGAGGCCCTTCAAAAACCTCAAAACTATAGGAGATTTAAACAGAGAAGGCTGGTCAGGCAAACAGATAAACGCCGACAGCGCTGACAAATAACCCTTCACCGTGGCAACAGCCAGACCCTGCTGTGCTAGGGAAAGGGCAAACTGGAGAACATCAGATTAATGGGCCCTCAAGGGGTCTATAGACTTCTCCTTGCACCAAACAACAAACTTAGACCACCTATAAGAATAGATGGACTTAGTGGAGTCACGCCTGGCAGACAAAATGACATCCACCACATCGTGAGGGAGAGAAAAAGAAATCAGGTTGCCCCGTTCAATCTCCAGGCATGAAGGTGTAAGGTCTGGAGGTGGGGGTGTAGAACCTGCCCCCCCATCTGAGAGAGGAGATCTGCCCTGAAAGGGAGATGGAGCGGCGGGTGAGAGGAGAGGTGGAGAAGGTCTGAGTACCACACCCTTCTTGGCCAATCCGGGGCAATCAATATGACTTGGGCCCGGTCTTGGCGAATTTTCCTCAGAACCCGAGGAATCAAGGGTATGGGAGGAAACGCGTAAAGGAGTTGCGAGCCCCAACTCAACTGAAACGCATCCCCCAAGGCTCCCTGCATCGGAAACTGGAGGCTGCAGAATGACAGGCAGTGAGCATTCTCGTGAGTGGCGAACAGATCCACCCAAGGAGTCCCCCACATCCGAAAGATGTCGTGAACTACCTCTGGATGGAGCCTCCACTCGTGATCGGCAGAGAACTGCCGACTGAGACTGTCTGCACGAACGTTCTGAACTCCGGCCAGATGATTTGCCATCAGACAAATCTGATGGTCCTGAACCCAGGACCAGAGACGCAGAGCCTCTCTGCAGAGACACTGCGACCCTACTCCTCCCTGTTTGTTGATGTACCACATCGCGGTCGTGTTGTCCGTTAGGACTTGGACCGACTGACCGCGAAGGGAAGGGAGGAAGGCCTTGAGCGCCAGACGTATCGCCCGCAATTCCAGAAGGTTGATGTGAAACAACCTTTCCTCTGGAGACCAAAGACCTTTGACCTCCAAGTCCCCCAGATGAGCACCCCACCCTAGGGTGGACGCGTCCGATATTACTGTGGCAACCGAAGGAGGAATCTGAAAAGGCTTTCCTTGAGACAGATTGCCTTCCACACTCCACCAAGACAGATCCGCTGCAGTTTCTCTGGAGATCTTCACTGACTCCCTGAGATCTCCGTTGTGCTGATACCACTGCCTGCGGAGGCACCACTGGAGCGCCCTCATGTGCCAGCGTGCACGGTTGACCAACAGGATGCATGAAGCCATCAGACCGAGCAGGCGAAGAACCTTCAGGACTGGAACAACCGCTCCAGGGAAAAACAAAGGAATCATCTCCTGTATGTCGCGAATCGTTTGAGGGGGAGGGAATGCGCGACACACAGTAGTGTCCAGTACCGCACCTATGAACAGGTTGCGCTGGGAGGGCACCAGGTGAGATTTGGGTACATTTATCGAAAAACCCAACCTGTGCAACAACTGAGTTGTCTCCTGCAGATGATGGAGCACCTTCTCCGGCGACTCCGCTTTGATCAGCCAGTCGTCTAGATACGGAAACACATGTATCCCCGATCTCCTGAGATGAGCTGCCACCACCGCCATCACCTTGGTGAAGACTCGAGGCGCAGTAGTAAGACCAAACGGAAGAACCACAAACTGGTAGTGTTGTGACCCCACCGTAAAACGGAGATACTTTCTGTGCAACTTCAGGATGGGAATATGAAAATACGCATCCTGCAAGTCGATTGACACCATCCAGTCTTCTTCCAGCAGCGCTTGAAGAACCTGTGCAAGAGTGAGCATCTTGAACTTTTCCTGTTTCAGGTAAAGGTTCAAAATCCTGAGATCCAGGATAGGCCGAAGCCTGCCATCTTTCTTGGGGATCAGGAAATACCGGGAGTAGCACCCCTGACCCCTTTCCTGCTCTGGAACCACCTCTATCGCACCTTTTTTGAAAAGAGCCAGGACTTCTTCCTGCAGGCGAAACAGGTGGTCCTCCGAACAATAACCCTGGCAAGGAGGGTAATTGGGAGGGAATTCCCGGAAAGGAAGTGCATACCCATTCCCTACAAGATTGAGAACCCAAAGATCCGATGTAATTAATTCCCAATCTTGTAGGAAATGAGTAAGCCGACCCCCCACTGGGCCCACATGATCCGGAATGGCGGATCTAGGGCTGCTTTGCTGCATTGGCTGGTGGTTGGGAAGGAGAGGAGGAGGAGGAGGAGGATTGACGACCTCTAGGGCGGGATCTTTGTCTGCCCCTGTACGACTTGTACAGCGTATTTTGTTGCTGCTGAGGCTGCTGCTGGGAAGGTCTGTAAGAGCGAAAGGAAGATCTTCCAAACCCCCTGAAGCGTTTACCAGTAGTTCCTCTGGACTGAAGACCCAAGGATTTTGCAGTAGCCCTACTGTCCTTAAAACGTTCTAAGGCAGCATCAGCCTTCTTGCCAAACAATCCTGAGCCATCAAAAGGCAAGTCCAACAAAGCAGGCTGGACGTCCGCAGAGAACTCCGAAGACTTAAGCCAGGCGGCCCTCCTGGTGGCCACAGATGAACCCATGACCCTTGCCACCGAATCAGCAGTGTCCAGGCCACTCTGAATCACCTGTCTCGCAGCTGCTTGAGTGTCTGAAATCACCTCCTGAAAATCCTTCCGGTCATCTTCAGGAATTTTCGGAACTAGCTGCTTGACAGAATCCATCAAGGCATGGATATACCTCCCCATCAGGCACGTTGCATTGGTTGATTTTAAAGCCATACTGGCTGATGAGAAGACCTTCCTGGCACCCTGATCTTGCTTCCTGGACTCCTTGTCCCCAGGAACCTGCGGGAAAGCTCCAGCAGACTTCTTAGAGCAAGCAGCCTGCACCACCAAACTCTCAGGCAAGGGATGAATAGATAAAAACGCAGGGTCCTCAGGTGCCACTCTGTACCTCCTTGCAACTGTTCTTGAAACTGCAGGAGCAGACAAAGGCTTCTTTCAAACCTCATAGATGGGCTCAGTCAAGGCCTCATTGAAAGGTAACACAGGCTCAACTACTGACGAGGGAGAATGAAGAACCTCAGTCAAGATGTTAGGCTTATAGTCAGCAGTAGGAAGAGTAATGTTCAAAAGGCTCGCTGCTTTTTTAATAACAATGTGATAAGGCACCACATCCTTTGATGGCACATTAGAAACTGAAGCCAACTCCCATTCAGGTGAAAGTTCAAGCCCACTGGCCTCACACAAATCCTCAAAAGGATCCTCAGAATCCCGTAACTCTCCTTCCTCAGTATCTGAATACTGATACCTATCTTCTTCCAGGAGTCTCTGAGCCCTTCTCCGAGACCTTTCCTTCGCAACCGAAGCCAACGGGTTCGGAATCGACTCCGACGGCGCCGGCGTCGAACCCGACGTCGGACGAGGCTTCTCAGCTCGAGGTTGGACAGAATCTTGCCTCGGAGTTGTAGGCATCGGCGTCGATGTGACTGGCGTCGACGGAGTCGGCGTCGAGCGCTTCGGCGTCGACGACACCGGAGGTGTCGGAAAATGCCAATGCGGTGGTATAGCCGGCATAAAAGGCATGAAGGGCGCAGGGGCGTAAGCTTGGGGAACACCCAAGTTGAAAGCCATAGGACCCGTGGGACCAACAGGTGCACCAGACGGGAACATTGCCCTAGAGTAGACACCAAACATGGCGTTCAGAAACTGAGATGGATCCTGACCTGGAGCTGGAAACTCAGGATAAGAATCTCTTGGTCGTTCCTGAGGAGGCGGAGTCGAGACGACGTCGACTTCTTCAACGAGTCCTGGAACCGGGGTCGACGAACCCGCAGGCACCGGAACCTCAACTTCACCAGCCCCCTGCTCCTCACCTTCATCCTCCTGACCAGAAGGATTGGATAGAACTGGAGAATGGACCTGCTCCTGTGACTCGGGCGAACCCGGTTGTGAAGCCTCACCAACAGAGACATGCTCCGACTCCGAAACCACCTCTTTACTCAGGAGCTTAACCTGGGACTTCGGTATCGAACCAGAGTCTTTTCCGGAGCGATGACGTGACTCGTGGCTCCTCTTCTTGTGCTTCTTCCTCGAAGACTTCGAAGCGTGAGCTGAAGACGACTCCGAGCGTGACCTCGATCGAGACCTCGACCTCGAACGACGAGTTCGAGACTTCGAAGATTTCTTTTCCTTCTTACTCTTAAGCTTAGCCACAAGGAGTTTCGCCTCTCTCTCTCTCAGCGCCTTCGAAGTCATCTTCTTGCAGCATGCACAGTCCTCGACGTCATGGTCGGAGCTTAAACACCAGACACAGCAGTCATGTGGATCGGTGATGGACATAGTCTTGCCACATTCGCCGCAAGCCTTGAAACCAGTCTTCTTCGACGACATCTCGAAGAACAAGAAGTTATAATAACAGGTAAATAGCAACAAAGTTACTGAAAAGCTACAGCACGATCCCTGAAAACTGTTAGCGTCGACGACGCGGAAAAAAGGGAACTGATGTCATCACGCCGGCGTGGGCCTATTGTAGGCGTCGGTGACGTCAGCGGAGTCGCGAGCGGAGCCGTGTCTCTGTGACGTCCACGTCCACGTCGGCGCGAAGCTACAAAAAGAATTTCCGAATGTTGCTGACGCAAGGGGGATATTCACAAGGTGAGGAATCCACACGGCAGATGTATCTATCAGAAAGTACGTCTTTAGGGAGGGTGTGATTTTAACTTTGGAGGTAAGTACTTTCTTCACATTTCCTTCCTCTTTTCCACTTACTGGGGGGGCAGTCTCCGTAGTAGTAGCTTTTCCCTTGCCCTGCCTGGCATTAGCCCTGGCAGTAGCCCTAGCCTCCACGGTCAGGGGGAAAGCACAAGTCAAATCGGTTCCCAAATCAAGCTTTATAGCCCTGGTGTGCAAAGTATATCTGCAAACGTTTACATTTATATTGGCACTACTAGGGAACAAGACGTCACCACTCTCCATACAGTACAGAGGTCCTACCTGCTGTGCAGCCCAAACTGGACCCGCCTGCTCACCAGTCGCTATCGGCGGACAGTTCGCTGAATCTTCAGGGAAGTGATGAGCAAGTTTCTTACTTTCACTAATCACGAAGGCGCATTCCGAGGGGAGAAGAGTAGAACATCCTACCTCTCTCCAGCGTCTCACCACGCTCTCTCCACAGTTCCCTTTCTTTAGAGAAACATAGTCGCAGGTGCTGACTCTACACACAAAGACCTGGACCTGCAAGCACGGAATGCACCAACGGACCGCAACAGAGCCGGCTCCTGCGCCACCACCGTTCTGCTCCGGGGGTCAGGCACCATTCAGGAAAAGAATAAAAAGCTGCACAGGTACAAAAGAATGGGAATTAATATTCCGGGGCTGGGGTGGGACGGAGGGGGCGGTGGGGGGAGTCCGCTAAGAACGTTTCATGCAGTCAGCCGAAGAGCTCCTGGGAGAGGTCTGTAGTCACACGTCAGAGGAGCTGACAGCAAATGTTAGCTTCTGGCCGCCATGTTCCCCCTACAGTCCTACCATGGCTGAGTGGCCGGACATTTATGAATTCCAGAGTATGACCATATTTTACATTGTTGAGGACCCATTTGTCTGTTCTAACTGCATTCCATTAATCGTAGCATAGGGAAATATTTATCGAATTGAGGTTGGTATTTGGCTGAATCACAGCAGGTGCTGGGAAGTTTTCACTGATTTCTAATATTGTCCCTGGTCTGAGCAGGTTGTTTACTTCTGGGTTGCTTTCTGAAGTCAGCAGCAGACGGTGGGGCTCAATGCGACAGCTGCTGTTGATAGCCATATCTAGAACATTCATATGATATGATTGTGGTTGGTACTTCTGATAGTTCCCTCGAAAGGAATATGACCCTCTGCCAAGGGCTCCTCGAAAAAAAGTGTCTTCCTATATCGCAGTGTACCTAATGCTTTAGCTGTATCAGTATCCTTCTTTATTTCTTGTAAAGCGCAATCAATATGCTTCCCAAATAGTGTGTGTCCATCAAATGGCATATCTAAGATTTTACTTTGTACCTCTGAACGGAAGGTAGTAGACGTGAGCCATCCTTGGCGAAGGAGAACTGCTGCTCCTGCCATTTGTCTAAAAGCCAGCAAAGCCATATTCATAGCTATATCGATGATCTCAGAGGCTGACAGTTCCCCTTCCAGCAAAGTTTTTCTTGCCTCCTATTTTTTACCGTCTGGTAAAAGAAAACAGAATCGAGATATGAAGCCACATCAGGCCACATTTGGCGGTCATATCATCCTGGGATTGAGAGAAATTTGCAGCATGCACTGACGCGCCAGCAATAGTGGTAAATCTCCTCCCAATGTTGGCTAAACGTCTTCCATCTTTATCAGGCAGAGCTGTAATGGGTACAGAAGGATTCTGCGATCTTCATTATGCAGCCTGAATAATAACAGAATCTGGCCTAGGCTGTCCCACTAAGCATGCATGTGCATCATCAGGGACTTTATATTTTTTATCAATCCTAGGAAGGATTTCAGGCACAGAGTATGGGTTCTTCATGATTTTAACTCCTTCTTCCCAAATATGATCTATAATGGGAATTGTGCTTACAGATTTTCCATTTTGATCCTTAAAATCATATAAAAACAGTCAGACTGTTTAAAGGCATTGGTAGGTAAAAACAATTCGCCGCTCTTACCATTAATGCATGAAAGACCCCAATATTTTCAGGCGGAGAGTCAATTGCTTGAAGAGCTGGCAGAGAAGGTGTAGGATTAAGTAATCTTTCCACTCATCTACAATAGTAGGTGTTTTAGGAATCTCACCTTCCTCTGTGTCATTGTCGTCATCCTTTGGTATCTACTCTTGTGGCACAGGTACAGAATCTTGTGACTCAGTAGTGGGGACAGAGACTGTTGCAGAGTCCAAAACAGGCGGATGAGACTTTTCTTTTTCCACAGTTCCTGCTGCTGTAGGGAAGCAAGTGTGGTAATTATGCAGCATATCCGTGAGATCCTGCACTAATGCAACGGGCATTTGTATCATAGGCTCCTGGCGAGGCATCAACACCTGTGAACTTTTCATGGGCTGATGTTAATGTGGCCCATAATACTCATCTTTATCTTCCTCTTCCTGAAATTGTATATGAAGTTAAGAAGAGCTGCGGGCCGGACTAAACAACCCATCATCTTCAGATTCCTCCAAAAATTGACTAGGATGCAACGGGGAGATGAATGATGAGTCTTAATAAAATCCTCTCGTCGACTGGATCATCAACGAGAATCTAGAGGACAAGACTGGAGAGAATTGTAATGAAGAGGGCCTCTTTTGTTCGGCATCAACAAAATCCTCGACAGTGAAACGGACACCGTTGATGTAGAAAAAACAGTTGTCAACTATGGTGTAGTCGACAACATAACTACTGCCGATTAAGAAATCATCATCGATGAGGTAGTCGTCGTCGATGGTGGAGGTGTCGACGATGGAAGTATCTTCAGCAATGGAAGTGTCATAGACGATAGAAGTGCCATTGATGGTAGAGACGTCAATGGTGGCGGCGGCGGTGTCGTTGTTGGAGGCACCGTCAGCAGTGCAGGTGCCGACGACGTAATGGATGTCGTCGATGACAGTAAAGTCTTTGTTGAAGCTTCAGTCGACGATACAAGCGCCGCCGACGAATGCTGAGGTACAAAATCCAACGGTGGCTTGTCAGACTCTGAGTGAGACTTAGGCTGCTTGCAGGCAGTTTTTGAAGCAGATGTTTCCTCGGAAGGGAATGGAAGCTTCCCTTTTTTGAGGCAGTATGCTCAGAATCATGATGGGTCTTTTTTTTGGTCCTCATATTACCTCAGGTAGATAAGCATCCTCCTGGTCACTGCCGTCCCATTTGTTTATATCTTGGGGGTATAGTCTCCGCTGATGTCCCTACGAGTTTCCAAACCATGTTGTACATCATATGCTGACCAAGAGGTATATTCATTGGACTTCCTAATCATAGTGTTCATCGTCCAATAAGTTCAAAAATAGCCCGAACTCTGTTTTTTTTCTAAGCGGATTAGCCTTTTGATTGAGATCCATAAAGAATCTCAGAGAATTCCACCACTAGTTCCATGACTCTATTTACCGCAGCGCGCACGCTTACTTTGCCATTCCTGTTGAGTTTTTACTCTTTTTTAATTCACCTCGCACTACCACGCTGCTGACTCAGAACGCAGGCGCTCATTTTTAACCTTGGACATCTCTGGGGGCGATAATTAATCTGTAGATCTTACCTGCGCACTAAATTGTTTTCACCCCATACTTTGCGGGATATAGGCCGATCCAGTGCTTGCTTTGACCGCGTTGCAGCGATTTAGGCCGCCATCTTGGGTGAGGAAAACCGGGAGGGTGCCGATTTGCGGGCACCATCTTGGTTGCGGGCCAGAGGTTGCCGCGTAGGACTCCCGCGCTTGGAGGAACATTTAAAAACTGGTTGTCTCCTTTGGCAGGTAGACTCTATTTACCGCAGCGCGCACGCTTACTTTGCCATTCCTGTTGCATTTTTACTCTTTTTAAATTCACCTCGCACTACCGCGCTGCTGACTCAGAACGCAGGCGCTCATTTTTAAGTAAGGGACTATCGTTTGTACCAACAAACCTACAAAACCCAATAGAAACCAAAAGAGAAATATTAACTTTTCTCAGAAAAATTAGACTTCAGGCCTTTTTCCTAGAAAGAGAAGCTAAAGAAACGGTAAACATCAGTGGTTTGAAAAATAAATCTAAATTCCTACCAGAGAGTGTTTTACTGCCGCCAGATATTTCAATATTTGAAGATGTAGTTTTACGTGAACTTGATGAACTACAATCCAAAAAAATCTTTTATAACACTAACTGCAGCAAAATGGAGAAAATAGCATTAAAAAACCTTTCGGAAAACGCGAGTTTAATTATAAAACCCGCTGATAAGGGAGGTGGAATTGTGTTATGGGACGTGCAGAAATATGACCAAGAAGTAAATAGACAGCTGTCCAATAGGATACATTACAGAAAATTAGAGATCAATCCTTCAGTGGGGCTAAAAGAAAAAATCTTTGATATCACTAAAGAAGGCTTAGACCTTGGTTGGCTGTGTAAAAAAGAATTTGACTTTTTAAACACAGAAGACAGTAAAATACCAAACATTTATGTACTGCCCAAGGTGCACAAGTCAATAATAGACCCCCCGGGAAGACCTATTGTGTCGGCGTGTGGGTCTCTATTAGAACCCTTGGCTAAATACACAGACTTTTTCCTGATTCCGATTGTCAAAAAAACTAAATCATATATAAGAGACACTATGGATTTTATATCCAAAATTGAGAAATTACCATTTGATGAAGAAACCCAACTGCTAGTGTCTTTTGACATAGAATCATTATACACAAATATACCGCAAGATGAGGCGATAGCGGTAATGTCAAGTGTATTAAATGCGAGAGAGAGACCACATCAAGTCCCTTCAGAATTTATTGTATCCTTGGCCAGCATTTGTTTAAAGAATAACTTTTTTAACTTTAAAGGTCAACTTTATCTACAAACATCAGGAGTAGCAATGGGGTGTAGCTTCTCACCAGAGATAGCAAACCTTGTGATGGCAGAATTTGAAAACAAATTAATTTATAGTGACATCAACCCCTTCAGAAATTGTATAAAATTCTGGTGTCGCTTTATAGACGACATTTTTTTAATTTGGGAGGGAGATATCATCAGGCTACAGGATTTCCATAATTGGCTCAATTCCCGTACAGTGGAATTCAATTTCACTATGGCATACCATCAAAAGAAGTTAAATTTTCTAGATGTCTATGTACAATGCAACGAAGGAGAATTACAAGTAAGCCTGTACACTAAAACGACAGACCGTAACACACTGTTACACTTTTCCAGCTGCCACCCTAGAACCCTAAAAGAAAACTTGCCATATGGCCAATTCTTGAGGATAAAAAGAAACTCTAGTAAAAAAGAAGACTACTTTGTGAGCGCAGAAATCCTCAGAGAAAAATTGGTTAACAGAGGTTACCCAAAGAGGTTAGTGAAAAACGCTCTCAAAAGAGCGTGGTTCACTCCAAGAGAAAATCTATTAACACCTAAAATAATGGAAAAAGAGTCTCCATTAACATGTGTCTTGACCTTCGACCCAAAAGCTAATAAAATCAAAAAGATTATCCAGAAACATTGGAAAATCATAGAACATCTAGGAATCCAGAAACCTCTATTTGCGTTTAAAAAAGGCAAAAATATAAGACAAATGCTTGTGAAAGCTGAGAGAAAAGAGGACAAAAAAATAACAGACCTGAGAGGAATGTTAAAATTGCCCCCTATAATTGGCCATTATAGGTGTTTGAATTGTGTGGCCTGTAATTTATCATCTGACACAAAAGAAATAGAGATTAATGGATTAGTACACCAACAAAGGAGTTTTTCTAATTGTAACACAAGGAATGCAATTTATTGTATTACTTGTCCGTGCAAAAAGACATACATTGGGCAAACCACCCAGATGGTCAAGAAACGCATTCTGCAACACAAGTCACGTATCAAATGCAAAACTACAGGGGCTCCTTTAGTACAGCATTTTGAAACACACCAACATTCAGAGGAGGATATAATCTGGTCAGTATTATGTGTACTAGATAAGACCAAACCAGAAGAACTTGAATCTAAACTAAACAGATTAGAAGCAAGACTAATTGAAAAATATAAAACAGCAACCACAGGGTTGAATGAAAAAGATGAAATCTGGTCTTTATTGTAAAGCTGTGTGAAATTGGAATGTAACAAACTGTAAATTTGTTCCTTGATATGACATGTAAACAGATACGGTGGAAATATAATAATGGAAAACATTGTTTAGATTGTGAGGAGCGACTGACCACTTAATTAAATATATATACACTATTACTTTAGACTATATTATGAAATAAGCCTCATAATACAACATGATCTATAAGTAAAGCATAGAACTTATAACCCGTTTTTTTCATAAATATGGGGCATTCTAATGAGGGTAGCCATCAGTAATGCCTATCTTAACAGAGAACCGAAATAGTCCCTCGTTTGTGTTAGTGTGGGTAAACAAGAAGCAGTATAAGTCCCCTTCTCGGTTTCCATATATACCACTCCGGAAATGAAGTCCTTCCTTAGTGTCGTTTAAATAATAGAGGCGGACATACACAAACACTCCAGAGAGTCGACCGATTGGGAAACACGGAGAGACAATACTAAACGTAAGTGTTATGCGCCTGCTAGAGACTTAACAAACGCGGTATGCACACAACGCGGTGCTTATTAAAACGGGTCGTGTTTACATATCTTTCAGACCCCGGGGAGAGAGGAACGCGCACTGCAGAGGCTTTCAACCCGTGATTGAGCAATTAGAAATAATTAAAGAGGCGCTGTGAGCACGAGCTGAGTAAGTCCGGTCCCAATTCATTTAGAAAGCTTGGTGGGAACCGTGAGCCAAATGGTTGGTTTACTTTTCACACAACACGGTGCTTATGAAAACGGGTCATGTTTATATATTTTTCAGACCCCGGGAAGAGAGGAACGCGCACTGCTGAGGCTTTCACCCGTGATTGAGCAAATTAGAAATAATTAAAGAGGCGCTTGGAGCGCGAGCTGAGTAAGTCCGGTCCCAATTCATTTAGAAAGCTTGGTTGGAATAGTGAGCTAAATGGTTGGTTTACTTTTACTTATAGTGGTCTCTTTCACTAGATGCTGAAGTCGTGAGGCTTACGGACATAACAATATTATCATTGCTTGGATTGCCGAGTGCGCAGAGAGTATTTTCATATATTAAAAGAGCCCATGAAAAAGTTGATAAGGGTTCTCGACTCTAATACCGGGTAAATACCACTATATTTGATAACGCTTACTGAGTTAGAAAGTCTTTTGTAAAATATATGTAACCAGAAACAACAGAAGGTATCTATAAAAATCAACGAGATCTAGATACAATTCTCTCACTTGTTTAATGAATTTAATTGAACTAACAAATGGCAGGTTACAAGGGTCAGTCCGCTCACAGAAGGAATACTTTACAAACTATGTTTGATTGAATGTCCACATGTAAATATGTAGATAGGTATTTTTGGTTATTAATTTCTGGACCTTGGAAATGATGTCTGTTTCCCTTCTTTTTAATTGTTGTTTGTATAGATGGATTGTGAATAGCCCTAGTCCTGAAGAGGCCAGAATTGATTGGCTGAAACGCGTCGACCATACAGAGACAGCAGATACATATAAATAATTCTGATTAATTTGAATAGTGTGTTGAGGGATCTTTAAGACATTGGGTTAAATTATTTCCACCTAATTGTTTTCCTCATATGACTCTGCGTGATCTCAATAGGAATGTCTGTTTAAGGTTTTGGTGAGACATCCTAACTCGAAACGAAGGGCTTCTATTTTGTTGTATATATGTAAAAACTATTTGTATATACAAATGTGTTTTTGAAATCTGAAATGAGAGATATATAAATTTTCTTACTTGATAAAAATAAAAAATAAAAATCATTTGGTAACAACCGCTTACTTGTCTGTGGGTCACGATGAGATAGGAGGCTATATAAAAGAGATAAATATACTTAGTGTGGTCACAGTGATATAAACACTAATATAGGGAGTACTTTAACTTTATTCCTTATTATTTCAAATTATAATACATACCGTATAACCAAGGTACCAATTTCTTATTTGAGTCTATATTACCCAGGTACCCTTTGGTTTAATGGGTTTCCCCTGTCCTACATAGAGCATTTTTAACCTTGGACATCTCTGGGGGCGAGAATTAATCGGTAGATCTTACCTGCACACTAAATTGTTTTCACCCCGTACTTTGCGGGATATAGGCCGATCCAGTGCTTGCTTTGACCGCGTCGCGGCGATTTAGGCCGCCATCTTGGGTGAGGAAAACCGGGAGGGTGTGATTTGCCGGCGCCATCTTGGTTGCGGGGCCAGAGGTTGCCGCGTAGGACTCCCGCGCTTAACGGCTACTTAAGATGGATAGTTGCCAAGCGCACAGTGCAGGCGCGCAGCAGACGTGCCAATGGTGCCCCGGAGGTGCACCAGAGGTAAGCCTGTTTGCGCCCGTTCGAGCCCAGGTCGCGACCAGTGCCAGTCATGCTGCTTCTAGTACACTCCAGAGAGGAACTTATTCAGCTTGGCCAGCCCCCTAAGGCGAGTAGCCTGCCGGAGACTACCACTAGCGGCCCTGGGGTGCTATCTTGTGGCTTGCTTAACGTTCGGTCCCTCTGCAAACATCATGTTGAAATTGCACACCGAATCGATTCCTATGGGCTGGATGTGCTATGTCTCACAGAAACATGGACCCGAGCTGACAGTGAGGTAGAACTTGGACTGGCTTGCCCTCCGGTCAATATAAAATTAGGCATAACCCACGAGTGGGGAGAAGAGGTGGAGGCGTAGGACTCATCTTTAGAGACACTCTGGCCATATCTCAGCTTGAGATTAAGGAGGTCCGAGCTTTTGAACTCATGGGCTTTTCACTCAAAGGACAAAAAGGAGTGCTGTACTCCGGACTGTTATGCTATAGACCACCTGGTAATGCATTATCAACTTTACCTGAGCTGATTGATCTTATTTATGATCTTTCTAACACACATGCCAGGCTAATAGTATTGGGGGATTTCAATCTGTGGCCAAATGGGCCCTTTGACACAGCCTATAGAGATTTGTGCCAGGCCTGACTCAATATCCAACTGCAGCAGCTGGTGCTCTCCCAGACCCATCTGAAGGGTCATGTTTTAGATTTAATCGTCACCCAAGCTGCAATCAGGGATATAAGTATCCAATGCTAGACGGACCATGCTCTTGTCCATTTCTCCCTACACCTCCCTACTGACTTTTTGAGAGATAGTAGTTCGGGTTTCACCAAAGTCAGTAGGCAATGGTCCAGACTCCTGAAAAATTCTGGTCCACCCACTTTACTACCTGGTGGTTTTTCCTTGGGGGGGAAATGTGGAAGTGAGCTATTTAAATCTGTGCCAGCAAATTACAAAATCCTTGGATAAAGTGGTTCCCTTCCGGAAAGTTAGGGATAGGCATAAGTTCGCCATGCCTTGGTACTCCAACGATCTTCTCCAGCAGAAATTGTGGTGTAAACAGGCGGAAAGAGCCTGGAGGAAGCATTATTCAGAGCCGGATAGAGCTCTTTTTAAAAAGTCACTAGCGGAGTATAAAGCACAGATTAAATGCGCTAAAGCCAAGTATCTCGAGGATATGTTGATGAGGGCATCAAACAAGTCACAAACTTTGTTTAAGATCGTTAATGACCTTTCCCGCCCGGCTTGTGCTACGAACAACATCCTGGCCTCTCAGGCCCTATGTGATTCCTTGGCAGCTGCATTTGAGGACAAGATTGCTACTATTTTGAGTGGACTCTCCAGTTCAGGCACTCCTTGCCCTCAGCCTTCTGTGGTTCTGGCACCTCTATCCATTCCAGGTGACCCAGAAGAAATGGTAGGACAATCTCGGCTGGACAGTTTTACTCTCCCTTCCTTTGAGGAGTTCGGCATTTTGGAGAATGGTGTATCATCGAGCTCGCCGATGGACCCGCTGCCTCATAAATTTTGGA
Organism: Lissotriton vulgaris; assembly: GCF_964263255.1. Taxonomy (NCBI): domain Eukaryota; kingdom Metazoa; phylum Chordata; class Amphibia; order Caudata; family Salamandridae; genus Lissotriton; species Lissotriton vulgaris. The sequence goes on from NC_141691.1 coordinate 661,673,452, forward strand.
AGTTGTTCCAAGAGGATCTCTTCCTTCCCTTATACTCCATTTGTCATCAGTCCTTCAGTACCGCCACGGTACCTGAATGTTGGAAAATGGCAGTGGCCTCTCCGCTCTTGAAGAAGCCCACATTGGATCCCACCTGCCCGGCGAACTATCGGCCAATCTCGCTGCTACCTTATCCTGTTAAGATCATGGAGAAACTTGTTACTAAATCTCTGTCCAGCTTTTTGAAAACTAATAGATGTGGCTCAGTTCTGCTTCCGGCCAGCGCATGGCACGGAATCTGCGCTGGTGGTCGTCCTGGATGATCTTCGTTCTCAGTTCGACACTGGTTGGGCAGCCTTTCTAGTACTGCTCGACATGTCTGCCGCGTTCGACACGGCCAGCAACGCCACACTTATCAGCAGACTGGAAGAGATTGGGGTAGCTGGGCTGGCGCAGGAATTGCTGGTTTCCTACCTTCACAACAGACACCAAGTGGTGGCGTTGCCACCTTTTAGATCTGGCATCAGAAGAGTAGGGCAAGGTGTGCCCCAGGGGTCGGCAATCAGCCCTATTCTATTCAATTTATACCTCCGTCCCTTGATCAGATTGGTCAAATCCTTCGGTATCTCGGCAATTAATTATGCCGATGATACACAGCTCATCTTCTCCTTTGAAGGCAAAGATGCAGTGTCTAAGGAGACCTTCCATCATTGTATGACAGCTACTGCGGACTGGTTGCGAGATAATTCGCTCCAGTTTAATGGGTCTAAGACGGAGGTGCTGTACTGCTCATTGGACCTTACCCCGCGCCCTCTGCCGGCGGATTTCTGGCCAACATCTTCCTTGGGTACGGTGGTGGCGGCAGACTCCGCTCGCAACGTGGGTGTCATGTTCGGCCCTAATCTACAACTGGACGTTTTTGTTAAGACAATCGCCACATGTATGATGTTACTCCGTACTTTGCGTAAGATCCTTCCTATGCTTCCGGCACAGGCTAGACCGGAGGTAGTGCGTGGCATTATTCTTAGCAGGCTAGATTACTGCAACGCACTGATTCTGGGCGCACCTGGCACTTTGATTAGTAAGCTACAGCGCGTACAGAATATGGCAGCTAAGCTTGCCCTCTCTCGGTTGCGCTCAGCTTCCTCCTCCTTGGCGCTTAAAGATCTTCATTGGTTGCCTGTCCAGCAGCGCATCTGTTTTAAAGCATCTTGTTTAGTCTTCAAAACCCTTCATGGTCAGGGGCCGGTTTTGCTACAAGAGCTTTTTTTCATGGTACTCCACTGCCAGACCTTTGCGCTCCTCTTCGGCTTGCCAGGTGGTAGTCCCTAGAATCCAGAGGCTACGGAGGGGTGGCCGTTCCTTTGGTTATACTGCCGCCAGACTATGGAACTCTCTTCCTCTGTCTTTGAGGAGTTTGAATGAACTTTCTTTCTTTAAAAACGGTTTGAAGACCCATCTCTTTCCCAGGGCAGTGTAAATTTGTGATTGCGTAATGGTCAAGGAGAGTCAAAGCGCAAGGATGCCCTCTGGGTGACAGTCTGCGCTATAGAAGTATGCGATACATACATAAATACATACATGTAGGGGGGAGCCACTTGACGCCACCTTTTACATATTTCTCTTCTTGCTAAAGAGTCAAGTAAAATACAAGCTTGTACTGCAACCCCAAAGAACCTTCCAAGCCACCCATTGGCTGCATAAGACCAAACAAAATTAAGGTAGGTCTTATCTTTACTTCTTTGCCCAAAGCTGACCCACACTATCCCAAAACCTTTTCAGCGCCGGGCAGGTGGCAAACATGTAGATATTGTCTGTTTCCTGGCCACCACACCTTTTACATTTGGCATCTCCACTTCCTCTTATTTTGAACAGCTTAAGTGGAGACCAGTAGATTCTTTGTAGAGTGAAAAAATTATTTCTCCTTAAAGCAGTAGACTTAATCACAGAATAAAGCATGCCTAGAGATACTTAGTATATATTGTTCAGCTCTTCATCAGGCAAGCAGCCTTCCCAGACCAGGTAAGGGGGTCTCAAACTTTCTTGCATTGCAGCGAGCGGGTATCCATACCAAAGGGCCACCTCCTTCTTTCTAGATCTTAAAGGTCTGTCTGCCTCTTGCTACCCGAAAAGGCGTTTTTCTGTACTGCAAGGTACCCAATGCCCTAGCAGTATCCGTATTCTTTTTGATTTCCTGCAATGCATCATCTATGTGTTTGTCAAATAACAGGTCTCCATCAAAGGGCATATCCAGAATCTTTGTTTGGACCTCTGGGCGAAAGTTACTAGACTTTAACCAACTTTGACGTCTACGAGTCGCTGCTCCAGCAAGCTGGCGAAAACCCAAAGAAGCCATATCCATAGAGATATTGATATTCTCTGAAGCAGCCCTTTCGCCCTACAGAAGTATTTTCCTCGCTTCCTGCTTTTTATCCTCAGGCAGATAATCAAGATAAGGTGAAATGTCTGACCATAATTGCCGGTCGTATCTACCTAAAATCGCTAAAGAATTCGTGGCATGAACTGTAGCGCCCGCCATGGTGGTAAAGCGTTTACCAATATTGTCTAGGCGCCTGCCATCCTTGTACGGTGGAGACGTTATTGGGACAGATGGATTGAGTGCATGTGTCAGTATGGGTGAGTAACAGAGTATGTGAAAGTCAGTATGTGTAAGTGACAGGGTATATGAGTGACTGTATGCATGAGTGAGTGAATGTGAGAGTGGCTATAAAGACAAGTGTATGCTTCTGTCAGTCTCACAAGGGTATGCTCTCGCCTCTGTTTAGTTGAGTGTTGCTCTCAGGAACTTCTTTTCTTGTTCTGGTTTGGGTGATGATTTTATTCTGTTTAGAGAAAATCCCAGATTGTGCAGCATTGACATCAATGCGTCTATGTGTTCCTTGGGAATTTGCTTTTACTAGCCGGTCGTCCCAGTAAGGATATTCATGTATTCCCTTCCTTCTTAAATGTGCTGACACTGTGGGTGCTGACTTTATGCCAATTGCTAGCACCTTAAATGGATAGTGTTTTTCGTTTATCACAATATGCAAGTATTTTTCTGTGCCTGTGGTTCATTGGAATATGAAGCTATGCATCTTTTAAACCTAGTGTCGCCATAAAGTCTCCTTGTTGCAACTGTGGTGTGACCTCCAGTAGAGTTATCATTTTGAATTGGAGTCTTTATAAATTTGTTTGGGAGTCAGAGATCTAGAATCGGATGAAGTGTTCCGTCCAGTCTTGGTATTAGGATGTATGTTGAATAGTTTCTCTGGTTGGTCTAGTTTGAGACCTCTTTCTATTGCCCCCTTCTGAAGCAATTCTTGAATCTGATGTCCTTCTCTTTTGCACGTTTTGTTTTCTTTGGACATTTTACCAGAGGTTTCCTATTTAGGTCTATACAACAGCCAAATAGTATGATGTTTAATATCAATTTGTCTTTTATCTTCTCCTATTGTTGGTAGAATTCCTTTATCCTCCCTCCCACAGGTTGTATGTGTTTGAAAGGGCCCTATTGTGTTGAGTCACTTACTAGATAGTTTAGCTGCTTCTCCTTGTGGCTGCGGTCTACCTTTTGCTCGTCCTCAAAAAGGTTGTTTTGGTGTAGTCTGGTACTGCCATTGTTGTACCCGTGTTTGTGCTTGGCTTGAATGTGTTAGACCTTGATGTGTGAACTCCCTCTCCCTACATGAAATATGCCCTGCTGCGCATACATCTTGGTGTTCATCCATCAAAGAACCTGGCCCCCACTTGGAAGAAGTCTTGGCCCAACAACAACTGTTGCCCTATGCAGATATGTTTAGAAAAGTTTACTGCACCTGCTCTGCGTGTGCATGTCACTCATAGTTCAAAGGCGAACAATGTTAACGTCGAGCCTTACAAGTCAGGACATGATGCTCAGCAGTGATGCACAAGTTACTTACCTTTCGGTAATATAGCTGTAAGAAACATTAGTTAGTTAGAGTCCTTACCTTAGAATAACCCCCAGACGTCAGACTGGATCCGGAGAGTTTTCGTCAGCAGTACCCCTGCACGTCATTAGGCGTCGTCTTCTGCTTAGCATCCGTCTTCGTGATTGCCAGAATGACGTACCCGGAGTACTTAGAAGCCGCCCTCGCGCGCTGACGTCAGTTATGTACATAAGCATTTAGAGCCAGGAATGCAGAGCCATGCAAGAAACCAACACTAGTGCCATGAAACTAGGGCCCTGAAAGGGATGACCTTAACCCTAGATATCGGTTCGCAGAACGGGGAGGATGGGTGGGGCGGTAAGGAACGATATATCTTTACCAAAGGTTAGTAACTGGTGCATCTGAAAGAAACACATTAGTTAGATTCCTTACCTTAGAATAGATACCTCAGCAATACCAACCCCTGTGGTGGGTCTGCGAACCAAGATCACACCAGGAAGTCCTGGAGAACCGAATGGCCAAGGAAGCTGTCTCTCCGGACTTTGAGGTCTAGACAGTAGTGCTTGGCAAACGTGTGCAGCGAGGCCCAAGTGGCTGCCTGACAAATGTCCTGCAAAGGGACTCCCCATCCCAGGGCAGTAGTAGCTGCCGTGGCCCGAGTGGAATGGGCGCGCAGCCCCTCAGGAGGTCCCTTCTTAGCGCCCACGTAGCCAACAAAAATGTGGTCGTCCACCCGGAACTGATGTGTGCGATTCAGGTAAAAAGAAAGCAAGCATTTCGGACCCAGACGGTGGAGCCTCTCTTTCTCTTTCGAAGGATGCGGAGGCGGAAAGAAGATGGGCAAGCAAATGGTCTGGCCGATGAGAAAGGCAGTAACCACCTTGGGTAGAAAAGAACGTTGAGTCCTCAGAACAACTTTGTTCGGATGGACAGAGAGGAAAGGAGGCTTAGAAGAAAGAGCCTGGAGCTTACTCACTCGTCTGGCAGTGGTGATGGCAACCAGAAAAGCAGTCTTGAGAGTCAGAAGACAAAGTTATGGAGTGGCTCAAAGGGAGCACACATCAGATAGGTTAACACCAGATTCAAGTCCCACTGAGGCATTACGAAGGGAACAGGAGGAAACATGTGAGTAATGCCTTTCACGAATCTATTTACAACAGGGCACTTGAAAAGAGAAGGCTGATCAGGAAGCCTCAAGAAGGCTGGAACAGCTGAAAGATATCCCTTGATGGTGCCCAGAGCAGAGCCCTGCTGGGCCAGGGAAAGCAGAAAGAGGATAACCTCTGAAAGAGGGGCAGAAAGGGGATCCACAGCCTTTGCTGTGCACCATGCCACAAATTTGTTCCACCTGCAGGTGTATACCGTTTTTGTGGAGGGACGCCTGGCTGCCAGAATGACATCACAGACTGCAGGAGGCAAGTCAAATGGCATTAACTGTCGCCGCTCAATCTCCACGCATGTAGGTGGAGGCTGGACAGGTTCGGGTAGAGGACCGTCTCCTGCTGCTGCTTCCCACAGAGGGAAGGAATGCCTTCAGTGGAAGTCTGATCACCCGCAGCTCCAGAAGGTTGACATGGAGCCGGGACTCCGCCGGAGACCAGAGGCCAATGATCTCTGCCTCTACCATGTGGCCCCCACCATCCCAGGAGGGATGAATCCGTAACCACTGTGTGCTCCGGTTGGGGTAGGGAGAGGGATCTGCCACTGATCCAATCTTGGTCCGTGAGCCACCACTGCAACTGTCTCGCAGTGCCCTCCGAGAACAGGATGTGGTCGGACAGGTTGCCCTGATGTTGTGCCCACTGGAACTTCAGGTCCCACTGGAGAGCCCGCATCCACCACCTGGCGTGATGTACCAGCAGGATGCAGGAGGCCATCAGACCCAGCAGCCATGGCCATCCTGACCGAAACTAGGGATAAAGGCTGAAAGATCGGAATCAGAGCCTGAATATCCCGAACCCCCAGCTTAGAGGATAAACCCAAAACTGCGCCAAGTCCAGAACCGCTCCGATGAAGAGTAGCTTTGGGAGGGACTCAGGTGTGACGTCGGCACATTGATGGAGAACCCCAGCGAATGCAGGAGGTCGGCCGTAGTCTGGAGGTGGGAGACGACTGTTTGGGGCGAGCCCAACTTCAACAACCAGTCGTCGAGATAGGGGAATACTGGAACCCCTGATGTGTGCAGATGAGCTGCGACCACCGTCATCCCTTTCGTGAACACCCGAGGGGCACTGGTGAGGCTGAAGGGGAACATAGTCAACTGAAAGTGCTTGTGGCCCACCGTGAACCGCAGGTAACGCCGATGGGCCGGTAGGACGGGAAAATGGAAATAAGCATCCTGCAAGTCCAACGCTACCATCCAGTCTCCAGGGTCGAGGGCAGCCAGAACCTGAGCTAAAGTCAGCATCTTGAACTTCTTCTTCTGGAGGAAGACGTTGTCGCTCCTGAGGTCCAAGATAGGGCCCCCCCTGCCCTTCTTGGGAACCAGAAAGTAGTGGGAGTAATACACCCGCCTTACTGCTGGGCCAGGAACGCGCTCGATGCCCCCCTTGGCCAAGAGGGCCGTAACGTCCTCCTGCAGAAGTTGCAAGTGAACCCCCGACATGCGGTGGTACTGCAGTGACATGGCTGGAGGGGTCGTCTCAAAGGGTAGGGAGTAGCCCCTTCGAACGATTTGCATCACCCACCTGTCCGAAGTGATGGTACGCCAGTGGAGCAGGTGATGGCGAACTCTGCCTCCCACTGGCTTGGAATGTCCGTGAAAGCTCGGACTAGGAAGGCTTTGAGGCAGAAGCTGCGGGAGCAGATGTGGACTGACTGTCTCTCTGTCCCCTTGCTCCGCACGTCCTCGTTAAGGTTGGTTCTGCAGCATGTGGCTAAGCGAATGTGCAGGGGTGCCTCTTCCTTGGCCACGAAAAGAGCGAAAAGCAGAAGTTTGCTGGCACTGGGCCGACAGGCCCAAAGAATTGGCCGCAGCCCTGGAGTCCTTAAAGCGCTCCAGCACGCTATCTGCTTTGACGCCAAAGAGGCGACGGCCATCAAAAGGCATGTCCATGAGAGTGCTCTGGACATCCCCATAAAAGTTTGTGGACCGCAGCCAGGCGTGGCGATGAATTGCCACCGTCATAGCCATCGCTCTACCCAGCGAGTCCGTGGTGTCACGTCCACATCGGAGGGAGTACCTTGCTGCATCCCGTTCCTCAGCAAGAGCTTGGGCGAGCCGTGTCCTGGCCTTCTCCAGAAACTGGGGCAGCACGTCCGCCACCGTAACCCACAGAGAGTGTGTGTAACGGTCCAAAAGGCATGCAGTATTAATGCTTCGCAACCCTAGACTGAGGGAGGAAAACAGTTTCTTGCCAAACTGTTCCAGCCTTTTGGATTCCTAGTCCGGTGGTGCGGTCGGGAAGGCGGTTTGGGACGTGGAGGCCTAGATAACCAGATTCTCAGGGGTGGGGTGGGTGGACAGAAAGCAGGGGTTGCCCGGAGCTGGGTGGTGGCGCCGGGCCACATTCCGAACCACAGGAGGGACTGTGGTGGGCTTGGACCAAGTGTCAGTGAAGGCCTCATTAAACTGCAGCAGAGGCTCCGAAGAGCTTACTGGCAGTTGAAGCACCTCAGTGAGGAGGTTAGTCCTCACGGTCGCTGCAGAGAGCTCAAGGCCCAAGGCCTTGGCCGACTTGCACAGCACCACAGCAGAAGTAGCTCCCTCCTCCGTAGCCACGGAAGGAGAGAGAAAACCACTGTCAGGCGAAGTGTCTAGACCACTGGCCTCCCCTAGCTCATCTGCCCCGTCCTGACTTAACTGGCACTGCTGTGCCAGAGGGTCCTCAGACCCCTCCTAGTCCGCCCCTTCATCCATGTCCTGATAAACAGGCAGACATGACGGAGCCGGGGCGTAGGTGAACAAGCCACCAGTTGGCGTCGGAGATGGCGCCGATCCGACGTTGAGCCCGGGCAGAGGCTGAAACCGGGGCTGGCGTCACACGAGGACAGCGCCGGTGGTGGCTCTGAGGGGGTTGGCGCCGGCAGGGGAGTCGTGAGGTCAACCGGGATCCAGGCCTGGATCCCACGGGGTCATGCGGTGCCGGGACCGAAGTCGGCGGCCGTGCCCGGGCCGAAGCAGCCGGTAACACAGTGCTTGAACCCCTAATCGGACCCCCAGGGCCCAAAAGCGTGCCGGCAGGGCCAGACAGCAGAAAGAGAGTCCTCATGGCCACGAGGAAGTCTCAAATCTGCTCTGGAGTCGCATTGAGCCCAGGGACGGGAGGGTGTGGGGCTGGATGCGACTGTGCGGGCTCCGCCGAAGCCGTGAGGGCGGCGCCACCTGAACCCTGGGCTGAGTCGCAAGGGGAGGTCGAAGAACGATGGTGTTTCTTCAAGTTCTTTTTGCCATGCCTCGACTTACCGGAGTGCGAGGACTAGGATCCTGACGAGCGGTGATGACTCCAGCTCTGCAGCCGATCCCTCGACTTCCTCCTCGACCGGGACCTCGAGCGGCGCGGAGCTGACTGCTGGATCTCGAGCAGCTTACAGGAATGCTCCCGCCTAGCCTTTGACGTCAAAGCCCGGCAGTTGGGGCACGACTTGTCGCCGTGGTCAGCCCCTAAACAGTAGAGACAGAGGCGGTGGGGGTCAGTAACCGACATCAGTCGGTGGCAGGCGTCACACAGCTTGAAACTGGGCATCCCTACTGGCACCAGGAGTCGATGTCAACTTGAAAAAGGTAGACAAAAATTTTCCAAAAGTTAGTCAAAAAATGACTAAGGGTACGCTCTTCCCTGATCTGTGCTTTCTGGCGCAGAAAAAAGAACAGGCGGCGTCTAAGTACTCCGGCGACGTCATCCCGGCGATCACGACGCCGACGACGAACGCGGAGCCGCAACCGACGTGTACCGAAGCGCAGGGGTACTGCTGACGAAAACTTTCCAGATCTAGTCTGATACCTGGGGGTTATTTAAAGGTAAGGAATCTAACTAACATGTTTCTTTCAGATGCCTCTGCTAAATGGGCCCTGGGTGCATTCAGACAGCTAGAAGTACCCTGACACCCAGCAGTAGTGTGAGGGTATGACCCCTCACCGGGACAGGCTTGGGGAAAGAGGGCCCAGCTGTTACCATCCTCCAATGCACTAGCAATTTCATACCCTGGCTGGTTTGTTGGAACCTACCTTGTGTCCAGAAGACTGTCATATGCTGCTATCACCATCTGCAGTTGACGCCAAGCTTTCGGTTATCGAGGTCTTGCTAAACGGCTTCTTTGCTGTTTCTCAAATTCGGTTGTCTCTTGATGCCCCAGCCTTCTCTGAAGCTCTGCCACTTGCGTTGTCCTTTGAATGGAACCCGAGGAGTTCCTATGGCTTTTGCTTGTTTTAGGTCGATGAAATTCAACGCAGAGGCAGTTTTTTTTGTTTTAGAATCGAATGAACGAGACTCGCCCCAGCATGTTTTTTCTGCATTACCTGCGTCTGTTTATGTTTTGACTTACGATGTTCCTTCTCAACGTCGATGACCCTCATCTCGAAGTCCACGCCCTCTACTTCGCCCACCTCAGCAATATTATCCTCCTCCTTCCTCAACAGCCCCAGATCTTTCAGCGATAGAGTTTCTTTCTGGCCCTGAATGGTATAGTGTGTCTGGCTCGATTTCTCACTTACCTTCAGAGTTTTGGGGTATAACACTGCACTAGCGTCTCAGTCGTTGCTTTGGTGGTCTAATGGAAGACAGAGGTTGCACACTTGGTGGCTATTCTTCCGCGCAAACTTGTGGTGGCACCTGGGACAGAAACAAAACAGTGTGTTTTCCATGTCAAATGGAACAGAAAGCCCCCTGCCTGGACATTCTCTGATCTTCCTCCAGTATGTAGACACTCGATGATCCAATCCGATGTTTATCTGCAGTCTCTCGTGTTCTTGCTTCAAGGAACTTTTAAAGTAAACTTTCTTCATTTCCATGCTTGAAGAGCCTTCAGCGATGCTTCCAGAGCCAACGGCAGAAAAAAAGAATCTGAAGATGGCGACCATGTGTGGAAGCTCCCAGGGAAGGCGTACGACATCAGGAGAGGCTGGAATAGACACCAAATGTGGGACCCTCAATGTCCTACAAAAAAGAAAACAACAAAAAACAAGCAGAGAAGAAGGGCTACTACTACACAAACAAATTCTGGACCCACCCACAAGATGGCTGAATAATGCACAGCATGGTAATCTAGAAAAAATTCACGCTGCAAAAATGACGTTGATGCACCAGGGCGGTTGGTTTAGGGCCTCGGAGGCGTCGCCCAACCTCACCTTCGGCACGGACTGCATACAGTGCTCTCTATCAGCAACATTGAGTCTTACGTTTTCCGGATCCAGTATGACACCTGGGGATTTAAAAAAATATATTTTACAGAGTTTTATTTACAGCAAACTTGACCCGGTATCAGAGCGCTTTACATAGCACCAGTTGCGTTACATGAGGACACATTGATTTTTGTTAGGCACCGGGAGATTGTGATTTGCCCAGAATCACAGGATGTTTGGCGTCATTGCAGAGACTTGAACCTCGTTCCCCAGATTTGAGGTCGACAGCCCTAGCTGTTAGGCCAACTCCTCTCCCCAATTCACTCCAATTGTTCTGCAGGTGAGGAATCTGTAGGTAGATGTATTCATCAGAATGTGAGATATGGTGGGCCTTAAAGGGAGAGGGATTAGCCTTCCTGTGCTCTGATTGACTGAAGGGGACTCAAGCAAGTGAACCTATGAAAGATCCGATACTGGAAAATAAAGGAACTAAGGGAGTAGGGTGCCGAGGAAACAAGTACTGGTTTGGTGACGCACATAATATAATGGGCAATCCAATAGCATGATTATTACTTTATTTTTTTTAAAGCTGTGTAAATGTAGTTTCTCGTCCTCTTTTCTTGACAGCAGCTACGAAATGTTTTTCTTTTGAAATTTGTTGAGAAACAAGAATGTAATTAAATCTTTGAGTCCCCTTAAGTTTAAATACATAACGACAAACATAATATTAATTAAAACATTTTATTTGGCTATTACTGATGCAATTCAAGATAATGAGGAATAAAACACATATAAAGAGACACAGTAAGCTGCATTCGATAAGAGATGAATAAACATGTACCTGTGGAAATGCCTACATGACAAATGATAAATGTAATTTTGTTTTAGCGCAGATGCATGCGTGTGTATAGCAGGGGAAGATAAAGAGTGACTGATTAAGCATGTTTCAAATCATTCTAAAAGTGAGAACAGGCGAGATGTATCTAGGGACAGAAATTAATTTAACACATAGTCGAATGTGGGGACGAGAAGAAGACTATAATGAATTACTTTTTTGTTGCTGGAAGTGCTTTGCCGTAAGTGTTATAATGGTCAAGCAGGATGAAATAAATCTGCTATTTTTTTTTTTAAAGGAACCACTGCTGCAATAATTCACAGAAAGCAACAAAACCTCTAGTTAACGGCAAGACCAATTAGGCTTGTATATACTTACGTAAACTCAAGAAGGAGGATGTCAAACATTACCAAATACCTAGATTCCGAATAATTTCTTCAGAGAATAGTGTAACAATGTTTTTTTTAAGTGAGTGACAGATTTCTATCTACTCAAACAGTGAAACTCTGTGTAAGATACTTACTCTTGTAACTAAGTCTCAATGCAACAATATGCAACAGATTTTTCCATAGGCAACTGCACAAACTTATAGGAAATTCTCCAGTAAGGCAACAAAGCCTTCACAAGTGGTAATGTGCTATTGTATGCATAAGTTCTGATAGATTCTTATTAAAAACAAATCAATCCTATTTGTTTTGCTATAGGTTTATTGTGGAGTGACATGACAAATGTGCAAGTCATTAGCTGAAATCTTTTCTTAAGAGGAATGTGGTACTGAAGAGTGAGGAAAGGCTAATCACATATGTGACAATGAGCCATTATTTCAATTGAGCACGCTTGGAACACTGCGAAATGGCAGCAGAAATAAGACCATGAGGAGTCTGCATTCAGACAAAGACGTGTTTAAATATCTGAGGAATGTGCAGCTCCTGATAGGGAATCAACCTGTGCTAACAGTTGATGCTTACGTTGGTGTCTAACCCACCCTTAGCATGCACCTTGCAAATCTGCTCCAGACAGTAAGTATCTAACTTCCCCGCTCTGACCCAACAAAAGGAAAAGCAGTGGAGTAGGCCTACCAGCAGCAGCAAATGAGGGTGATTACAGATGGTTCTCCGGGATTCATGGGCAGAAGGTCACGTAAGCAATTAGGATACACTATGTTGAGCCGTGGAAGCTCAGGTAAAAACATTGGACATATTCACCTGGAATCCCAATTACCCCAAGCCTCCCAATACTAGTTTGCTGCTTTAAGCAATCTATATCTATCACTAAGTTTGATTACATTTTTCTTCTGCCCATTTAACGCCTCCTATCTTTGAGTGCCCTTGAAAGGTTATCTAGGTTCAGTAGTACTTTATGATATAGAACCAAAGTCTTTCCCACCTATGATGTATTCGCTACTTTTCTAGAGGCGCCTATTTTATTTATTTAGCAAGTTTTATAAAGTGTGAACATTGCCCATGGATATCAGAGCGCTGTAGATAACAACCAGATATGGTTTCATAACCTTTAATATCAAGCTTCAAAAGTGGTCCTATTTCATAACATTGAATATTAGACAACATAAAAAAAATACACAGGGATAAAGGTTCTTTACTTAACCACCCCCACATGTATGCTCCCACTTCAGCAATGCCTACTCGAGTAATCGCTACAACCTGTCCCCGTGCTATACTGTGGCGTCTTCTATCTAATGACTGATAGGTAACCATGGTCCCTTAAGATTGCCGAGGAGTAATGCAGGGTTTCCATACAACATAAAATAAAAGAGAGACAAACACAGCCAAAGAGGATCAGCCCAGTCAGAGCCCAACTCACTTCTGACATATGTTCTACATTTAAAAAGAATCGAAAATGACAATTTTTATATAAAATAAAATGTGTAAGACTCAGCGCAACCTTAAATCAAGTTGCAACAATATGGAACAGACAATTACAATGGTGAAGATCTTTTACTACAATGCTCCATACTTCTTTCGTATTGCTTTGATATAAATGCAGGCTTGAGTAATACCATAAGATGGATTTCACAATATGCATTTGTCACAGAAAAACAATGACAGTAAGCCACACAGTCACTGCCTGACAAGAACTGGTCTGATGTTTCTCTATGACATGTATGGCATTCAATATGACCGTCCTCCTTTTAGGCCCTATGTACGTTGTAACCAAACTATTTTTAGGGTTCCATAAGCCTTCTCATAGCACTATTTAATTTCAGCACAGAAGCTCTTGGATATCCTACAGTTGTTTTTTAAACCAACAAAATGTGTTTGCTTGGTAATTAAGACTCATGAAGATAACTGTGGGTTCAGCACTGAATCCTATACCTGGTATCTTAACCGCTTGAGAAATTAGACAAAAAGAAAAAAAATGTTTTTGAAATTTTACAAATCAAGTATTTATAGCTCCTCGGACACAAGCATTAAAGATAGACAAACATTAATCAAAACAAAATCGCAAGTTAAGGTAATTAAATTATTTCCCCTTTTCTAGGGCTGTATAAAAACAATTTGCAGCAATGGGGTTGATTGTCTGGTATGATAGAAAAACTTTATGCCACATGTTTCAGGCATGTTTTTATTGGCAGAACGACAGAAAGGGTTTTAAAAAAAATAAAAAAGATGACTGTTACATATGACGTGCCACTGAAGTTGCCAGACGGTAGTATTTTTGGTCAAGGTAACCTGCAGTTACAGGTCTGCTCATTAAACAGCAGGCGTGTAGGTAGGGACATAGGATCCGACTTTTCACTACACTGCATCGGCATTTATTCAGCAGTCAAGTACCAGTCGAGGACAAAATGTACAATGGAAAATATGCAGTTAAAGAAACACTAATCCCTTCCACATTAAACAACTAATAGACCTAAACTAAATATCACAAAAACATATAAATGTGTGTGAAATCGTTAATGTTCCTGGCAAGACACTTTGGCCCACTGGTATCGAAAGGAGATGTATGCAACGATTACCGCTGCGATTCAAACAAAAACCACCAATGTACTTTTGGGGTAATGTCCAAACCCGGATCAAAGGCGTTTCTTGAGCAGGCAATTCCAGGATTGGATTAGCTGCGCCAGCCTACACCATTTCCTCACATCTGTTTTTTAAGGATCTTCTTTGGCGCCATAAAAGCCCATGTCCATACATGTATAAAATCTGTAAAAATGCAAATCTCTGCATTAAGCTACCAGTAGGTTTTCTAGGCTGTGTGCTTTAGGAGAAGAACCCACGTGTGCGGAGAATGGTAAATCCAGCTTGTGAAGAGCATGCATAAAAACTATGCTCTAACATTCAATACACTTTGTTCCATGTCTCAAAACAGTCTATGCAAACTCTTTCAGTCGCTCCTGCACACAATAACAGGCCCCAAACAAGAAGGCCAAAACCTAGTAAGTAGTGCTGGAAACTGCCAAACTTTGCAACTCGCTCAGTTTGACGTGTCCTTGTTCGCAGCAGTTTTCAGCACAAATACAAGTTTGAGTGAACATTTCCTGAAGCGTCTGACTGCACAAGAGGTCGTCCACTACAAGTGGAAGTCTTTTCCTACTACAGTTTCTACTATGTAAGCACTGCAGAGTTCACAATGTTTCTGGGCGAACTGAACAACTTATCCCACCACCAGAGCAAACATGACGCTTCAGTTACACTTCTTTGTGCATTATCGGTATATAATTATGAGAGTAATGGACGGGAAACCATTATAAATGTACCCTTAACAATACGTGCTTATACTAACAAAGCGAGTGAACTATAACATTTGAACTCTTGCATCTTCTTTTTTGCTATTATATTAAAGAGATAGAAAGTCGGGCATCTTTCTGGTTTCAGTAGACAAAAATTCTATTTTCCAGGACTTGCTTTCTCAACCTTCTCTGCAGAAAGCGTTCAATTTACCTGTCATGGTCCGACAAAACATATCACCTCTACCAGCGTATTTGAAAATATATGGTAGGAATTTAAATATTCCTTTCTTTTTTAGGTATCCACACGATAATGTTTGATTTCCTAGATATTCTAAAACGAATAAATGTTTTGAATTAATTTATTGCTATCCTAAGGGTGATAATGTTGTTTGTACATGCACTATGGAGTTTCAGAATACAGAATAGCTAGTTTTCACAAAGCCTTGGCTTCACAGGTGCATGGAAGCACTAAAAAGAAATGCATCCTGTAAAAAAAACATTTGCTTCGGTGCACATTCTGAAACAAATTTGTCACTAGGAAACTTTCTATACCAAGCACTGAATGTGACGACTTGCATTTTCAGAAATATACATGACAAAATATTTTTCCCGATAAATTTCCGTTTTTGTTAGCAAAAATAAATATTATTAGGTGCATTTTTTTAATCCAGCGATTGTAATTCTGATAGCATTCAGGTTTAATAGAATTATCAAATCGTGCTTCATACTTTTTTTTGTAAGGTTGAATAAAAAGTACATTTTTATGAACACAAGTGAGGCTTTAAGGTTTGAATAACAGGAATATAAAAGAAAATGGAATCCCAAGAAGCGTGCCGCAAACTCAGCAGTCTTGGGATCCTTTATATGGCAGCTTCGTAAAACAGGTAACTTCCTTTACTTCAATCCTCAGGTTCGTATCTAAAACAAAGCAGAAATCAAATAAGCATAATTAGGTGGCAAATGTTACAATTTAAAAAAATGTTAAAGTGACGTGCTGCCCAGGCCCGTTAATTGCCAAGGCACAACTTACTTCATCTACTGTTAACTACAGGCAAGACAGTGTTTATGGAAGAAATGAGGCAGCCAATAGGTCTGACTTTTGTACAGTGAATACATTCAACACACACGGAGAAGCAAATACAGCAAGGTTGTTAAAAACGTATACATACCAATTCACAAAAAAACACGTAGTCACAAAGGGAACATTCCCAAAACACACAAATGTAGCCATCTACAAAGAAAACATGTAATGGTAACATTCTCACATAGCTGCCAATTGTTCGAGTTCCATTTGTAGCACCTTCAGTCAGTGTAGGTTGTTGCGCAAAAGCATTTTTGCATGCTGAGAATTTTAACCAAATATTTATAAAGATAAAAACAAAACTTCAAGTCTAAGAAATGTGGTTGTTTAAAAAAACAGAACTGGCCAAAGATTGACAGAAGTGAATTCTCAGCTACAAATAGCATGTAAAACTGGGGACTGCAAACGTGCATTTCGCTGAAATACATCTACACACACACACACAACAAACATCTTTGTAACAATGCAACCACAAAAATGTAACCAGCTTTAACATTAACTGGTATTATTTAAAAGACTGTTAGAAAGGCATGCACAAAACATTGCAAGAAAGGAAGGTAGGGAGTAGTTAAATGTTCCAAAGGCATCATGCATTGAATGAATACAAAAGAGAACATTAATTTAAAAGGACATTGACAAATTGGGAACAGTTGTAGCAGCACTGTCAGCAATCAATACGTGTGTAACCTGATGAACTGTGTACATAGAAGTGCTTGTGACACTCTAGGTGAACAGCGCAGGTGTCAAGTGAAAACAGTGAAGGGCGGCGCAAGGTGATGATGTGACAATTAATACAATGTACGTGTGGTTCACAAGAAAGTATTTACAGAAATTGGTACAGAGTTTAGACAATTTTTTTGTGAACCAGAGTATAGTGCGCCACCAGTTGAGCTGGGATGTTGACGACATTTTTCTCACCTACTCATTTTTCTCAATCCTGTATAGTTTATTTTTCTCTAAACCACTAACACAACACATACTACAAGCAGATATTGGCTCCATATTAATTTCTGACCATGCTCCAGTCATTTTAGATTTAGAATTGCTCCCTATTACTATGACCAACAAAGGATAGCGTTTCAACACTTCTTTATTAGTTGATCAGACATTTACTTCTACTTTCGAATCCTTTATTACTGAATAATTTAATGCTAAAACTTGCTCAGAAATATCTTTCACTGTTGTATGAGATGCATTTAAAGCTCAGCCAGAGACTTTATTATATCTTATGTTGCTAAAAAGAAAAGATGTAATTCCCAAAAGGCACTTGAAATTCTTAAACGCATCAAATTATTAGAAACACTCTATACCACCACTAACTCTAAAAACTGATCTTAATAATCTTGTTATAAAAAAAATGTAAAAATAATAAATTACCTACAGAAAATGCTAACTCCTATCTCCTTATAGGTAGTAGCCGTTATTATGGAGGCCAAAATAAAGCTGGCAAACATCTTGCCATATATCTTAAAACCCGGAAAGAACGTATGAACATTGAATATATCTTAAATTCTGGCTCCGCTTCAATAATCAGAGATTAGGTATTTTAGAGAAATTCAAAAAATATTATACTACTCTTTATACCCCTGAAGTCATCACAGACTCCACTGATATACACCATTATCATTCTTCGCTACAATAACAGTTTCCAAATGATCTAGATTTTTCACCAATGGAGAGGGATATTTCCGTACAAGATATCTCCCATGCATTAAAGCTCATTAAGACTGGTAAAGCACCTGGACCAGATTGATTCCATGTGGAATTTTACTTCTATTTTTCTACATCCCTTCGTCCACATCTCAATTCTTTATTTACACATTTTACTTCATCCAAAGCATCAAGTGGTACTTTTCAGAAGGCTTTTATTTGTCTAATCCATAAAGATAGAAGAGACCCTGATCTTTGTAAGAATTATAGGCAAATTTCTTTAGATAATTTGGACTATAAAATATTTGCTAAAATCCTTGAACTTTGCCTAGACCCAGTATTGCCTTCTATTATTGACAGAGAAAAATCATGTTTCATTAAGGGCATAAATATCTCTGACAATACTAGAGTTTTCCTTAAAGTATTTACTAAATCCAACAAATATTTCCATTCACTAGCGGCCATTTCTCTGGATGCAGAAAAAGCTTTTGATCGTATGGATTGGTCCTTTATTCTATATACACTTTCTTGGTTTGGTTTTGGTCCTATATTTATTTCTTACATATCTTTATTATATACTGCATTAAAAGCTTTTATCTTTGCTAATGGTTCTATTTCCACTTCCTTCCCCTTGAGAAGGGGGTGTTTGTCAAGAATGTCCTCTTTCTCCGCTTCTTTTTATTCTTGCATTAGAACCTTTCTTGCCAAACAAACAAAATTCAGAACTTTATGGCTTTCAACATGATAAAACAAATATTAAACTGAGTGTCTATGCAGATGATATCCTATTATACCTATTTAAACCAGAATCTTCTCTTCCAGCTTTCATTTTGGAAGTTGATACCTTTTCTTTACTCTGTGGATATAAATTGAACCATGCTAATGGTAAAGGGCTGCCGGTGCTTGCATAGTTAGGGAAAATCAGGTAAATTCAGGCTACTACTTGCAACTGAAGTGCTACTATTTTTACTAGCTGGACACGCAGATTTTAAAGCTCGGCCTAATTTAAATTACTGCCAGCATAAGTCCGATAATTTAATCGATTTTGTGGCACCCTTGTTGGGTGAAATTCCCCAAATTATGCAGTTACAACAGGTCACGTAATTACACTTGTATTCGTGCAATATAAAAACTTGAGAGCGCTGGAGCAATGCAAACAACCTGAATGCGAGCAACTGTTGTGTACGGCAGTTGCGTTTTCACACTTTTAGTGAAATAAGTCTTTCCATCAAAAATTGACATCAGTACACATTTTACGTAAAAATATAGCACTAGATGATCGCTTTGCATTGCTTTGCATTTACACGTAATTACACATAATTTTGTATAGTTTCCCCTAAATTTTCGCATATTTACAGGAAAACAAATTACGCTAATTTTGCTCATCCCTATTTAAAATTCACCTAAACTCTGTTTAGTTGATTTTATGAATTGGACTTTGAAATATGCTTGCTCTGTTACATTTCTTTTTATTTAGAAGGTTATTTCATGTAGAGTTTCAGTAGCTCCTGATTATGTCAGTCTGAAAAGCAAATGAGCCCTTTGTGTATATTTTTCGGTATTCTTTCACATACTTCAGTTAAAGTTATGGCCCTGACATAGCAATTTATTCATGCAAATCGTGAGCTTACAAATGACAAAAAAAGAAATCCCAGACAAATGAACAGAAGCAGAATCTAGGTAATTGCACCCGCTAAGATGTTTCAGACGTAAAGGATGCAGATTCCTTTGGCTTTAATAATGAGAGGGGTTAGTTGTCACTGTAGTGGAGCCTCTGGGGGTGGGTTCTAATGTGGTGAACACCCACGCACTAGTAACTTTGTGGGTTCTCACAAACATTTGCTGTGCCGTTTCAAGTCCCCACTAACCTGCCCGGCCCGCTAGATGGAACTTTTGGACTATGCGCCCCCTTAGGCGGAATCTATAACCTTTCCGTATGTACTGTGGTGTCCGGGCAACCGTTGGCCGAAGACCGGTGGTGCTGTCCCACGCAGTTATAGGGGAGTATGGCTCTGGTTCATCCCTCGGCCGTCACCTACCCAGCCGGACGTCAGACACTGTTTTTCCTTGTCTCCCCGTTGTGCCTCCAACACCCTCCCCCTCCTCTTCCCTCTGTTATTCTCCTTCTACCTCCCCTATTCCTTTCCCCTCTCCCCTAATCTTCTCTCCCCTTGCCTATTTTTTACCTCATGTTTATGCTATATTTTTGTAATCGTGTAATTCCTGTAACTATGCTCCAGTAACTGATGTAACTTTGTAACCATGTTCTGAAACAAAGGGCCAGATGTAGGTGGCCCAATACCGGTCAGTAACGGCCGAAATGACCGAATTTCGGCCGTTACCGACCGGTATTGGGTATTTGGGATGTAGGTGGCCTAAATTGCATATTCGGTAATTTACCGATTCTGTATTTTAAGGAATCGGTAAATTACCGATTCCTTGAAATACCGAATCGGTAAATTACCGAATTTTCAATGTAGAGAGCACTCAAATTAGTGCTTTTCCCATTTTAGGATTCATTATTTACCACCAACTATAAGTTGGTGGTAAATAAGGAATAACTTTGAAAATGCAAATCTGTGCATTTTCAACTGTGCCATGTGGCAGACATATATGCCCTTAGGGCATGTATGTGTGCCACATCTGCACACAAGCATGATTCAGGGGTGCAACAGGGTGTCAAAGTGACACCCTTGAATGTGTCCCCCATTTTACCGAATGGGTATTTACCGATTCGGTAATTGCCATTCATTCCAATGGGCCTCCAGGCCCATAGGAATGAATGGCAATTACCGAATCGGTAATTACCGATTCGGTAAATACCGAATTTTACAGATTCGGTAAAATGTACCAAAAAATTACGTACAAACTATTTACCAGACCCCCTAGGATATAGCGGCATGGATTCGCAAATTTAGCGGCACAAATATGGAATTTTAGCGGCACAAATATGGAAATTTAGCAGCATTTTTGCTGCACTTTATTTTACTCTTAATCATTCATTTTCAGCCTTAAATCAATGGAAACTGTTTTAGCAGAGTATTCCACTTTGAATAGGCAATCTGGAATATGGAATAGAGGAAGCAGCCCACAGGTGAAGGCTGTTATCCCTTGGAATTGCAATTCTCCATTTGCTTTAGTATAGGTTGGTAGCAGTTATCACACCTTTTGACACATTGCGGGACCGGTGTTTGGCACATCCTTAACCCTTTTCTCGCCCGAGAGTCTGAGGGTGGCTGGACACCTCTTTCGTGGACAGGCCATGGCCCGTTGAACAGGTCTGAGAAGGCCCACTGTGAGAAAAATAACTGACTTTGTCAGAATGCAAACCTTTTGAAATCCTACCTCTGCTC
Organism: Lissotriton vulgaris; assembly: GCF_964263255.1. Classification (NCBI taxonomy): domain Eukaryota; kingdom Metazoa; phylum Chordata; class Amphibia; order Caudata; family Salamandridae; genus Lissotriton; species Lissotriton vulgaris. The sequence goes on from NC_141691.1 coordinate 661,694,229, forward strand.
ATTTATTTTAAAGATCAAAATAATTCTGGTTTCTTTTTCTAACATCCTAAAGCTAACTTCCTGATTTGCAGAAGGGAAGAATATTTGTAAAAAATCCTCTCATGTTTGCTTCAATTTGTAACAAGCTGAAATACAGAATTTAGCACACAATCGCTGGTAACCCCTAGTTTTACTGTAGAATAATTAAAGACACAGTCATTGAAATGGGTTGCTTTCGGCCCCTGTATTTATTGTCCTTAACTTGTTATGCAAAAACACTGATCGCTTTCGGAACAATGAGTGTAAGAAATGTTAAGGCGATCGATGTAGTTCCAGCTTGTGTTTCACATGCTTTACTTAACCTTGCATTCCCTAGGAGTGTTTGTTTTTTACAGGATGTTGCGTAACGTTTTTTTCCTCAGTGCATCATATTAATCTTACCTAGTAGTTAATTTGGATTGTGTGGCATCAAGGTGTTATAATGAGGACACAATTGAGTTGTGGCTAAAGGCAGTGCGAGTTTCTTAAGGGCCTGTCGGGGGCAAAAAGGTGCTCAAAATACTGGTCATCCACACCTTGGCCTCTCTGAAAAGCGCACAGAGCAGTGGTCACACATGCCAGTTGCAGTTGTAATTTTTATGCAAATCTGTGGATAGAGTGGCACCTTACTCACATTTTTGTGTATATGTTTAAACTACAACCGTAATCATATATACAGCCCCTTTCACGGATCCCCCACTTTTAGGAACCTTACCACTTTTTTCCTCCCACTTAAAATCCTGGATAATGTGTTACATCTTATTGTGTTTCAAAGGAAACTTTCAGCACTGCGTGATTACTGCAAAACATACAAACAGATAGTTAATACGGCTAAAACTAACATTTTGTGTTTCGGAGTAAGAGAACTGAGCACTCGTGCTGAGTGGCAGGGAATCAATTAAAACACATTTTTAGTGCGAATATTTGGATATGAAGTTCTCAAATAAGCTGCACGTATCAGAACATCAGATTGCAGTGAAAATATGTGTTATGTCAGCAACGTGTAGTTGGTTCATTTTGATCCATAATTTGTGGTTCTTTCAATGAGTCCACCCCTGCATGAGTACTGCATGACAAAATTATCCGCATTGGATAGTATGGTGAGGAGCTTTTTGCACTGCATTGTTATAAAGTAAAAGTTTAAAGTGGATGCTGACCCTTCCTTTGATTTCTATACTGGAAGCTGTAAGAGTGTAATTTAGGCTAGTGTCCTGACTTGCGCTTTCACAGCTCGCTCTTCAAAATGTTTGTACTCATTAAAAATAGTGGGTATGAGTAACATTTTCTATCTTGCATGAATGTGCTGCATTGAGGTCCCTTCAACCCAGAACCTGTTGAGACATTTACTAGGTCTTACTGGATACTATATAATATCTTTAGCCTACTGTAGGACCGTAGTGAGGGGAGAAGAGATTAATGGGTAGTTGTTGATTTCGCAGGCACTTTTGTAAAAATTGCGGCATTTTTACAAAAGTGCCGATTTCGCAGGCACTTTCGTAAAAATCGCGACATTTTTACAAAAGTGCCGATTTCGCGGTTTGCCCACGAAATCTTGGAGGGTCTGATTTACCTATTCTTAAATACAGAGTCTGTAAAATTCGGGATTTAAGAATAGGTAAATAGTATTTACCGTATAATCAATGTGGACTGGCCCACTGTGTTTGGTCACTTGGTCACTTTTGGCAGATAGCCTAGTGGCTGGACTTATTTACAAAAAGGGGTGGTGAGGGACAGAGTCTCTGAATTAAACAGAAAGCTCTCACCCAGTCAAAAGATCAGGGCTAGATCCAACACCGTTTTTTAGCTCACTGCACCATCCCAGTTTCAGAACCTGGCTGTATGCAAATTAGTCTGTTCCTGTCCCAGTGCATGATGGGAACAGGACAAACCAAACTACAGAAGCCAATTCTTACACTGGGAAGGAAACAAGCTCCCGGGGACCGGTTTCTGGCATTACAGCCGTCTTCGGCCCGGTTTGCTTGAATCCTGATGGTGCAATGAGCAAGGGTCTCACATCTGAGAATACCCTTCCACGCTTAGGGTGGACAAAAATATTTACAAAAAGGGGTGGTGAGGGACAGAGTCTCTGAATTAAACAGAAAGCTCTCACCCAGTCAAAAGATCAGGGCTAGATCCAACACCGTTTTTTAGCTCACTGCACCATCCCAGTTTCAGAACCTGGCTGTATGCAAATTAGTCTGTTCCTGTCCCAGTGCATGATGGGAACAGGACAAACCAAACTACAGAAGCCAATTCTTACACTGGGAAGGAAACAAGCTCCCGGGGACCGGTTTCTGGCATTACAGCCGTCTTCGGCCCGGTTTGCTTGAATCCTGATGGTGCAATGAGCAAGGGTCTCACATCTGAGAATACCCTTCCACGCTTAGGGTGGACAAAAATATTTACAAAAAGGGGTGGTGAGGGACAGAGTCTCTGAATTAAACAGAAAGCTCTCACCCAGTCAAAAGATCAGGGCTAGATCCAACACCGTTTTTTAGCTCACTGCACCATCCCAGTTTCAGAACCTGGCTGTATGCAAATTAGTCTGTTCCTGTCCCAGTGCATGATGGGAACAGGACAAACCAAACTACAGAAGCCAATTCTTACACTGGGAAGGAAACAAGCTCCCGGGGACCGGTTTCTGGCATTACAGCCGTCTTCGGCCCGGTTTGCTTGAATCCTGATGGTGCAATGAGCAAGGGTCTCACATCTGAGAATACCCTTCCACGCTTAGGGTGGACAAAAATATTTACAAAAAGGGGTGGTGAGGGACAGAGTCTCTGAATTAAACAGAAAGCTCTCACCCAGTCAAAAGATCAGGGCTAGATCCAACACCGTTTTTTAGCTCACTGCACCATCCCAGTTTCAGAACCTGGCTGTATGCAAATTAGTCTGTTCCTGTCCCAGTGCATGATGGGAACAGGACAAACCAAACTACAGAAGCCAATTCTTACACTGGGAAGGAAACAAGCTCCCGGGGACCGGTTTCTGGCATTACAGCCGTCTTCGGCCCGGTTTGCTTGAATCCTGATGGTGCAATGAGCAAGGGTCTCACATCTGAGAATACCCTTCCACGCTTAGGGTGGACAAAAATATTTACAAAAAGGGGTGGTGAGGGACAGAGTCTCTGAATTAAACAGAAAGCTCTCACCCAGTCAAAAGATCAGGGCTAGATCCAACACCGTTTTTTAGCTCACTGCACCATCCCAGTTTCAGAACCTGGCTGTATGCAAATTAGTCTGTTCCTGTCCCAGTGCATGATGGGAACAGGACAAACCAAACTACAGAAGCCAATTCTTACACTGGGAAGGAAACAAGCTCCCGGGGACCGGTTTCTGGCATTACAGCCGTCTTCGGCCCGGTTTGCTTGAATCCTGATGGTGCAATGAGCAAGGGTCTCACATCTGAGAATACCCTTCCACGCTTAGGGTGGACAAAAATTTTTTTAAAAAGGGGTGGTGAGTGACAGAGTCTCTGAATTAAACAGAAAGCTCTCACCCAGTCAAAAGATCAGGGCTAGATCCAACACCGTTTTTTAGCTCACTGCACCATCCCAGTTTCAGAACCTGGCTGTATGCAAATTAGTCTGTTCCTGTCCCAGTGCATGATGGGGACAGACTGATTTGCATATAGCCAGGTTCTGAGCTGGGATGGGGCAGTGAGATAAATAACGGTGATGGATCAAGCCCTGATCTTTGGACTGGGTAAGAGTGGTCTGCTCAATTCAGACACTCTGTTCATCACCACCCCCTTTTGTAAATCGATTTTGGCCACTATAGGTGTGGCAGGGTATACTCAGACATGAGTCCCTTTCTCACTGCTCCATCAGGATTCAAGCAAGCCGGGCCGAAGAGGCTGAAATGCCAGAAACCGGTCCCCGGTAGCTTGTCTCCTTTCTGGTAAAGAATTGGCTTGGTAGTTTAGTCTGCCCTGTTCCCATGATGCACTGGGCCAGGGACAGACTGATTTGCATATAGCCAGGTTCTGAGCTGGGATGGGGCAGTGAGATAAATAACGGTGATGGATCAAGCCCTGATCTTTGGACTGGGTAAGAGTGGTCTGCTCAATTCAGACACTCTGTTCATCACCACCCCCTTTTGTAAATCGATTTTGGCCACTATAGGTGTGGCAGGGTATACTCAGACATGAGTCCCTTTCTCACTGCTCCATCAGGATTCAAGCAAGCCGGGCCGAAGAGGCTGAAATGCCAGAAACCGGTCCCCGGTAGCTTGTCTCCTTTCTGGTAAAGAATTAGCTTGGTAGTTTAGTCTGCCCTGTTCCCATGATGCACTGGGCCAGGGACAGACTGATTTGCATATAGCCAGGTTCTGAGCTGGGATGGGGCAGTGAGATAAATAACGGTGATGGATCAAGCCCTGATCTTTGGACTGGGTAAGAGTGGTCTGCTCAATTCAGACACTCTGTTCATCACCACCCCCTTTTGTAAATCGATTTTGGCCACTATAGGTGTGGCAGGGTATACTCAGACATGAGTCCCTTTCTCACTGCTCCATCAGGATTCAAGCAAGCCGGGCCGAAGAGGCTGAAATGCCAGAAACCGGTCCCCGGTAGCTTGTCTCCTTTCTGGTAAAGAATTGGCTTGGTAGTTTAGTCTGCCCTGTTCCCATGATGCACTGGGCCAGGGACAGACTGATTTGCATATAGCCAGGTTCTGAGCTGGGATGGGGCAGTGAGATAAATAACGGTGATGGATCAAGCCCTGATCTTTGGACGGGGTAAGAGTGGTCTGCTCAATTCAGACACTCTGTTCATCACCACCCCCTTTTGTAAATCGATAGTGGCTGGACTTAGTTAGTCTTTTTTAATAAACCCCTCACACACCAACCAGGTTGGTGTCATGCTTCATCATCGGGGTCCAACCAGGCAGCCGAATGCCGCCTGGTTGTGCTTCAACGCCTGACTACAGCGGAGCAGGTGTTGTGCAACAGTGTGATGTGGATGAAGGTGGAAGTTAAAATATACCTCTGGGAATCCTTACCTATGAGTTTATTCTTGGCGGCCCAGGGTAAATTAAAATATGTGATGCAACCATTAATAGTCCAAACATTTTTTTTGTAGGTTGTCTATGTGTTGGCGGTCTACATGTTTCAGTCCCTGTAGAGATTATGTGGGACTTTCGTCAGGACCAGAAGGTGAAGTGAGTGGCAAAAAGAGGTGCCACGGGTGATAGTCTCCTACACACGCGCTAAGGTGTGTGGAAAAGTGAAAGTAAAAGGGACTGTATACTTACAGACACTCACTGCTTAGCGAGAAAAATCCTGTGGAGGAAAGCAGAACATAACATACATTTTATAAGCATACTACGGTTGGCGATTAGTGAAGTGTCATGCGTCATGCATGGCATTGCCAAGTGGCCAAGGTAAGTGATAATTGATTGGCGCAGCGTTACATGCACATAGACATAGACATGTGCTTATTTAACATGCCAGTGTCTGGAGCGGTGATATCTCTAGGGTTGTATCGATATCAATGTGCTTTGTGAGTCAGCTATGGAGCTAGGTTGGTGACTCGATTGCGAAATATACGCGGGCTGGTGCGGCCGCAAAGTTTGCTCATGATATGGTGAAACAATACACACATTCAAAAGTTATAAGGGTTGTCCATAATATGGTGTGACAATACGAACATTTATAAATTACGTTGTCAGATTAAAACGATGGTGCCTGCTCTAGTAAAGATGCAGTGTGAGACAAACAGACATTTAAAAATTACAGATGAAGCACCGATAGTTACTTCGCTATAGTTTTCGGTTCCAGAGAATCGGGGCGTGGGGGGGAGGGGCTCTCGTGATCAATCTGTGGAGATTTCAGGAGAGAGAAGGTAAGTATGCTGGTAGCTTGGCGCTCGTGGGGGCCAGATATCAGCTATAGGGTCAAGACCTTACTTGATCAATGTGAGTCCTCCGCCGGAACCTAGATCGGGTCCCTCAGCGTCCCGGCTGGTGGGCTGCTGCCGGTGGTGTCTGTGTTAAGTACAGGGCTTTCCTGTTGGTGCCGTGATTGGGAGGCAGTGCGCGAGTCCGCGCATGCGTATGAGGAGGCCGGACGAGTGTAAAACTGGAGCGGCCATCTTAAGATGGTGAAATATAACAACAGGGCGCATTGAGTAGGGCCTGTGATAGGGTCTTGTGACGTTAAGCATAGTAATTTCCGAGGCTCTGTGGGAATTTCCCAATAAGGAGTGGTTACTCGGTGAAAAGGTGCCAAAAAATCAAAATAAAAACTGTGGGGATAAATAATGGCAAAAATGACTAGTTTGGAAATGAAAAAGCTGCAGACCAAGGGACGAAGAATACAGCATTCAGATGGAAGTATCCAAACGGGAGATTGTACACAGTGGGGTTGCATAAGTGTGGAACTACGAAAAAATGAACTAGGGAAGAATGAAACCGCAGAGACTTATGGTTCCAAATATCCAAACTATCGGTTTATAACCGGGGTGTTCATGTCAATTTGGAAGTTCTGATATTGCGATTTGGGCAATTGGGCTGCGGCCAATGGGGTTAATAGACAGTGTGTGTCAGTGTTGACTTAGGCTGTTCCACGGTATATTGTCATTGAGACCTGTCTTGTGGGTAGCCAGTCTGTAAACCCATCTCTGCTCTTTATTCAGTAATTTATCTTGTCTGTCCGGCACATTGGGGTTTATACTTTCTATTACTACCCAGTGCATATCATTCGTGGTATGGCCCATTTCTAGAAAGTGATTTGTCAACTTGGTGGTATTCTTTTTGCACCGGATGGTACTACGGTGTTCCCAGATGCGTGTCTTGACTTTCCTACTGGTCATGCCAATGTATGAGAGATCGCAAGGGCAGGTAATTCGATAAACTAAATGGGTACTATTACAGTTTGTGTGGGTGCGTAATTCCCACACCTTACCAGGTTCTAGTGCCAAAGTTTTGGTGGTGCTAGTCAGATGGCAGACGCTGCAATCGCCACAGGCGAAATGGCCTGTTATTTTTGGAAGACCCCATGCATTGATGATCGTGTTAGTGGGGTTGGGCTTTATTTTGGGTCTGGTTGAGACAATGGCATCCTTTATGGACCTGGCTTTTTGTGAGAGATGAGTGGAGGGTCCCATCGCAGGTTGCCTGTCCCAATTATGCTCCAGTGTTTCTTGATGATTTTGGATACTTGAGTTGAAACTGTATTGAAAGTGGTCACACACGTCAGTGGTGTGGGTTTTGTCTCACGTGGGAGTGTGTCAATAAGTCTCTCACGATTTTGGTTCTTGGTACGTTTTTACGCTTCCTCTGTGATTTGTTTAGGGTAACCTCTCTGACTCAGTTTAATGGTCAATTCTTTGGCTTGCACTTTGTAGTCCGATATCTGACTGCAGTTGCGTCGTAATCTGAGGAATTGTCCGTAAGGCAAATTTTCTCTCAGCGGCCTTGGAAGAAAGCTGGAAAAATGTAAGAGTGAGTTCTGAGCTGTTGGTTTGTAATGTGTTTTACTCTTGAGCATGCCAGCTGTGCCTCAATGTCTAGGTCCAGGAAGGTGGTTCTCTCTTTGTCATGACTGTAGGTAAATTTAAGGTTCTGGTCACAGGTGTTCAGCCATTCGCAGAAGTTGTTTAGTGACTCTGTGTTTCCCTCCCAGATCAGAAGGATGTCGTCAATGTATCTCTTATAAAATTTGATTTCTGGACGTATGGCCATGTTGTTGTTAAAGAGGTGTACAGATTCGAAATGGTGGACATACAGCCCTGCTATGCTGGGAGCGAAAACGCTCCCCATAGATGTGCCATATGTCTGTAGGTATAGTTTGTTTTCGAATTCGAAAAAGTTTTCTTTTAATGCGAACTTTGCACATTCCCATACAAATTTGGTGGAAGTGCAGTATGGCCAGTCCGTGTTGGTGAGGGCAGTTTCAAGGACTCTGAGTGTGTCATCTTGTGGTAAACTAGTGTACAAACTTTCCATATCAAGGCTAACCAGAAGGGATGTCTCAGGATTGTAGTTTATCCCGCCTAGGTGCCTGAGTAGATCTTTCGTGTCCTGCAGGTACGTGTTAGTCGATTGGACCATTGGCTGAAGGAAGTGGTCACAGTACGGTGAAAGTGGTTCCAAGATAGATCCAATGCCGGAGACGATTGGTCTGCCTGGCGGTGGTGTCTTGTTCTTGTGTATCTTGGGTACAACGTAGAAGTATGGAGTTTTGCCTTCAGTGGTTGAGAGAAATTTCACTTCACTGGCTGTAATGAGGCCTGTGGATTCTGCTTCCTCCACTAGGTTGATAATGTTGGCCTTGAGGCGGTTGCTAGGGTCTTCATGTAGTCTTCTATAATTTTTTGTATCGTTTAGGAGTCTGATACATTCTCTTCTGTAGTCCTCTTTGTCCATAACCACTGTGCCACCTCCCTTATCGGCAGGTTTAATGGTAATCTCCTCGTTGGTTCTGAGGGAGGCTAGAGCGATCCGTTCCTTTTTGCTGATATTTTGGAAAGGTTGTGTCTTTGAATACCGCCTGTTCGTATACTGATATTTCAGCAGGAATGGCAGTCGGCGGTGGCATGAAGGTAGATTTCGTTCTGAATTTGGTACCTCCATTCGTTGTGTTTGTCAGGTCGCAGGGAGAGTTTTCAAAAAAGGCTTTCAGTTTTAATTTTCGGAAAAAGGAGGCTAGTTCACAATGTAGCTGGAATTTGTCCAGTCGAGCTGTAGGGACGAAACCTAGTCCTTTTTCTAGGACTGATTGTTCATCTTGGGTTAAGGTAGGTGTGGATAAGTTCGTCAAAAGGCTTATCTCGTGCTGGGCCCTGGTTGTTGGTCTTTGGCTTTGCTCCTCGTTATTGCTCCTTCGTACTGATCCTCCCAATGTACTTGGTTGTCCCGGCGTCTTTTGCCTCTGCCTCTGGGGCCTCTTCCTAAAAAAGGAAATCTTGGGTTGTCGTTGGGAAAGACCTGAGGAGGTGGTGGGGGTCCGTAGGGCATGTTCCAACCATAGCCATATGGTGGGTGCATGAGTGGTTAAGGACCTGGAAAGTGTCCTTGTGGGCCCTGGGGAACCGGGGTCCATGGTGGTTGCCAATTGACATTTCTTCCTCTTCCTTGTTGTTTTTTCTTGTAGCTGTTGGTGCTAGAGGTGCTGCTTCTGGAGGAGTCCTCATCTGAGGATACACCTGAGGTGTCACTCTTGTTGTTTGGTTTATAATCCGGTTCAGAGTATGGGTATGTTTTGGCATATGAAAATTTTTTGAGGTCTTTTGGAATTTGTTTATCTTACTTTGTGTGAGATTCTCTTTATATTCGTTGATTTCTTTATTGGTCTCATCCAGACGTTTTTTGAAGGACGTAATAGTGGCTTTGAAATGTGCCTCTGTGGTCTGGATTTCAATCAGGATGGCATCCGAGAGTCTCTTGGCTGTTTGAATTATCAAGATTATCCAGTCTCTGGTGCATCTCCACGCTATTTGCGCCCAGTCTTTTCTGAAAGTCGGGTCATCTAAAAAGATGCGTGGTGCATTTGTCACGATTAAGCCTCTTGGTGCAGTGTTATTTCTTAGATACTCTGTGAGTATCACTCCATGTAGAACGGTGCGTATTCGGTTTCGTTTTTTCTCGTTCAGGCTCTCCCAGTCTGCCATTAGTGGTGGGTTAGATAGGATGCTGTTGACATCGTCTAGGGTGAACCCCAGACCTGGATTCTCAGCCATGTAATAGCAACAGTAGGTGCAATGTGTCGTTTGAAACACGGGGGCTAAAAAAGATTTTTGGAGGCTCTCACAGCTGTGCGCTGTTGAAAGGGTACGGTTAATCACAAGAGAGAGCTAGGGTTTTTAGGGGCACGTCCTGTCCCCAAATGTAATCTGTATAATCAATGTGGACTGGCCCACTGTGTTTGGTCACTTGGTCACTTTTGGCAGATAGCCTAGTGGCTGGACTTAGTTAGTCTTTTTTAATAAACCCCTCACACACCAACCTGGTTGGTGTCATGCTCCATCATCGAGGTCCAACCAGGCAGCCGAATGCCTCCAGGTCTGGGGTTCACCCTAGACAATGTCAACAGCATCCTATCTAACCCACCACTAATGGCAGACTTTAATATGGGCACAACCATCGCCCAGACAGCAGACTGGGAGAGCCTGAACGAGAAAAAACGAAACCGAATACGCACCATTCTACATGGAGTGATACTCACAGAGTATCTAAGAAATAACACTGCACCAAGAGGCTTAATCGTGACAAATGCACCACGCATCTTTTTAGATGACCCGACTTTCAGAAAAGACTGGGCGTAAATAGCGTGGAGATGCACCAGAGACTGGATAATCTTGATAATTCAAACAGCCAAGAGACTCTCGGATGCCATCCTGATTGAAATCCAGACCACAGAGGCACATTTCAAAGCCACTATTACGTCCTTCAAAAAACGTCTGGATGAGACCAATAAAGAAATCAACGAATATAAAGAGAATCTCACACAAAGTAAGATAAACAAATTCCAAAAGGACCTCAAAAAATGTTCATATGCCAAAACATACCCATACTCTGAACCGGATTATAAGCCGAACAACAAGAGTGACACCTCAGGTGCATCCTCAGATGAGGACTCCTCCGGAAGCAGCACCTCTAGCACCAACAGCTTCAAGAAAAAACAACAAGGAAGAGGAATAAATGTCAATTGGCAACCACCATGGACCCCGGTTCCCCAAGGCCCACAAGGACACTTTCCAGGTCCTAACCCACTCATGCACCCACCATATGGCTATGGTTGGAACATGCCCTACGGACCTCCACCACCTCCTCAGGTCTTTCCCAACCACAACCCAAGATTTCCTTTTTTAGGGAGAGGCCCCAGAGGCAGAGGCAAAAGACGCCGGGACAACCAAGTACATTGGGAGGATCAGAACGAAGGAGCAGTAACTAGGAGCAAAGCCAAAGACCAACAACCAGGGCCCAGCACGAGATAAGCCTAGTGACGAACTTATCCACACACACCTTAACCCAAGACGAACAATCAGTCCTAGAAAAAGGACTAGGTTTCATCCCTACAGCTCGACTGGACAAATTCCAGCTACATGGTGAACTAGCCTCCTTTTTCCGAAAATTTAAACTGAAAGCCTTTTTTGAAAACTCTCCCTGCGACCTGACAAACACAACGGATGGAGATACCAAATTCAGAACGAAATCTACCTTCATGCCACCGCCGACTGCCATTCCTGCTGAAATATCAGTATACGAACAGGCGGTATTCAAAGACATAGAGGGACTACAAGAAGCACAACCTTTCCAAAATATCAGCAAAAAGGAACGGATCGCTCTAACCTCCCTCAGAACCAACGAGGAGATTACCATTAAACCTGCAGATAAGGGAGGTGGCACAGTGGTTATGGACAAAGAAGACTACAGAAGAGAATGTATCAGACTCCTAAACGATACAAAAAACTATAGAAGACTACATGAAGACCCTAGCAACCGCCCCAAGGCCAACATTATCCACCTAGTGGAGGAAGCAGAATCCACAGGCCTCATTACAGCCAGTGAAGCGAAATTTCTCACAACCACTGAAGGCAAAACTCCATACTTCTACGTTGTACCCAAGATACACAAGAATAAGACACCACCGCCAGGCAGACCAATCGTCTCCGGCATTGGATCTATCTTGGAACCACTTTCACGGTACTGTGACCACTTCCTTCAGCCAATGGTCCAATCGACTAACACGTACCTGCAGGACACGAAAGATCTACTCAGGCACCTAGACGGGATAAACTACAATCCTGAGACATCCCTTCTGGTTAGCCTTGATGTGGAAAGTTTGTACACTAGTTTACCACAAGATGACACACTCAGAGTCCTTGAAACTGCCCTCGCCAACACGGACTGGCCATACTGCACTTCCACCAAATTTGTATGGGAATGTGCAAAGTTCGCATTAAAAGAAAACTTTTTCGAATTCGAAAACAAACTATACCTACAGACATATGGCACATCTATGGGGAGCGTTTTCGCTCCCTGCATAGCAGGGCTGTATGTCCACCATTTCGAATCTGTACACCTCTTTAACAACAACATGGCCATACGTCCAGAAATCAAATTTTATAAGAGATACATTGACGACATCCTTCTGATCTGGGAGGGCAACACAGAGTCACTAAACAACTTCTGCGAATGGCTGAACACCTGTGACCAGAACCATAAAATTAACCTACAGTCATGACAAACAGAGAACCACCTTCCTGGACCTAGACATTGAGTCAACAGCTGGCACGCTCAAGAGTAAAACACATTACAAACCAACAGGTCGGAACTCACTCTTACATTTTTCCAGCTTTCATCCAAGGCCGCTGAGAGAAAATTTGCCTTACGGACAATTCCTCAGATTACGACGCAACTGCAGTGAGATATCAGACAACAAAGTGCAAGCCAAAGAATTGACCATTAAACTGAGTCAGAGAGGTTACCCTAAACAAATCACAGAGAAAGCGCAAAAACGTGCCAAGAACCAAAATCGTGAGAGACTTATTGACACACTCCCACGTGAGACAAAACCCACACCACTGACGTGTGTGACCACTTTCAATACAGTTTCAACTCAAGTATCCAAAATCATTAAAAAACACTGGAGCATAATTGGGACAGGCAACCTGCGATGGGACCCTCCACTCATCTCTCACAAAAAAGCCAGGTCCATAAAGGATGCCATCGTCTCAACCAGACCCAAAATAACGTCCAACCCCACTTACACGATTATCAATGCATGGGGTCTTTCAAAAATAACAGGCCATTTTGCCTGTGGCGATTGCAGCGTCTGCCATCTGACCAGCACCACCAAAACTTTGGCACTAGAACCTGGTAAGGTGTGGGAATTACGCACCCACACAAACTGTAATAGTACCCATGTAGTTTATCGAATTACCTGCCCTTGCGATCTCTCATATATTGGCATGACCAGTAGGAAAGTCAAGACACGCATCTGTGAACACCGCAGTACCATCCGGTGCAAAAAGAATACCACCAAGTTGACAAATCACTTTCTAGAAATGGGCCATACCACGAATGATATGCACTGGGTAGTAATAGAAAGTATAAACCCCAATGTGCCCAACAGCCAAGATAAATTACTGAATAAAGAGCAGGGATGGTCTCAATGACAATATACCGTGGAACAGCCTAAGTCAACACTGACACACACTGTCTATTAACCCCATTGGCCGCAGCCCAATTGCCCGAATCGCAATATCAGAACTACCAAATTGACATGAACACCACGGTTATAAACCGATAGTTCGGATATTTGGAACCATAAGTCTCTGCGTTACACTCTTCCCTAGCTCATTTTTTCGTAGTTCCACACTTATGCAACCCCACTGTGTACAAGCTCCCGTTTGGATACTTCCATCTGAATGCTGTATTCTTCCTCCCTTGGTCTGCAGCTTTTTCATTTCCAAACTAGTCATTTTTGCCATTATTTATCCCCACAGTTTTTATTTTGATTGTTTAGCACCTTTTCACCGAGTAACCACTCCTTATTGGGAAATTCCCACAGAGCTTTGGAAATTACTATTCTTAACGTCACAAGACCCTATCACAGGCCCTACTCAATGCGCCCTGTTGTTATATTTCACCATCTTAAGATTGCCGCTCCAGTTTTACACTCGTCCGGCCTCCTCATACGCATGAGCGGACTCGCGGACTGCCTCCCAATCACGGCACCAACAGGAAAGCCCTGTACTTAACACAGACGCCACCGGCAGCAGCCCACCAGCTGGGACGCCGAGGGACCCGATCTAGGTTCCGGCGGAGGACTCACATTGATCAAGTAAGGTCTTGACCCTATAGCTGATATCTGGCCCCCACGAGCGCCAAGCTACCAGCATACTTACCTTCTTTCTCCTGAAATCTCCACAGATTGATCACGAGAGCCCCCCCCCCCCACGCCCCGATTCTCTGGAACCGAAAACTATAGCGAAGTAACTATCGGTGCTTCATCTGTAATTTTTAAATGTCTGTTTGTCTCACACTGCATCTTTACTAGAGCAGGCACCATCGTTTTAATCTGACAACGTAATTTATAAATGTTCGTTTTGTCACACCATATTATGGACAACCCTTATAACTTTTGAATGTGTGTATTGTTTTACCATATCATGAGCAAACTTTGCGGCCGCACCAGCCCACGTATATTTCACAATCGAGTCACCAACCTAGCTCCATAGCTGACTCACAAAGCACATTGATATCGATACAACCCTAGAGATATCACCGCTCCAGACACTGGCATGTTAGATAAGCACATGTCTATGTCTATGTGCATGTAACGCTGCGCCGATCAATTATCACTTACCTTGGCCACTTGGCAATGCCATGCATGACGCAAGACACTTCACTAATCGCCAACCGTAGTATGCTTATAAAATGTATGTTATGTTCTGCTTTCCTCCACAAGATTTTTCTCGCTAACCAGTGAGTGTCTGTAAGTATACAGACCCTTTTACTTTCACTTTTCCACACACCTTAGCGCGTGTGTAGGAGACTATCATCCGTGGCACCTCTTTTTGCCACTCACTTCACCTTCTGGTTCTGACAAAAGTCCCACATAATCTCTACAGGGACTGAAACATGTAGACCGCCAACACAGACAACCTACCAACATTTTTTTTGACTATTAATGGTTGCATCACATATTTTAATTTACCCTGGGCCGCCAAGAATAAACTCATAGGTAAGGATTCCCAGAGGTATATTTTAACATCCACTTTAATCCACATCACACTGTTGCACGACACCTGCTCCGCTGTAGTCAGGCATTGAAGCACAACCAGGCGGCATTCGGCTGCCTGGTTGGACCCCGATGATGAAGCATGACACCAACCAGGTTGGTGTGTGAGGGGTTTATTAAAAAAGACTAACTAAGTCCAGCCACTAGGCTATCCGCCAAAAGTGACCAAGTGAACAAACACAGTGGGCCAGTCCACATTGATTATACAGATTACATTTGGGGACAGGACGTGCCCCTAAAAACCCTAGCTCTCTCTTGTGATTAAATAGTATTTACCTACATCTGGCACATAGTTTCTTCATCATGTAAAGCGCTCTGATACCTGCGGGTCTAGCCAGCGCTATAAAAAACTCACTAATAAAATAAATACACGTGAAATCTTTCCTTTAAATGTTTTATGTTTTAAACAAGATTTTTCTTCTACTAATTTTACATTGAATTCCTAAAAACTTAAATATTTGGGCCTTTGGTCTGATCCTTCTATAAAGCATGCTTTATCTTTAAACATGAACCAAGTTATATCCACTTTATCTATTTCTATTTCTAAATGTCACCCTTTTTATATAGCTTGTTGGGGTAGACTTGAGACTCTTAAAATGATGCGTGCCCCTGTTATCTTTTATACTATTTCTGCTATCCCTTTCATCATCCCTTGTTATTTTAAAAAAAAAATTCTATTCTATCTTAATTTCTTTTTTATGGATCACAAGACACCACGTATGTCTCTAATCATGCTCAAACGCAATAAATCATACAGCGGTGTAAACTTTCCTGATTTTCAATCCTACCACAATGCCTTTCTCATCAAACAACTCTCTAAAAGTCTATATCAATCAGCTTCGGATCTGTCCCCATTGTGGAAGGATATGGAACTCTCCTTTAGTTCTCCTTTTTCACTACAAGAATCTCTTTCATTTACTCATAAGACACGCAATTTATCCCCACCTATACACAAAAATACTCACAAGCTCTTTCAATCCAGGCTTATTTCTCACCTCTCAGA
The DNA here is from genome assembly GCF_964263255.1 of Lissotriton vulgaris. NCBI lineage: Eukaryota > Metazoa > Chordata > Amphibia > Caudata > Salamandridae > Lissotriton > Lissotriton vulgaris. The sequence goes on from NC_141691.1 coordinate 661,709,997, forward strand.
CAATGCCCGGTTTCTTAACTCTTCAATTTGGCATAATCATCCTATAGAAATTAACAATAAACCTATTTTTTGGAAGACCTGGTGGGATAAAGGTTTACGTTGGGTTCATCAACTTTATCCAAATGATAATGTTCTCACATTTTCAGATGCACAATTACTGTACAATTTACTGAAATCATATTCTAATAAATGTAATGTTTTGATCAAATTATCATATCCATGTCCTTGTCTTCATTATCCTTTATTTCTCCCCCTTTACTACCTCAAGGCAATATTCTTCCTATTTTAAGTGCTCATTCAAGTGGCTCGTATATTCATAAATTCCTCACTAAACTTCCAGATCAGAGAAACAAGACCAACATTGAATTACAATGGGAACAGGATTTTCACACCTCGTGGTCTTTTTGGGCTACATTGTGGTTAAAAATGTGTCAAACACTTTTCTTTCTATACAACAGACTTATGAGTACCCCAACTACTTTACATAAATTTAACTCTACTGTCGCCCCAAATTGTTGGTCATCTTATGCTAGGTATGCTGATTTATTTCATATGCTTTTTTCCTGTCCGTCTACTTATCAATTCTTGTTGAAGGTATGGTCTCAAATTAATATAATTTTTCACACTCATTTTCCACTCTTTCCCATAAATATTTTTCTAGGCACACTTTCTGAACATCGGCAATCTCTTACATATAACACTACTACTGTAGACTTATTGTTGCACTTGCATTTCAGCAAATAACAAAACATTGGAAACAATCTACACAACTTTCTTTTGAGGTTTGGTGATACAGTGTTTGCTTAAATCATCAACTTGATCATGCATAAGTTTCCCCTTTATCTCTTCTTCTCAAAAGAGAGCATACATGGTCCCCTATACCTATTTTCTTAGACACTTCCGTTCACAATTTCACTCACCATCGGCCATTGTTGGAAGAAGTCCCGAAACCACAATGAATTGTTTTGTTTTCCCCTTTTTTGTTTCTATTCTTCTTTTCTAATCATATATTACAGCCATTTTTTCTTAGATTGTTGACATTCTTTATTAACCCGTTCTGTGCTCGTGTCAGCCAAGCAACGCAAGCACTACCTCCCTGGTGCACCGCACAACCGTTGGCTGACGCAGCCCCGCCCACCTAATAGAACGCCCGCATCGCGGCGGAATTTACGCCGCGGTAAACGAGTTATGCATCAAACTGTTATTTTTCTTGACTGTTATTGTATTACTAATTAATTTATTATTAATAGTGCATTTAACCTTCAGTTGATTGTATACATTCTGTCGCATTTTTTCTTCAATAAAATTTTCCTTTTCAAACTTAGAAGTATCAAATCAGTTAAAAATTTAAAAACACAACAAAATCAGACTCCTATTTAGAATAACAGTAAAATGTAAGGAACAAAATCACATCAAAACAACAAAACTGCAATAGTAAGGGGAAGTGGAGATATGATTTCTTAAGTGGGAAAGTGACAAGAAGCGCAAAGTGTCAATGGTAGTCAATGGTCATGATTTGAGGCTGACGGCGTGGAGCATGGGCCGGATACAACAAGTACATTGGCCCCACTAGTGCCTGAAAGTAGGGAAGTTCAAAAACGTTTCAAAGCCCGATCCGAAAAAGGACTGTTGTTTTTCTAAGGAAAATCCCTTTTCCACGTGGGAAAAACATGAAATTCAATCAGATGCTGTGGAACTGTCACTAGGATACTTTTTGCAGTCGGTGCCTGTAGGAAAATGGGTTAATAATAGTGCAGGAAGTGAGGTATGCACAACAAGTAGGTCCACAATTTCCACTTATAAGAACAAAGCACCCCATCTTAGCACTAAATTCGCTCAGGGTAGCGATGCAGAGCAGTCCAATCAGGAGGTGGTGTGAGCTAGTAATCACCATTCGTTGGCACCCAATGATAACACTTAATAAATTATTGTCCAGTTAGTGCTTTTTCTTTAGAAAAAGGACAATTACATTTATTACACACAAACTACTAAATACCACACAACAATTTACAAATATTTATATAAGACAGATTGAAAAAACCTTTAATAACTGAAAAATCAGGTTTTAAGGGATTTCCTAAATGAAAGGAGATTTGGGTTTTCTTTCAGCTGCAGCTGGAGAGAGTTCCGCAGTTTGTCAGTTCCCATAATAAAGCTTCTGCCTCCACAGAAGTTTTGGCTAAACTTGGGTACGGTTGCTTATTTGGCCATGGAGGATCTGAGCTTTCTTGAGACAGGTACCAGGGTAACCAAGGCAATACACAGTGCCTTAAATTACATTCTTCTCTTTATGGGTAGCCAGTGGATGTGTTGAGTCATTCTGAAGTGTTAGCAAATTATGAAGAAATCTTTGTTGAGCGTTCAGGAAGAAAGCGTTACAATTGTCCAATCTGGATAGGGCAAGTGCAGTTACTATGGTTTTCTGAAGGTCTGTAGGAATGAACGGACACACACCTCCCTGATAATTTTCAAGGTAAAGACTGAGGAGGCTATAGCATTGACCTGATCACAAAAGGTCAAGCTATTGTCGAAAATGATCCCCAGAATTCTAACTTACTTCACATGACTGGGTAGTGCGCCCAAGTGTTGTGGCCACCAACTAGGTGCCCAAAAAGTGGTGTTGTTACCTAGGGGAAGGACATTGAAATCACATTTGATCTCTAAAGGGTCATGACCCCCAAAATCACAGTATCCCGCCACCTACACCAGATAGCAAATCACAATATAGGAGTGTATTACTTTGGATAAAAAAGGACTATTGGCTTTATCAAGGATTCATCACATTACAAGAACAAACCACAAATTAAAAACATCATTTTGTGTGTAAATTCAGTAATAAATTATAACCATGAGTAAGAAAACAAGTTACTTACCTGTAACTTTGGTTTCCCAGTATTGCTAACTTTCATAGATTCCCATGCTTTTGTATCATTCCCCGTCGTCGGAATGGGAGTCTCGGTAACAAAAATACCATAGCTGTAGGTACAAAAGACAAATTCCTCATTCCCTTTTGTAGCATATCACCCTCTTTGTGTAAAAGAGACCAAACTTAGGCATCAGCCAATCAGAAGTGCCTCACCTCTTAGAACCTTCCTGAAGGAACCTCAGAGCCTCAGATTTTCTACCGCACGTTGTGCTTAGGGAGTCTCCTTTGAGCTCTGCTCAACTTCTACTCTTCAAGGAATTTCTTCAGGATTTTTTCTTCAGAATCTTTCAGATTAACTTCAGGATTGTTAGCTGCCTTCCAGGATGTCTGAAACGGAGAAGACAACGGCTCTTTTCAAGCCATGTTCCACCTGTGGCAAGAAAAGGCTTTTTGTGGAGGATAAGCACAAAGACTGCATCTATTGCCTCTATCCTGGACACCAGGCTGCGGACTGCAAGATCTGTCGCACCTTTTTGACCAAGACCCTCCGGGACCGTGAGGGGAGACTTTTGACATGGCTTCAGAAGCTGAAATCCAGGAAGGAGTCTGTCTCTAGTGACAGTGAGGATGCAGCGTCGATGTCTTCCTCAAGAAGGTCAGTCAAGAGGGGTAGGGGTTCCCCTTCTCCTTCTGTGGAGAGATCTTCTAAGGCCTCAAAAAAGACCCCCAGTGAGTCTGAGAGCCTGGGTCCCAGCAAATCTCCTCACCTTCTACGCCTTCCAAAGGAGAGAAGACTGCCTCAGCCTTCAAGAAGCCTTCGTCCAAGTCTTCTGAGAGGAGTTCTATGTCCTCGACGACGAAGACGTCGACGGCGGAGGTTCCGTCGACGAAGAAATCGACATCGAAATTGATTTCGCCGACGAAGGATCCGTCGACGGCGGGTTCATCAGCGTCGACAGGAGATTTGCCGACAACGAAGGCGTCGACGACGAAGACGCCGACGACGAAGACGCCGACGACGAAGGTGTGAGTAAACGCAATTATTAATGTCAAATAATCAGATCAACTGTGATCAGTAATCACAGTTATGTTATATATGAGTCTTATATAGCGCAACGGCTACTCCAAGGGAGTGTCCCGGCGCTTTGTGCTCCAGACCCAAGAGGAAACTGAAAAACATAACAGCAGAGAAAAACAGAAGCTAAAAAAGGAGGCGCACTAACCAGAAAATAACCAAGTCTTTAGACCCTTCCTAAAGGCGAGCAGATTAGATGTGGCCCGAAGGGACAGCGGTAAAGAGTTCCATAGCTGGGGGGCCAGGAATCTAAAAGACCGGCCGCCCAGTCGGGCCTTCTTTATACGTGGAACCACAGCAAGTGCCAGTGACTCCGATCTTAAGGATCGTGTTGGCCGATAAAAGTCCAGCCTCTTCTGAAGGTATTTTGCACCAGTGGCATGCAGGGCTTTATGGGCTAGAGTCATGGCTTTGAACATTATCCTCTTCCGTATGGGAAGCCAATGAAGGGATTGGAGCAAGTTAGAGGCACTGGTACGGCGATGCAGGCCAAAAATCGCTCGAGCTGCAGCGTTCTGGGTCACCTGCATGCGCTGTAAGAGATATTCCGGCAGACCCAGATACAAAGCATTAGCATAGTCCAATCTGGATCCTATGAGTGCCGTACAGTTATCCTCCGATGTTCCTCAGAGAGTAGAGGAAAAAACTTTCGAAGCATCCTGAGGATACCGAAACACGTCACTGTGAGAGTAGCCACCTGGGATTTGAGCGTGAGCTCGTTGTCAATTTTAATTCCCAGGTTCTTAGCCCATTTAGATGACTGAGCTGGGGGGAACATGTCGGCAGGCCACCAACCATGCCAATCCGGTTCCGATGGGCATCCGAAGAAAAGTATCTCGGATTTATCAGAGTTGCACTTGAGGCTGTTCAGTTGGAACCAGTTGAAAACAGCCCCAAGGCACTCACGGATACTTTCCCCATCGAAATCTTCGCTCTTGCGGCAGGTGAAAAGAAGCTGGGTGTCGTCAGCATATGAGACGATCCGGGCCCCATAGGACTCCGCCAATGTCGCCAGAGGGGTCATGAGGATGTTAAATAGAGTAGGGCTCAGTACTGAGCCCTGAGGAACTCCAACTCCCAATGGCGGCATTTCGGCAGATCCAGGTGAGGCCCAGACCGTCTGTCGGCGGTTGGCTAAGAAGGAACAAAACCAATTGAGCACCGTCCCCCCTAGACCGATGTCATGTAATCTAGTGAGGAGATCCTCATGGGGGACGGTGTCGAAAGCCGCCGACAGATCTAACATAACTAACATCACCCTGCCTCCAGCATCCAGCACCTCCTTCACAATCTCAGAGACTTCCAAAAGCGCCGTCTCGGTGCTTAGGTTGGATCGAAAGCCCGATTGGGACGCATGGAGTAGTTCATTCGACTCCAGGAAGTTAGAGAGCACGCTGTGAACGTGTTTCTCCAGGATTTTAGTAAGTGCTGGAAGGAGCGAGATCGGTCTGTAGTTGGACGGGGCCTCCCGGTCAAGGCTGGGCTTCTTGAGAAGAGGAATAACCATGGCCTGCTTCCAGGATTGTGGCAAAATTCCCTGACTCAAGGAGAGGTTGAGAATAGGATTGGCTATGGGGTTAACAACATCTGCCATTCTCGCCAGGAACTTTGCCGGGCAGGGATCGCGAGGTGAGCCAGATTTAAGATTCCTCATCAACGCTAGAGATGAGGACATCGCAAGGGGCGGGAAGTCTAACAGAACTGGGCCAGAGGTAGACAGGTGAGCTATCTCGTTAGACAGAGTCGAAGGATCAGCTGTCGGTCTTGGAGGAAAGGAGTCCTGTATTTGCCTAATTTTGGTAGTAAAAAAATTAGCAATGGTGTCGGCCCAGGTCTCAGCCGGGGCTTCCTGTGCTGAGATTGAGCGCGGGGTAGTAAATTCTCGAACAATCGAAAAGATCTCCTTACAGGAATTTGCTGCTTCCTCAATTCTTTTGGCAAAATAGCATTTCTTGCCCTGTAGGATTAAACCATGATAAGATTTCATCATGGATTTGTAGATCTGTTTAGCCTCGGTATCATAATGGGCTCTCCAAGCCAGTTCGGCGACTTTACATTGTCTACGGGAATAGGCCAGTTCCTCCGTAAACCATGGGGCCGAGATCCGTTGAGTATCAGATCTGGGTGGCTGTAGTGGGGCTAGCTCATTCAATCTAGCTAGGAGCCAGGACTGCAGAGTGTCAAGGTCGTTGTCCAGATCACCAGTGTAGGACAGAGGATGGTCCACCAGGGCCTGGGCTAACAGATCTGGAGTCACCCGATGGTACGCCCTGTAGTTACTGCCCTCTTGTCTCATGGCACTGACAGCTGGTTTCTCAGTGGCAGATATTAGAAAATGGACAAGACAATGGTCAGACCATAATACTGGCAGAAGTGTGGTAGCCACAATTGGTGAAGTGGAAAAGACCTGGTCAAGCGTATGACCTTTGTCATGGGTCGGGCCGGAGAGATATGGGGACAAGCCCAAGGTAGACGTGATATCCAGCAGCTTAATAGTATCTTGATCCTGATGATCTTCCATGTGGAAGTTGAAGTCTCCCGCCAATAGACACTGCTCAGATCTCAAAACTAGTGCAGACAGGACCTGCTGAAGATCATCAAAAAAAGATCCCACAGGACCCGGGGGCCTATAAACTACGAGACCCTTCACCGCTTGTTGGGGTGATAGGGATAGGGTAAAGGCGAGGGATTCGGCGCCCGCGATGGTCTCTGTGTGCATAACTGTGCACGTGAGAGATTTTTTCACAACTAGGGCGACTCCTCCCCCTCTTCCCTTAGCTCTATCTTGTCGATGGATGATATACTCGGAGGGAATGGCTGCCACTATGTCCGGATGGGAGGACTCATTGAGCCAAGTCTCAGTGAGCATAAGACAAGTAGGGCTGGTCGTGGAGAGGAGATCAAAGATCTCCTGAGTGTGTCTGTGCAGCGACCTAGTTTTGAGGAGTAAGCACAGATGTTTAATGCTACAATCCTTCGCGGGACGGGTGGGGGGGAGGTTGCTAGTAGGATGCCAGTTACAGACAGGGCACTTATGTTTACCCCTATAGCGACCAGGAAATACTAGGTGACAGGACGTATCCAAAGGGCGCAGGGAGTAGAGCTCCTGGGAGGAGTAAGAAAGCATAGTAAGACAAGGGGAGCAAAATAACAACCAAGAGATCCTGCCACGCCGTACGCCTCCGGGACGCTGACGGGCGCAGACGGGCAGGACTCTGGCACTACTCCGGCGCAGATCCGGGGCGTCCGCAGTACGCGTCCGCTGCGTGGAGGGAAGGAGGAGCTTTTTGTAGCGCTACTAGAGCGCGAGGGCGGAGAGTCCTACCCCCAAGATGGCGGCCCCGAACAGATCCCAGCCCTCGGCGTCAATACTCGGCCGAGGGCGGTCTGAAACCCAGGCAAGAAGAAGGGAGCAGGCGAAGCGCTTACAAGCGCTAGGAAGTCTCGCTCAAAGCAGCGGCACGCTAGTACATCAGACGCGCTGCTAAATTGCACACAGTATTAAAATCACTGAAACACGAAAGTGAAATACACACAGCTAAAAGTGGCAAAGAAAAGAAGGGAGACCTCCCGGCTTCCGCCTCAGGAGGGAGAAAGGTTTGTAGCAGTTGGTAATCCCCGAGTGAATGCCAAGAATCCCTTTTGTAGCGCTACTAGAGCGCGAGGGCGGAGAGTCCTACCCCCAAGATGGCGGCCCCGAACAGATCCCAGCCCTCGGCGTCAATACTCGGCCGAGGGCGGTCTGAAACCCAGGCAAGAAGAAGGGAGCAGGCGAAGCGCTTACAAGCGCTAGGAAGTCTCGCTCAAAGCAGCGGCACGCTAGTACATCAGACGCGCTGCTAAAGTTAGCGTTATTTCAATAAAACATTTTAAAATTAACATGTCATGTATTTATGTGCTTCTTCTTTCAAGCCACATAAAATGCAATTATAGTAACAGCCCCTAGAGGGTGCCACTTTCAAGTCACCAAAAAGGAAGCCACATAACCAGTCCTTAGAGGGCATTACACTCCCAGCTGAAGAGCAAAAGCTCCAACTCAGGGAGCGCTTTAAAAAATAATGTGAAAATCCTAGAGGGTCATGGATTAATGGACCCAAGAAACATATAGCAGGCTTCCAAATATTACTTCTGGGGGGCTGCTGGAACGCCTACAGCCACCCACAACACTTTCCAGATTTACTGGTGATGCCCCTGTCCTCCTACGGCCACTATAAGGCAAGAAAAGAAATTCAAATTAGCAAGCTCCACAGAACATTGTGGGACGCTCCGCAATGGAGCAGTGAATATTTTAAAAGTGCTGTGCCGAGGAGAGCTGCATATGCTTTTGTTTTATATTTGAGGGTGCCCAGTCCCACCCGGGCACCCCATATGCCTCCATTTGCTAAGGACAGCGCAGGGAGACCATCACTGGCTGCCCCTGTAGGCTCCCTGCCAGAGCAACATCCTCTTTGTTGCAGCAGGAGCCGGCAGCTCTTCTCCCTTGCACGCTCCATGCAGACAAGGAGTTTGTGATGCGGTGGCCGTCCTGCTCCCCCAGGCATGGGGAGTGGGATTGAGGCCACTGCCAGTGGGGGCCCAGACCTGGGTCCTGGGCCTATTTTCTCTAAGCTGGAGAGATGCAAAGGAACTCCCCCGGTTAGATGCCCCCATGTCTCAGTTTGCTTCTGAACCCTGTAGGGCAAAAGCAGAAATTGGAAGGGGGGACCCACAAATGCCACCATCCTAGAATTTTGTATTAAATCGTGAGCTGACCCCTGGGCCTTGGCCCACCCAGAGGGTAATTTCTCACTTACACACTCGATCTTTACTGGGGGTCAAAGGTCACAACCTTCATGTGGCCATAACTTGAGCTACGTTGGACCAATTTGTACAATCCTTGGGTCATTTTACTCCAGGTGGCTTAGATACGGACTGTGTAATTCCTGATGATAGCTGGCTCCAACACTTCAAGAATATTTATGATAAGGAACAAAGGGAGTCACCGTCAGTTAGCTTTGCTACTGCTCGGTTTACTCATCCTGTCAAATTTGAGTTAGCTGAGGTAGAAAGGGCTATTAGAGATCCTGACCAATGTGTTTAATGCGTCTTCTTTAGTAGGTTTCCCACCTTCTTGGGCTATCTCGGTCATAGTCCCCATTTTTAAAAAGGGGAATAGAGGGGCCCCACCTGCCATAGGCCAATCTCCCTGTTAGACTCTGCTGTAAAAATCTTGGGCAGAGTCATTCTACAGAAACTGGGGGATTGGCTGTTGGGCAGGGGGGTGCTCTCTAACCTCCAGTATGGTTTTAGAGAACACAGGAGTACCATGGACCAATGGTTACATTTGCACCTCCTCATAAGTAAATATACAATTGCAAAGGAGGGTCTTTTATACTTGGAGTTCATGGACTTATCATCAGCGTTCAATTTGGTTAATCGTTCAAAATTATGGCGAATCCTGCGGGAAATAGGTATAGATGTATCCTTGGTTAATTTTCTTAGTGACCTTCACCAGGACCTCTCTGCCTCTGTCAGGGTCACGCAGGAAGGCCCGTGCACAGGCCAATTTAGTTCTAGGAGGGGAGTCAGACAAAGTTGCATACTGGCCCCACTCCTTTTTACGATTTATATTAACGCCCTCGAAAACTCCCTGGGCGTGGCTACCCTAGATACTCCGCGTATAGGGAGATCGGGAATCCCAGTCCTCCTGTACGCGGATGACGCTGTATGACTTGCACGCACAGGACTGGGCCTACAGAGGCTGTTAGATCACTTCGGCTGCTTCATGGAGTCCATTGATTTAAAAGTCAATATTAAAAAATGTCATGTAATTAGAACATACGTGTCACTAGGCTGTACTGAGCCGGGGGAAAAGGGACACCACACATAGTTCCTCACTTTAAGTGCTCCTACGTATTTCGCAAGTTGCAGCACGCCTCAACCTGCAGCGGGTTGGGATGGCCCCAATGATGAAGAATGTCACCGTGAGGAAACTCAGGTGAGTGAGGGGACTCAAGAAAGGATATTTTTCCTTTCGAGATTACATCTATTACTGTAGGTAATCTACTCTACCAGCTAGGTTCTCTATCCCATATCTCTGATTTTTGTTTTCATGCAGCAGTGGAGAGCAGCCTTCAGGCTTAGCCCAGGAGAGTAAAGCACTTGTTTTACCAGTACAAATCATGTAGTCTAGGTTAAGTGAAAAGGAACCACATAGTGTAGTTATAAAAATATGTATTTATTATAAAAACTCACTAACACATTGCAAAATCTTCTACACAGAGATATAACCACAATACTTTAGTAATAGAGCATGTAAGTAGCACAAATACACAGTGGTATCCAGGTGGAGACCAATCCCTATGCTTATAAAGTGAAATGTGAACCACTACCTAAGTCGAGACTGGACCCAGAAGATGTAGAAGAGCGGGGGACCCAAGGAACCACCCAAGATAAGTCCCCAGGAACTCCACGGAGGCCATGTGCAGAGTGGGAACACAACCGCTTGCTCAATACAAGCCAATGGGTAAGTCACGTTGCAGTTTTTAAGAAAGACCCTTCCCAGAGGACCATGAAGAAACCCCATGGAAGATGGAAGGTTAGAGAGTCACCCCACCCGTGGATACCCTGGGAGCCAGGATACCTACACCAGGGAAGCCGGTGCGAAGTGACTTATAGTAAAGAAAGCTATCAAATTAAACAAATACTGAAAAAATACTGGAACGTGCTAATCAAAGATCTGGACATTGGAAAAGATCTAGGGAAATGGCATACGATCAAATATAGGAAAGCACCATCCCTATCCGATACTTTAGTAAGAAGTCACTTTGAGAGGCCCAAAAAAACAACATGGTTAGGGACAAGACACCAAGGCTTCAGAAGATGCACGACATGCAAAGCATGTAAAATTGGGAAAAATCTAAATACCATCAAAAATCCAAGAGAACGAGTTTTTGAGATCAAGGACAACATCAATTGCGAAACAAGTCAAGTTGTGTACATGCTAGAATGTTTCTGCGGCAAAAGATACATAAGCGAGTTCTGGAACACATAAGAGTTGTGCAAAATGATGACACTACTTATGCAACGGCAAAACATATCCCGATCGTAATTGGATGGATATGAAATATTCTGGACTAGCTACTATACCGGTGCACGAAAGAGGAGGCAATTGTTTGTTGAAGCTAAGACGTTTGGAATTTAAACTAATTATACAGTTCCGAACAAAGGTCCAGATTGGGCTTAATGGGGACGAAGAAATGTATAGAAACTTGTAAATACTCTGTAAATATTTTGTATATATGCCCCAACCTGAAATAGATGCCCAATAGAACTGTGAAAGACTGTACAAGAATCACCACCACCCTAACTAAGAAAAACTGTCAGAAAACCCCCTATCCTCCATGATGGAATATGTTGTAATGTTTTTTTATCACAAAATAGCATAGTCGTTTTTTGTCTTTTGTTACTGTTGATAAATCCTTAAATAGAGTATAGGTCGCTAGGTGTGATAGGAGGGCACTCAGCCAGCCCAATTAGATAGTAAATATAGTAAATAAATACTTAGCAGGACACTCAGTCACTGAGCATAGGGTCATATAATATCTGATATGAAAAAATATCTATCAGCTCGACCACAAAGTATATAACATGGATTAATGTATGAATTTGGTTACATGATATAAACAAAACGACCTATATATAAACAATCAATATGTAAATATGGATAAAAAAAGCAACAGAACGTTTGTGGCTATTATGTGATATACTTGAAATGAATTAATTAACTACAGGTCCCAAAATACCTCATTATGGGTATAAAACGAGTTACTTACCTGTACACTACGGTTCTCCAGTATTATCTTTCATAGATTCACATGCTTGTATCTTCCCCGTCGTCATGGTGGGAGTCTCCCGGCAAAAGAATAACCATAGCAGTAGAAGAAAAAACTGCCTGGAGACCATAGAGTAGTGAAAACAATAGGTAACCTCTCCTCCTCATTATGTGGCCCAAACTACAGCCAATCAGCTGCCAGCACCAGCCTACACCATTCCCAGCAGAGCCACCATACATCAGATTTCCAACAGCCCACGAGTGAGCTTTGTAAGAAAACCAGAGATAAAAGGTGGTCTACCTAGCAGAAACGGGGAGGTAGGCTGGCCCATGTGAATCTATGAAAGATAATACTGGAGAACCATAGTGTACAGGTAAGTAACTAGTTTTTTCTCCAGTATGCAATCTTTAATAGATTCACATGCTTGTATCAGAATAGATAGCAGTCCTTTTTGCAAGAGCGTTTCTAGGCTAGACACCCTTTTTTCTCTCAGGGCTGTGTGCCATACGCTTTTTTTTGTTAAAAGACTCATTAAGAAACAAAAAGCATGAGACCCCATTTGTCATTAAAAACGTTTGTGCATGAACAACATTACAGAAAACCACTGTAAATTCATAAACATGTACCTTATTTCAAAAGATGTTGCAGAACTGCTTGTCCCACTGCTGCATCTGCTTTCCATGCTGTGTGCAGACAGTAATGTTTGGTGAATGTATGAACATTCAACCAAGTTGCTGCTCTGCATATGTCTGGAAGGGATACACCTGCAAGCAATGCAGATGACTTTGCCATTTTCCGTGTATCGTGAGCACGGACTTTCGTGTTGAGAGGTCTTCCTGCTTTCTCTTGACAGAGGACAGAGGACGATGGCGGATGCAATCCATCTGGAAATAGAGGATCTTGAAAGAGCCAAACCTTTTCTAGGCCCTGAGTAAGCAACAAACAATTGGTTTGATTTGCGAAAGGGTTTTGTCTTTTCAATGTAGAATTTTAGACATCTGCCTATGTCCAACGTATGGAGAGCTTTTTCTGCCGCTTTAGAAGGATTCTTGAAATATGTAGGCAGAATCACCGGTTCATTTAGATGAAAGGAGGAAGGTATTTTAGGAACAAATTTTGGATTAGTTCTTAACAGCACCTTATCCGATCTGAATTGTATGAAGGGATCTGGTATTGAAAAAGCTTGAATTTCACTGACTCTCCTGGCTGATGTGAGTGCCAGGAGTAATGCTACTTTCCATGACAGGAATTGCAACTCTGATTTGTGGATTGGCTCAAAAGGTGCTTTCAAGAGTTGCGACAAGACCGTGTAGAGCTGCCAAGGAGGTGGAGGACGTTTTATTGGAGGAAACTTTCTGAATAACCCTTTTAAAAATTCTTTAATTAATCTTTGGGACCAAAGAGATGGACATCCAGGAGATCTTCGATATCTGGATATTGCTACTAAATGGACTTTAATTGATGAATGCGAAAGTCCTGAACTGGCTAATTGCAGCAGATAAGGAAGGATTTGCTCAGGTGGAGAAGAAAAGGGATGCACCTTATGAGCAAGGCACCAATTACAGAATCGTTTCCATTTTGCGGTGTATGTCTTGTTAGTAGACAGTGCTACAGAATTTTTCAATATTTCGCGACATTCCTGAGGGATATCTAGTGACTGGAATTCATGCTCGAAAGGTTCCAAGCCGACAATTTTAGAGAGGTCAATTGTGGGTGAAGTACTTGGCCTCTGTTCATGGAAATCAAAGTTTTGGTTATTGGAAACTGTATCCTTGGCTCCACTGACAATTGGAGAAGTTCTGTATACCAAAATTGTCTCGGCCAGGCTGGGGCTATTAGAATTATTTGGCAAGGTTCCGATCTCATCTTTCTCAATATTCTTGGAAATACAGGAAAGGGAGGGAATGCATAAGCAAACATCCCTGTCCATCGGAGATGAAGAGCGTTCCCTCTCTAGCCCTTCTGAGGGAACCAGCTGGCATAATGCTTGCATTTTTTGTTGCTCCGAGTTGCAAACAAGTCTAAACTTGGTTTGCCCTACAATTGGAAGATCCGATTCAGTTGGTCTTGATTTAACTGCCATTCGTGGCAAATGTCGGAAGATCTGCTTAAAAGATCCGCTCTTGTATTGTCTATGCCCGGGACATGCTCCACTTGCAGAGCTATGTTGTGGCAAAGAAGCCAAGTCCAATTTTTTTGTGCCTGTGCCGATAGGGGCTTTAATCTTGTGCCACCCTGCTTTCGAAGGAAGAACATTGAAGTAGTGCTGTCTGTCCTTACTAAGACCGATGATCCTTGAATTCTGGGAAGAAAATCCTGAAGGCCCAGGTAAACTGATTTCAATTCCAAGAGATTGATGTGAATTTTTGCCTCTTGAGGAGACCAAAGGCCTTGAATCTCTAGATCTCGCAGGTGTGCTCCCCAACCTCGCAATGAAGCGTCTGATGTCATGACGTAACTTGGAGACTGAGGTTCGAATAACAGGCCCTTGGTCAGGTTGCTCCTGATACCCCACCATGACATTGCTCGTTTGATTTGACAGGTTATGACCAGGTTGTCGTCGAAGGAACCTAGAGCTTGAACCCATTGTTTGTCTAGGGCCTCTTGCAGCGGTCTCATATGTAAACGGCAGTTGGGAATCAATGGGATACAAGAGGACATCATTCCCAGTAATGATTTGAAGATCCTGATGGAAGTGGACTTTTTTGATGCCAGAGATGCTGTCAGATTTAGGATTTTCGTTACGCGTTCCTCCGATGGAAACGCTTTTACTTCCTGAGTTTTTAATATTGCTCCGAGGAATTGCAGTGAATGTGTCGGGAGAAGAAATGATTTTTCTTTGTTTATCCGAAGGCCTAATCTTTGAAAGAGGTCCATACAAATCTGTAAAGACTCTTGCGTTGCTTGGTACGATGGTCCTTTTATTAACCAGTCATCCAAATGGGGAAGATTTGGAGCCCTTGCTGCCTTAGATGTGCTGCTATCAGAGCCATGCATTTTGTGAAAACTCTTGGGGCAGACTTCAGGCCGAAAGGCAGCACTTTGAACTGGTAATGACGCCCCACCACCATGAATCGAAGATACTTTTTGTGCTTTTTGTGGATCGGAATATGGAAGTATGCATCCAACAGGTCTAGAGAGACCATGTAGTCTCCTTTGCGAAGCAAGAGAAGAATTTCCTGTAGGGACAGCATGCGGAATGAGATTTTCTTTATGTATTGGTTCAGATCTCTGAGGTCCAGTTCCTGCCTCCATTTGGAAGATTGTCTCTTCTTTCTTAGGAAGAAGTGCGAATAGAAGCCTGTCCCTTGCTGGCCTGATGGGACTTCTTCTATCGCCCCTTTCAATATGAGAGATAAAATCTCTGCTTTGAGTGCTGCAAGATGTTGTTGAGCTCTGCAGAGAGATGGGCGATTTGGAGGTTTTTGTGAGAACTCCAGAGTGTGACCCTGTGTAATGATGTCTAATACCCATCTGTCCGATGTTATGGACTGCCAATGTGGTAGAAATTGAGAAAGGTAATGGAACTGATCGTTCTGAAACGGTGTCGGAGGCGCCTGAAGAATATCACTGTCTACGACCAGAGTCTTGCTTTCCTCTGGCAGCAGATTTTCTCCTTCCTTGTTGTTGAAAAGAAGTATTTGAGGATCGATACTGCTGGTTGGAGAAGTACTGACGGTACCCCTGCTGATTGTAAGGTTGGTGCCTATTAGATTGATAAGAGGAGCATTGCTGAAAGTGGCCTCTGGATCTTCTGCCGCGAAATGACTGGTAACGGCCTTGCTGCAACAATCCCAAAGATCTAGCAGTATCGGTATCTGCTTTTATCCCTTGGAGTGCCTCATCAATATGTTTACCAAAGAGGCTTTCGCCATCAAATGGCATGTCCAAGATTTTAGACTAGACTTCGGGTCTAGAGGAGGTTGACTTGAGCCACCCCTGTCTCCGTAGAGCTAACACTCCAGCCATCTGACGGAAAGCTATAGACGATATGTCCATTGCTACGTCTATTGACTCGGACGCTGCCCTGGCTCCATCCTGCAAGATCCTATTTGCTTCCTCTTTCTTATCCTCCGGGAGATGCAATAGAATTGGCGCGATGTCAGACCACATCTGTCTATTAAAGCGGCTCAGAAGTGCCATTGCGTTAGCCGCTTTAATTGATGCTGCTGCCATGACTTCAAAGCGTTTGCCTATACCATCCATTCTCTTGCCCTCCTTATCAGGAGGTGCCAAGCATGTTTGCATCGGATTTTTGGAGTGCTTTTGCGCTGCTTGGGTCACAACCGACTCCGGACGAGGACGACCGATAAGACATGCCGGAGCCGTTTCTGGAGCACGGTATTTCTTATCCAGCTTAGGTATTGAAGCTGGAACTGAAGCCAGATTTTTCATCAGCTTGATTCCTTCATCCCAGATATGCTGAATAATTGGGATAGCTCTTACGGACTTCCTAGCAGACTCTTTGAAGTCATAAAGAAAGCAATCTCTTTCCTTAACCGGCACAGTAAGTTGAAATCTCTTAGCAGCCTTTTCAATCAGATCATGAAAGCTGGCTATATCCTCTGGCGGAGAACTTGCTTGTGGTAATGGGGACACCGGGGAAGTTGGAACAATATGTTGGTCCCATTCGTCCCCAACCACATCATCTTGAGGAATTTCCTCTTCCTCAGCTTGATCATCATGATCTGAATCAGTTAAATCATCTCGAATTGTAATAACTTTCGGAACGTCCGTACGTTGAACTGGAGGAGGTGACTGAACTAGAGGTCTTTCTCTCACAGGGTGAGAAACATTTGCAGAGGCAGTAGTAGAGGCTGGAGCATTATCTTCCGGAAAGCGACGGTAATAACTGCCAATCATGTGCCTAAGTCTGATATCAAAGCGACGGGCACTGACAGAGCCTCTTCCTGAACAGGTGGATTCACTTCCTCGTCATCCTTGTAGTGATAAGCTTGATGGAAGGACTCATACCGCTTCGGGCCTCTTACAGGGCGATCTTTAAAAGAGAAATGCTCTTGAACCTCTTGGAAATCCTCCTCCTCCGAGTCCTGACTCTTAATATGAAGTTGTGAGGGACTATAGGCAACTCCATAGGGACCATCCTCCTCGGATTCCTGGCAATCCTGTATGGTAGATGGAATCAGAGGGGAAATCTTTGGAGTGGAAAACTCTCCTTTTTTGCTCGCTGGCGAGCCCATCGACAGAGCAATCCTTTTAATGGAAATGTAGGTTGATGTCATCATCGTTGGAGATCCAACTGCAGGCACAGTCGACGATTTATTTTCTCGTCTTCGACAGGGTCGTCGACGGGGCCGTCGACGGGACCACTAATTGTGTCGTCAACGGGACGGTCGTCGACGAAGGTCTTGCAGTCGACGAGGGTCTGGCACTCACCATCGACGGAGTCGTCGACGAAGCTGTTGTCGTCGAGATTGTCGTCGTCGTCGACATCGTCGTCAGGGTCGTCGACGGCTTCGTCCGCGATCTGACTGGAATTTCAGCAGATTTAGTTGACGGTACCGACGACGGAGCCCTCTTTTCTGAAGTAGGTTTTAGAGGAGTTGGAGTAAGAGAAGAAGAAGGTTCACCCTCCTTGATTTTTCCAGCTTTTTGTCTTTTCAAATCTACTTTCTCCTCAGAGGACTCTCTCTTATGTTTTTTAGAGTTGTGACCTTTGGCTTCCCCCTCAGACTCGGAGTCTGTTGATTTTTTCTTTTGAAGCCATAACAAGAGACAAGCTTCTCTATCTTTAAGGGTTTTGGCAGAGAAGGTCCGGAAATATTTGCAGTCCTTAGGAACATGCTTGGGGTACATGCAGTACAAGCATTCCTTATGTGGGTCCTCAGAAACTAATCTGGCCTTGCCACAGGACTTGCAAGCTCTGAAAAGTCTCTTCTTGGAGCCTTCAGACATTTTTAATGAAATAATCTTGACAAAATCAGTACCTTACTTCCAACTGTAGAAGGTCAAAAGTTCAGTAGAGAGAAAAAACCGAGCTGAGCTCAGGGAGACGACTCCTCACACGAAGGCGGTTGGAAATCTGAGATATGGTGGCTCTGCTGGGAATGGTGTAGGCTTGTGCTGGCAGCTGATTGGTTGTAGTTTGGGCCACATAATGAGGAGGAGAGGTTACCTATTGTTTTCACTACTCCATGGTTTCCAGGCAGTTTTTTCTTCTACTGCTATGGTTATTCTTTTACCGGGAAACTCCCACCATGATGACGGGGAAGATACAAGCATGTGAATCTATGAAAGATTGAATACTGGAGAAAGCGGAGAACCGCTATTTAAGTAGAAATCAAAGAGGGACTCCAGAAAAATACAGTGATCAAGAGCCCTGTGCTTGAAACGCGTAGGTGGAGAGAAGGAGATCTAAATAAAGAATCTAATTACTGCTGAGGAGTGTGCCGTGCATTGAATTCTCTTGTTGAACAATATTGCAGTGGGAGTTGGCCCCCTACCGCCACGAGCACCAGCTGTCAAAGTGCTCCCCCCGCTTAAGGACCGTTTTTGCTGTGATATATATCTATATATCCAGTTGAAGACTGATTGCAGTCGAAACGCGTAGGCCGTCCATTTTGCACCTTTTGCACATGGTGTACTCAAAATAAACTAAATTAAATTATCTTACTGTTGTGGTGCCGTGACTTCCGTCGCGAAATCTAAGAACGTGAAGATTCAAAGAGATAACTATATATCTATATATATATATATATATTACCTACTGGCGGTCGCCAGTAGGTATATATAGTTAGGATTTTTTCTCTATGGAACTTTTGAAAATTCTATGTCTAATAACTTTGGCGTTTGTGGACGGAATCGGCTGAAATTTTCAGGAAAATGGCACATTTTGTGTCTGATCAGCCCCTGAAGATTTGGGGTGGTTTCGTCAAGGGGGGGCCGAGAAAAAAGGGGGGTCCCAAAACGAGTTTTTCCCATTCATTTTTCCATAGGGCGTTTGGCCTCACTTTTAGCTCGAACGGCTGAATGGATTTACACGAAACTTGGCAAAATTGTAGGGACTGTTAGCCCGATGTGCCTTTGCTGGGTCTCAATATATGTGCTCCAGTGGATTTTGAGAAATTAACGTTTAAATAAACAGATATATCTGTAACAGCGTCCTGGATAGCGAACTAGTTCACATACTTTTCGCGTAACGGAGCTTTGCGAAGCGAAGCTGATTGGCTCTCCGGTGTCTGTCAACATTCTAAACAGTCCGTAGCGGCCGCCATCTTGTCTCTCAGTAGGATCGAGAGACAAGAGGAGGCCAAAACGAAGGGGGAAATGAAGAAAAGGGGGCAAGGTAGACCCATTCTGACCCCCTAGGATTGATGAGGGGGATATTAAAGTGCCCCGCGGGGCCCAAAAAAAAAAAAAAAAAAAATGCGATTTTTTGTCGTAGAGGCGCAAATCGGTACGTGAACCGGGCAGCTAACCGGCAGCGTAACGGGAGTCTCAGGAGAAGCTGATTGGCTGTCAACATTGTAAACAGTCCGGAGCGGCCGCCATCTTGTCTCTCTGTAGGATTGAGAGACAAGAGGTGGTGAAAAACGAAGGGGGAAATGAAGGAAAGGGGGCAAGGTAGACCCCCCTCCTGACCCCCTAGGATTGATGAGGGGGATATTAAAGTGCCCCGCGGGGCAAAAAAAGAAAAAAAAATTGCGAATTTTCGCCGTAGAGGCGCGTCCCGGTACGCGAACCGGGCAGCTAACTGGGCAGCTAACCGGCAGCGTAACGGGAGTCTGAGGAGAAGCTGATTGGCTGTCAACTTTGTAAACAGTCCGGAGCGGCCGCCATCTTGTCTCTCGGTAGGATCGAGAGACAAGAGGTGGTGAAAAACAAAGGGGGAAATGAAGGAAAGGGGGCAAGGTAGACCCCTCCTGACCCCCTAGGATTGATGAGGGGGATATTAAAGTGCCCCGCAGGGCAAAAGGAAAAAAAAAAATTTGCGATTTTTCGCGGTAGAGGCGCTTCCCGGTACGCCAACCGGGCAGCTAAACGGTAGCGTAACGGGAGTCCGACATCTTGTGTTGTTGGAGCGTCCGGTTTGCGTACCGGGTAGCGTTCCAGTAAGCGTAACAAGGGGAAAACCAAGAGAAACAGAAAAATAAAATTTAAAGGAATAGATTTCCACCAAACTTGGCAAAATTGTAGGGACTGTTTGTTTGATGTGCCTTTGCAAGGCCTTAAGATATGTGCACGTGTGGATTTTGTCTAATTAAGGTTAAAAAAAATATATATATATCTGTAAGCGTGCTCTGGCGCGCTTACGTTATGGGTTTTGTTTGCGCTGCAGAGACGATACGTCACGTTTATGTGACGCGTCATGAGGCGTCTCACGTGGCTACGTGATACGTCACGTAATAAAGAATATATTTTACAGCTATAGATATTAGCTTTTAAAAAACCAATGAAATTCACTGAAAAAACCATAGGTTATAGACCATATATAGTTAGGACTTTGCATTTACAAAACCTTGAAAATTCACTGAAAAAACCATTGGTTATAGACCATATATAGTTAGGGATTAGCATTTTCAAAACCTTAATTTACTCGCACAAAACCATAGAAATTCGCATATATAGTTAGTTGCAATAACTATATATCGCGCACCCGCAATCCACTGCTGATGATGTCACATATTACATCATTCATGACATGGTCAGTGACATCACTGATGACATCACTGATGACATCTCAAATGACATCACTGATGACATCTCAAATGACATCACTGATGACATCACTGATGACATCTCAAATGACATCACTGATGAAATCACTGATAAGAAAACAAGTTACTTACCTGTAACTTCAGTTATCCAGTATTGGTATCTTTCATAGATTCACATGCCTGAATCATTCCCCGTCGTCGAGGCGGGAGTCCCACGGTAAATAAAAAAGCAGTGCCAAAAGCACTTTGCAGTAGTAGGCCCTAGAAAAAGGCCTGAGGCCTATATTATAGTAGCCTATCTACCTCATTATGCTAAAAGACCCAAAGTCTTTGCTCCAACCAATCAGCTCACAGCACCCTCTAGAACCTTCCCTGCAGAGCCAGCTCTCCTCAGATTTTCGTAGCACAAGTGGGAACAAGTATCCCAAACTTAGAGAACTGACTCTCCGGGGAGGAGGGTGGGTTGCATGTGAATCTATGAAAGATTCCAATACTGGATAACTGAAGTTACAGGTAAGTAACTTGTTTTCTTATCCAGTATTGGGGTATCTTTCATAGATTCACATGCCTGAATCAGAATAGCAAGCAGTAAGCCAGGCAAAGTCGGTTGCGGATGGTGGGAGACTTATTGCAGTGCACCCCCATGAATGTATCGTCAACAACCAACAAACGCTTAGAGATTGAACTATTAATAAATCATGTTCAAGTTCAACATTGAAATTACGCATTTTCTTTCTGGAAAGAAATCTTAGGCATCATACAACAAAACACAACATGTTAACATGTTTCTGTATATATAAACACAATCTATTAAATTGCATGTACTTTATATGAAATAAGTGAACATCAGTACCTGAACATACTCCTTATGGAAACAGGTGACGTAAAACAGCTTGGCCCACTGCCGCATCATCCTGATTTGCTGATTGTAGGCAGTAGTGTCTTGTAAACGTGTGGACATTCTTCCATGTCGCAGCACGGCAAATGTTCTCAAGCGTCACTCCTGCAAACAAAGCCGCAGACGCTGCTACAGCTCTTGTGGAGTGAGATCGAACAGACCTTGTCAATGGTCGATTAGCCTTGACGTGGCAGAATTGAATCGCGGATGCGATCCATCTTGAAATTGTGGCTTTAGTGACCGCTTTCCCCAAAGTATTTTGACCATAAGCTACAAACAGTTGATCTGATTTTCTCAAAGTCTTGGTTCTCTGAAGATAGAATTTTAAGCATCGTTTGATGTCTAAAGAATGCAATATCTTTTCAGCCGGGGTTGACGGGTTTGGAAAGAAAACTTTCAGCTTGACAGGTTCATTTAAATGAAACTGGGAAGGCACTTTCGGTATGAACGTTGGATTCGTTCGTAAAGTGACATAGTCCTGGGAGAAATGTAAAAAGGGCTCCTTTATAGTGAAAGCTTGAATTTCTCCCACTCTTCTTGCGGAAGTTAGCGCCAATAATAAAGCAATCTTCCATGTTAAGAACTTTAGGTCGGCTCTATGGATAGGCTCGAACGGATGCTTCATCAGTTGTGATAGAACCGTGTTGAGCTCCCATTCCGGTGGTGAGGGCTTGACTGGGGGATAAGCCCGGAACAGACCCCTCATAAATTGCTTGATTAGCGATGAAGAGCAGAGTGACTGACAGTTGGTCCTCTTTCTGTACCGGGATAAGGCCGCTAAGTGGACCTTTATTGATGAAAAAGAAAGGCCAGATTGCGCTAAATGTAACAAATAGGGCAGTATCTTTTCTGCCGGTGCCTCTATAGGGTGCAAAGCACTAGAGATGCACCATGCGCAAAAACGCTTCCACTTGAGACGATAAGTCTTTAATGTACTCTGGGCTCTTGCCTTCTCCAAAATGTCCCGGCATTCCCGAGGAATTTGAAGATGCTCGAATCCTAAGAAGTTAGGAGCCATGCGTGCAATTTCAGTGATTGAGGATCTGGGTGAAGTACTTGACCCTCGTTGCGTGACAGTAGCTTCGGAATTACCCGCAGCTTGATCGGTGGCTCCTGAGAAAGTAGCATGAGTTCTTGAAACCAATACTGGCGAGGCCACTTGGGAGCAATGAGGAGAAGGCGACAACTCTCCACTTTCATTTTGCGCACCACTCGTGGAATCAGAGGGATCGGAGGAAAAGCGTATGCATAAGTCCCTGACCATCGCATCGAAAGGGCATTCCCCCTTGACCCCTGTTGAGGATATCTGCTGGCGTAGTACCGGCATTTCTTGTTCTGTTGGGTCGCAAATAGGTCCAACCTGGGTTTGCCCCATTTCTGAAACACATAGTTCAACTGGCCGTTGTCCAGTTCCCACTCGTGGCAATCTGACAATGTTCTGCTCAGTTTGTCTGCCAAAGTGTTGTAGAGGCCTCTGACATGCTCCACTTTGAGGGTTATGTTGTGAATTGTTAACCATTTCCATAACTCTTGGGCTTGTTTGGGTAGCGTTGCCGATCTCGTTCCCCCCTGCTTGTTGATATAAAACATGCTTGTGGTGTTGTCCGTTCTGACTAGAACCGAGGATCCCACTATCCTGGGGAGGAACGCTTGAAGAGACAGACAAATGGCTTTCAACTCTAGGCTGTTGATGTGGCATCTCTTGTCTTGCTGAGACCATCTTCCCTGCACTTGCAGTTCCTGGAGGTGACCACCCCAACCCTCCATGGACGCATCCGTTGTCAGAATAAAATCCGGAGGATTCTGCAAGAATGAAAGCCCCTGTTCCAGATTGCTGATCTGAGACCACCATTGGAGTGCGTGCACCATCCTGTTGGTGATTGTGATGGTGTCCTCGAATGAACCTGTCGGTTGATGCCATTGACAGTTTAGCTCCTCTTGCAGTGGTCGCATCTTTAGACGCACCAATGGAATGAGGTTGATGGCT
The DNA here is from genome assembly GCF_964263255.1 of Lissotriton vulgaris. Lineage (NCBI taxonomy): Eukaryota > Metazoa > Chordata > Amphibia > Caudata > Salamandridae > Lissotriton > Lissotriton vulgaris. Next base: position 661,733,315 of record NC_141691.1, read on the forward strand.
GAAGAACACATCCCCAGAAGTGATGCAAATAGGCGAACTGAAAGTGACTTTCTTCTTGCCAGTTTTCTGGCCAACGCTTGCAGACGGAGTTGTCTCTCTCGAGACAAGGATGCCTTGCATTCCACCGTGTCCAAGCAAGCCCCTAGGAACAACAGGCTTTGCTTTGGATGCATCTGTGATTTGGTCTCGTTGATTGTGAGGCCTAGCGATGCGAAGAGATTGCGGCATGCCGTAATGTCGGCTCTCACTTTGTCTTCTGATGGACCTTTGACTAGCCAGTCGTCCAAATACGGGAAGACCTGCACTTTTGCTGCCCGGAGAGCTGCTGCCACCGGGGCCAGGCACTTCGTGAAAATTCTTGGGGCCGACTTGAGGCCAAATGGGAGAACTTTGAATTGATAATGGGCGCCGGCCACAGTGAAACAGAGGTACCTCCGATGGTTTGGGTGGATTGGGATGTGGAAGTATGCGTCTTCCATGTCCAAGGAAGCCATGTAATCTCCCTCGTTGAGGCAACTGAGAATGTCCGAGAGGGTGACCATTCGAAATCCCTGCTTCTTGAGATATTTGTTCAGATTGCGCAGGTCTAGGATCGGTCGCCATTCCCCTGTTTTCTTTTTTATGAGGAAAAAACGGGAATAGAAACCTGTCCCTCTCTGATGGAATGGAACCTTCTCTACTACTTTCTTGAGTAGCATAGCTTGCACCTCCTTGAACAATAAGTGAAGACGAGGGGGAGGGGGACCCCTGGGCGGAGTTGGTGGAGGTTTGGTGATGAACTCTAGGGTGTGACCATGATGGATCAAGTCTAGCACCCACCGATCCGATGTTATATTCTGCCATTGCTGTTGGCAAGCAGATATTTTCGCGCCCACAGGAAGGTAAGGGATTGGAGGTGGCGCCCAATTGCTCTCACTGTTTCTTGTGACTGTCTCGTCCTTGGTTGCTTGCGCGCCTTCTTCCTCCTTGACGAGAGAAACCAGCCGATCCAGATTGTCTGTAAGAGGACTGGTAGTTTTGACGGTATTGTGGTTGATACTGTCTGCCTTGCTGGTAATAACTTCCTCTGGAAGAATAACCTCGTCCTCTAGCTCCTCTGAATGAACCTCTTTTATATTGCAAGGATCCTAGCGACTTTGCAGTATCTGTGTCAGTTTTAATCGTCTGGAGAGCCTCATCGACATGTTTTCCAAAGAGGGACTCTCCGTCATAAGCCATGTCTAGTATTTTCAACTGAACCTCCGGACGAAACGTAGTGGCTTTTAACCACCCCTGATGTCTCAGGACAGCTGCCCCAGCCAACTGCCTGAAATTCGTATTCGCCATATCTAGAGCGCAGCCGATGGATTCTTCCGCTGCCCTCTCTCCTTCCATTAAAACTTTCCTGGCTTCTAGTCTTGAGTCCTCTGGCAATAGCTCTATGATTCTAGCCATCTCCGACCACATCTGGCGATCGTAGCGTCCAATAATCGCCATTGAATTTGCTATCCTGATGGATGCTGCAGCCATAGTGGAAAACTTCTTCCCAATAAGGTCTAATCGTCGCCCCTCTTTCTCTGGTGGAGTAGAAATAGGGGTAGCTGGGTTCTTTGACCTTTGCTGCGCCGCCTGAGAGATTACCGAATCCGGGCGTGGATGACCAATAAGGCACGCCGGACTAGAGAGCGGAGCACGATATTTCTTTTCTATTCTGGGTAACACAGCAGGCACGGATGCAGGATTTTCATTATCTTTATGCCTTCCTTCCAAATAAAATCAATCATGGGAATGGCTCTAGATATCTTCCTTGTTTCCTCTTTAAAGTCATGGAGAAAACACTCCGTTTGCTCCACTGTAACCGGGAGCTTAAACCTGGTTGATGCCCTCTGCATCAAGTTGTGAAAACCACCTACATCTTCAGGCGGTGAATCTGAAGGTTGTGGAGTTGGAGGGGACGGCATGGGTATAACATACTCATCCCATGGGTCCGATGAAGGTATGTTAGGCAACTCTCCATCCTCTACCTCCTCTTCTGATGATGTATCCGGAGTTTGTGGAGGCAAGACCGGTTGCGGAGTTTCCACAACTGGAGAGACCGGTGGCTGCCGAGGAGGAGCTACCGTATCAGATTGAGGTACTTGCGGAGGAAAACGCTGCTTGTAGTCCGCCAGCATAGCCTGTAAATCCTGTATCAGATTAGGCGGCAACTGAGTGACTTCCGGGACTCTAGGCCTTCTTTGATGTTCCAATGAATGAGGCACTATGATATCCTCTTGGTAGTAGTGCTCCGCGTATGAATCTTCTTCATCATCATCTTGGCACTTGATGACAAGTTCGGATGGGTGACGTGCCACACCAAAAGCACCCTCATCGTCATCATCTTCATAGTCATCTTCTTCATCATCGGCAAAAGTTTCTAGAAGATGAGAAGGCATAAGCGGAGATATATATGCACCCTGTTGTCTCTTATAAGACACTAGCTGAAAATTCTTTGTCGCTATTGGCGTACAAAAGGCCTGATTCCCAGTGGCAGGTCTTAGTAAAGCTGATCCCATCGACCTTGATGATCCAGGAGACCAAGGTGCATCTATTTGCTGAAAAGATGCCGTCGTCGACGGATTTATCGTCGACGAGATCGACGACGAGGGCATCGTCGACAATAGACTTGCCGTCGACGGGACTGTCGTCGACGGGCTCGAAGTCGACGGGACAGTCGTCGACGGACTCGTCGTCGACGGAGCCACCGTCGACGGGACTGTCGTCGACGGGGTAACCAAGGACGGGCTCGTCGTCGACGGGATTGACGTCGATGCATTCTTCGTCGACGAGGCAGTCGTCGACGGCGGCGTCGACGACTTCGTCGACGGGCTCTTCTTAGACGACGAATTCTTTGATGATGACGGCGTCTTCGTCGACGAGTCGTCCACAAGAGTTTTCTTTGTCACAATACTAATTTTAGTCGACACAATGGGAGTAGTAATAGATGTAGTGGATATCATATTCATAGAAGAAGAGGTCGAAGTAGAGACAGTGGTCACTGGAGAGGAGACAGTAGAAGTCTTACTCACAGTTTTCTTTGCCGGATCGTTGGTGGCTGAGGCTCCAGAGACAGAATGTTTGGATCTCTGAGAAGAGCCTGAATTAGAGTGGGAGGTCTTAATATGCTTTCTCCCCTCACTTATCTTATCCTCGTGAGACCTTGCCCTCTTGCTAGAGGTAGAGGCTCTGTCATCATCATCCTTGGAAGAGGATTTAAGCCACAAAAGGACTCTGGCCTCCCTATCCCTTAAGGTCTTGGCAGGGAAGGTAGTGCAGATCTTACAGGTTTTTGCCTCATGCTTGGGATACAGGCAATAAATACAGTCCTTGTGTAAGTCATCCACATGGACCCTCTTCTTCTCGCATGTTCTGCAGGGTCTGAACAAGGCCTTCTTGTCAGACATCTTGAAGCTCTTGAAGGAAAAACTGAGTCAAGACTCAGGGAGACTCCCTTCCACACGATGTGCGGTGAAAATCTAAGGAGAGCTGGCTCTGCAGGGAAGGTTCTAGAGGGTGCTGTGAGCTGATTGGTTGGAGCAAAGACTTTGGGTCTTTTAGCATAATGAGGTAGATAGGCTACTATAATATAGGCCTCAGGCCTTTTTCTAGGGCCTACTACTGCAAAGTGCTTTTGGCACTGCTTTTTTATTTACCGTGGGACACCCGCCGCGACGACGGGGAATGATTCAGGCATGTGAATCTATGAAAGATACCCCAATACTGGATAACATCTCATTTAACATTACTGATCACATCACTGATGATATCATTCATGTGATAATACGATGAACCTCTTCAGACTCTAATATAACCTTAGATACAATCAGTGTAAACAGACACTCACAGACTGTCACTCATCCATGGAGTTACTCACACACCTAGTCAGTCATGCAAAGAATCAATCACACCTCCATTTCCTCAACTATACAGTTATACACACTTTACTTAATCAAACATATACTAACACATATTTACTCTCTTATACAATCCCTGATACAAGTTCACAATGATCCATACAGACACTCACACATTCACTGGCTCTTATGCACAGTTATTTATATATGTCAACTCTTACATGTACTGTGTTTTACATTTGTATTTACTTTGACATGTAGCACTGAGAAATCCAATCACTCACCAATACACTCATGCAGACAGTCAACCGCCCATACAGCTGTTTCCACATGCACTTTTGAACCCATACATCTAGTGAATCAACTGCTCACACATCTATGCACAGAGTCACACACCTCCCAGCCACCCCCACACAGACACTCACTCTCCCATACAAATACTTGGGCAACCAATCAATAACCCATATACTTACTCATATAGCTACTGATCAACACATGCAGCAGTTTACAGAACAACAGATATAATGATGCACAAATTAAGACAGTTTAGTCACTAACCCATGCACTCAGTGAGACACATTTAATCATTCTCTCATACAGTCAGTCATGCACCTACTAAATCCTTCATCCAGACACTTATACATCCACTCATTCTTCAATATGTAAGACATATTTTAACTTTACAGAAACATACAGTCACTGGATGTTGTCATCAGTGATGTCATCAGTGATGTCATTTGAGATGTCATCAGTGATGAATGATGTAATATGTGACATCATCAGCAGTGGATTGCGGGTGCGCGATATATAGTTATTGCAACTAACTATATATGCGAATTTCTATGGTTTTGTGCGAGTAAATTAAGGTTTTAAAAATGCTAATCCCTAACTATATGTGGTCTATAACCAATGGTTTTTTCAGTAAATATATATATATATATAAAAACACACAATGCCGTCTTCCATAACAATGCTGAGCAATGCTGTAAGAAATTCCCTTATATATAAATACATTCTAATAAAGCAGGGAGAAAGAAACACATTTGAAAACTGCTTTAATATACAGCAGAAATCACAATCTTGCAAGGAAGAATGAAAAACATTGCCAGCACATAGGCTGCATTGCAGAAAACCTCAGTGTAGAAAGCTGAAAAGCTAACCCACAGAAACACACAGATATAAACTGGCATTGTGCCTTTAAGGCGGCCATGCCCCCTAGCTTCCCATCATGCCTCAGAGGTGACTGTTAGGTCAGTTGTTCTTTGCGGACACCCGCAGACCATAGCACAAAGAGTTGACATGTATCTTGTTCACTTGCCCGGGAAGGCGGGTGGGTTGCTTATGACTTTGATGAGGATACCCCTGTAAGAGAACTAGGATTACAGGTAAGTAACTTATCCTTCTCTTCCAGGGGATCCTCATCAATAGTCATAAGCAGATTAATAGAATAGCAAGCCCATCCCCTCATCATGCGGGCAAGTAACCAGAGTACAATCAAGTTACAAAGAAACCATAAAGCATATAAAGACTCCAATCAAGCTAGCATTGGAACAGATTCCTCAAGGAGGCCTGGCCTACCTGGGTATCCGCTCTGGAGTCAGAATCCAGACAGTAATGCCTGGTAAACGTATGAACCGATTTCCAAGTTGCAGCCTTGCAAGTCTCAGCCATCGGTACATTGTGTAAGAATGCAACTGTAGCAGCCTTGCAACTTGTAGAATGAGCTTTAGGGGAGGCTAACAGATGCTTGTTCGCTATTTCGTAGGCCAACTTTATACAAGACACTATCTATTGTGAAATGGATCTTTTAGAAGCTGGAAAGCCTGTTCTAACAGAGCCGTAGTTAACAAACAATTGATCAGGTTTTCTAATGGATTTTGTTTCCTCCAAATAGAATTGGAGAACCCTCTTGAGGTCTAACAAATGAAGAGGCCTTCCCGCTGTTGTAGCAGGATTGGGAAAGAAAGAGGGGAGAGAAATTGACTGGTTTACATGGAAATCAGACACTACTTTGGGTAGGAAGGAAGGCTGAGTTTGCATAACCACCCTATTGTGATGGAAAACCGTATACGGTTCCTTAGAACAGAGTGCTTGGATTTCACTCACTCTGCGTGCTGATGTAATAGCCACCAGAAATGCTACTTTCCATGTAAGGTGTTGTAATGTGGCCTTTTGAATGGGTTCGAACGGAGGATCCATCAATTTGGATAAGACTAGATTCAACTTCCAAGTCGGAGAAGGAAGTGGGTGGACAGAAGGATAAACCTTCTTCAACCCCTGTAGGAAGTCCTTGACCACCTGAAATTGAAAGAAAGAAGGCTGGCTAGGCGATTTTGTGTATGCCGTGATGGCCACCAAATGCACTTTTATGGACGTATACTTCAAACCAGATTTGTCCAAGTAGAGCAGATACAACACGATTACCTCTTCTTGCCTGTTAATTGTACTCCAACTATTACGGATACACCACAAGTAAAACCTTTTCCATTTAAAACAGTATGAGGTCCTGGTGGATGGTCTCTTTGATTCCCTCAAAATGTCCATTCAGTCCTGAGGAAGGTTCAAATGTCCGTACTGCAGGACTTCAGGAGCAATGCTGCGAAGCTGAGCGAGGCAAGGCTGGGGTGTAGAATCTTCCCTCCCATTTTGGTCAGAAGGTCCGGCCTGCACGGGAGTCTCCCATGCAGGCGAACCGAGAGTTGCAACAGGTCCAGATACCACCATTGGCGAAGCCAGTCTGGTGCTATGAGGATCCTAGTCATCCTGGATCGGATAAGTTTGGTCACAACCTTCGGAATAAGAGGGAGGGGTGGAAAGGCGTATATAAGCGTCCCTGACCAGTCTATCAAAAGGGCATTCCCCCTCGTTCCTGGTCGGTAAAACCTGGATGTTATGTGCTTAGCCCTCTGATCTCATAAAGAGTTCAGAGGTGTTTGTTAATAATAAATATATTGTTTATTTTTTATAACAACCTGTGTGGTGTCCTTTCATCTGGTAGTCAAGGGGTTATATGTGGTAAAACAGCTGGCTTCACATGCCAAAAGAGTTTAGCCTAAGACTGCTTTGTCCATGCTACCATTAGGATAGCTGGTCTATAAGGTTGACTTACAACCAATCACCATAAGGGTTGTTTGGACTGATACAAGGTGATCACTAGAACTAGTGAGCATCATATATCAGGCCAACTTCTCACACAGTTGGCTAATATGATAGGAATACCAGTACCATACTATGGGTATTTTTCATATGTCTAACTCCATAATACTGAACCTGTTAGAATTGTATAGCAAATCACAAGCAATCTTTAGTCATTTACTTAAACTCGGATCAGGCAAAAGTGTACTGAAAATATAACAAAGTTAAGAAAACATTTTTGAATAAAACCATGTCAAGAATAAGATGGAGTAATAAAAAAAAAACACCAGAACTTACTTCAAAAGTTTTCTCCGCAACTCCTTTATTTGGTCGTTCTTCTTGGTGAGAATGTCCTTCATGTTACGGTAAGCAGTCGTCTGTTGAAACTTCTTGTCCAGCTCCTGCTCGAAAGAATCACAACACATTAACTGTGCACACATTTTTAAACTGCTCTCATGTTAAAACATTTAAATCCTGCAAATCAGAGGTTTCACTTGAAATGTACTATTATTAGCTTAGTTTTCACTGTTTATCATTAGTGATCTCTTATTTTCGACTAAGAGGTAACTTTGGCACGAATGCAGAGGTTGGGTGTTGAAATCTACTTTTATTTGCATTTCTCCAATGAGGCAAATTCTTAATATGCTTTTTTCAAATTTCTGCCATATTTTTAAAATTCAGAGCGAGGCAACATAGTCAAATCACTTTTTATATGGGATAAAAGAACCCCGCCACACAAGTTACTTTAAAAAGATCATTATAAATTAATTAGAAGGTATTTTATGCTTTATAAATCAAAGTCACGCCATTCAGCTTTCCTGAAGAAACCTCTTAAATCCTTGCTTTTTCACTCCTTCACCTGAGATACTATGAAAATCTGCACTGTAAAAATAAAAGTGCTAATGTGCAGCATACATTTGGCAGGAAACATATTTTCAGGAGTTTAACATAAGTTACTTTTCAAAGTAGATGTAGTCCAGACTGTGCAGGATGATGAAAAAAGATTCTGCATTTCATGTAATGAACTCCACCAGTGCAATAAATACACATACTTACTGAAAGCTTGTTATTTCTTTCATTGAGGAACAGCAGGTGTAATTGTGCTCAGTGACCTACCTTTCACAATGTCTGTTGACTCTGATAGCAGGCATGGTGGCATCACAGCTCAACTTTAAAAACTCTTAACAGTAGAATTGTTTCTGTTGGGGCCTGCCTCGGAAAGTAAGTTGGAATGTGGAATGCTGGAGAGCATTCAAGTTCTAGGTTCTTTCTGAGGGTTCTCAAGTTGGCAGTTGCTGTCAGATCTGTAACTTTTATCTACTTACTGCTTCAAACAGGAGCAGGGTGGGAGCACACTGCATCACATCAAACCACTCAATTTGCCCATTGCATCATGGTAAATGCAGTGCACGATAACACATGCTTCAGTAGTAATCTTTAATTTTTCACCCTTGGTGCAGACTGTGCTGTGTAACTCTAGACATGTGTTTCTGGATTCATTTGTTCATCGGTAGAGAGCAACAAGTCATTTTGGAGGTGCTGGAAATGCTGCCCAAAGTCTTCTCAGGTCTCTGTACCACTCACTGGGCATTACTTAGTGCTTCACTTCTGCTTGTGGAATGGTCTTTCCAATTTTCTTATTATGGGCGATTTGTAATGTCACCACTAGACTGTCATAAGAAAATCAGGGGCATGTTTTCTATACTTACTACAGTAATACAAAGGATAATGTGCACTGAACTGCACATTTTAAAGATAATTAAAATCACCGAGGAGATCCACAAGGATATAAAAGTATAATACCCACAGAGAAAAGCCTTTATAAGGGAAATGGAAATCAAAGGTCAGTTGCTGTATCCTGACAATGTACCCACTTAATTTATTTAACAATGTTCTATAGAGCTACGTTGCCAAAAGGCATTTCCATGTTTTACAGAGAACAAAAAGAATCTGCAAAAATGTCATATACTATCATGCTGCAATAATGGCAACCCTGTGAAGGGACAAATATGAGGTTTTAATAGGGAGATGAGAGTTATGCAAGAAGGGAAGACTGTGATCAGACCATGTAACTGCTTTAAAGAGGTTAGCTACAGGAATTTTTCACAAAAAGGCCATAGTTGCCTCCTTCTTATTAGTAGAGTGTGGCATAGGCAGAGTAGGGAGAACCTTTTTGGCTTTATGGTAGCATATTTGAATACATTTAAATATCCATTCAGCTATGCCAGATTTTGATACTGAATGGTGCATTTTCAATTTTATCTTCCATGTGCAATTCTGCTTATGAGGTTTAGCAAAAGCGACAATAAGTTGTTGATTTTTAAGAAAAGGTTACATTCTGTTGATGTAGTACAGTAAGGGTCTTAACATCTAGGAGATGAAGGGACCTTTCTGCTACTGAGTCTGAATGAGGAAAAAGGCTGGTAGTTCAAACATTTGCTTGAGGTGGAAAAAGGAAACCACCTTAGGAAGGAATTTAGGGACAATTCTAAGGGCAACCCTATCCACGTGAACTTGGATAACAGGTTCCCGTAAAAGATGGCCTATAGCTCAATTACATGTCTTAATGTGGAAATAGCACTGAGGAAAGTTACTTTTCAAGAGAGAAACGGCAGGGGACAGGAATATAGTGGCTTGAGTGAACCCATGAGTCTTGTAGGTACCATCTTAAAATGATTTCATAGCGGGGCAGGTGGAACTCTGAGTTGTATTATCCTTTTACGGCTTACAAGAAGGCTTTATAGACTGGAATTCTTAAGAGAGAAGAATGTACTCTATTCTGCATGTATGGGGTGATAGCCGCAAGGTGTAGGCTTATAGGAGTACATGTTAACTCTGATTTCTGTAAGTGTAACAGACAGCAACAAAGTCTTGGTCAGCTGGTTTGAGGGGTCCACGTTCCTAAAGTTACAGTACTGAAGAAACCTTTTCCACTTTGCTGCGTAGCAAGCTGCAGTAGTAGGTTCATGAGATTCTTTTAGGATGCCCATGCATTCTTTTGGGAGACTTAGGTAAGCAGATGCTTAGACCTTAAGTGCTAGATTCCTAGACTGGGTTGCCTGGGGTCCGAATGTCTGATGTCTGATGTTACCCTGTTTCTGAGTGAGAAGGTCCAGCTAATAAGTGAGCCTGTCATGAGGGTAGATATTTCAAGGAGGTTAAAAACCATGGTTCTCTGGCCCATGTGGAAGCCACCAGGATGAAGGTTCGATAGTCCCCTTGAGCAGGACCTCTTCTTGGAGAAGGGGGTGGTTTTCCGCACTAAAGGGCTGATTAGGATTGCGGTGAATCCGCATCCTCCGGGCCGACTGAAGCCACCGTCGGCCCGGAGGATGCGATTCACTGCTGCTTTGATTGAAAAGACCCCCCGCCAGATTAGGATGGCTGGGGGGGTCATCGGCGGACGGGAAGTCCGTCCGCTGCTTTTACGCCGCGGTCGCCTTCCGACCGTGGCGGAAAAGCTCTAATATGGTGGCGGTGTCTATCAGACACCGCCAGCCATATCAGGATTCATGCGGTAACATGCTTTTCCACTGCGGGTTTTCCGCCGTGGAAAAGCATGTGGTCTTTTGTTTTTGGGGACCCGTTGGGGGTTGAGGGGTGGGGGTGCACATGGGGGGGTACCCCCCTGTCTTTGCATGCACAAAGCGGCAGGCACCACGCGGTGCCTGCTGCTTTGTGCATGCAAAGGGAAAACATGCATATTTAACATTGCGGAGGGTGCTGCTTCAAGCAGCACCCGCCGCAATGTTAACTATACGGGATGTGACCGCCAGGGTGGCGGTCACAGCCTAATTCCGAGGGAGGGAACGCCGCTGCCCCTGGGGACGGTCCCTCCACCTCGGGGGTGGCGGACAGACGCAGGTCCGTCCGCCATCCTAATAGGCCTCTTAGTGTGGGTGCACGGTGTAGAATATTTGGTGCGGGTCATAGGATCTATAAGCAATACCCATGTTGGACTATGCTTAGAACGCGGCAATCTCCGGTGACTTCTTCTCAAAAGGGCTGTGGGGTTGCATGGCAAGTCAGTGTTTTGAAGTGGAAGCTCCCTTAGAGGGAGTACCTCTACCTTTTCCCAGGTTAGATTTGTTGTTGCCGTATGTTCCATGCACAACATTTGCCTTCTTGTTAGTGGTAAGACTTCCCCAGTTGCTGGTACGACTAAGGATGCTCCGGGAAAGTGATCTTTCCTGCACCCCTATATTGCTGCCTATGAAAGAGCCCCTAGTAGACGGTGTTTGAAGAACCCCCATACTCTTAGCTATCTTAGTATAGTTTTTCATTTTTGTCCAACATTTGGTCTACTTGGGGGCTGAAGAGATACTTGTAAACAAAAGGTAGATTAATGAGGTGTTATTGAACCTCTAGTTTAAAACCAGATATAAGGAGCCATGAATGTCGTCACATGATGATGGAAGAGTTTACCTCTCTAGTCACTGTATCAGCGGCATCCAATGCACATTGTATAGTGGCATTGGAGAGGATTTTACCCTCCGATACAGTCTAATCCCATCTCTTCCTAAATTGTTCTTGGAGGGATTGCAGAACACGTCCCATCTCCTCCCACTGGGCCCTACCATGAGAGAAGACCTATGAAGTTGAGTTAGCAATCCTCCAGTGTGGCGGCAGTCCCACTGCAGCCCTTTTGTTGCAGCATCAACTGTTTTGTTCTCTTTATCCAGTAGGGGAGATGCCATGTGGCTTGTGCAAGAATCCATTTACAGGCGGTGGGTACCCCAAGAGAGTCTGAAGGACATGTCCCTTAATGTAATTAGAGTATGAGGGAGAAGGTGTATATGTTTTCTCCTGGAAGTAGCCACCCAGGACCTGTAGGCTCTTTGAAGATGTTGTGGGAGATTTAAGCACTGGAAGGAACTGCTTAGAGCATTTTGACTTTAACAGCATTTTTACCAGGAAGTCATCATCCTCAGGGATGGTATGCAGTTCAACCTTGTGGTCCCCAGCCTTAGTGTGTAGCCTGTGGTAAGGCTTATAGTGTCTGATTTCAGCCTTATCTTTGACATTGACTTGATACAAGTGCGGGTGGTGGTGTAGGTAGAAGGGATATCTGCATCCTGTTCTTCTGGCTCGAAGTACCAGAGTCAATTGCCTCTGGGCTGCAATGCTGACCAGCCTTGGAATTCGACATCCTCCTCCCTGTTCCTCCTCAGTGCTGAGTGGATCCACTTCACTGCCAATGTTGGGTGTGCCATCTGTTAGCTGCTGCTGCATATTGATGTATGCACAGCATCTGTCGCTAAGTGACCAGAGAGTCTTCTTGCAGTGAAAGTCTAGAAAGAAGGTGCACTCTGTGTCTTTGTGGTTGAGAGTGAGAGACTGAGATTAAACACCTTGTGAAGGTCTATCGAGGGGTATTTGGCATGTCATTTTTGAAGGGCGTTTGATCCACCATCTTTTAGGTCTCTTCATGTTCTGGAATCCATGAGAGAAATGGAAGAGAAGCCCCAGAGCGCCGTGGTCGCCCCCGAGAGGCAGGGACCCGGGCTTCTACTACAGTCTATAAAGGGTCAAAGAAAACAGAGAAACTGAGCATGGGTGCAGAAAATTTACAACAAAGACAGTGGTGGGAGTTTTACTGTGCGGGCCTAGAGCAACACACATAGAACATGGCGTGTCCAGGAGTCTCGTCGGAACCCAATGGGGGAGAAAAAGAATCTAAATATGGAGTCAGTGCCCATGCACATTGCAAAGTAAAGAAGGATTTACATGGTACCTTTGTGATTCAAAAAGACTTCTTTAAACAACAACAGCAAGCAGCGTCTGAGCCCATCACTAGATGGCACTTATCCTTCATAGCATGTGTATCTACAGACACACATACTATGAAGGATAAGTTACTTACCTGTAATCCTAGTTCTCTTCCAGTGGTATACTTGTCAAGTCATAGGCACTGAATAGTCCCGCCCACGTGTGGGGACCCCGGAGCAATAACAGAAATATATGCATATACCATATATAGATATATATATATATATGAAAAAACGCTCCTGTTCCGTCAATGGTCGGCAGAACCAAACAGGTCTGGACCTCCAAAAGTCTCTCTCAATGTAGCGAACATAGAGCAAAGAAGAATCACTCCTCAAGTGAGTTGCAGGATGACGATTTATTCAATACAAAGACGACGCGTTTCACTCCACTAGGGAGCTTGTTCACATAACGCGCTCTGAAACTTAGGAACATTCATAGTGAAAATAAAAGTGGGACAATACAAAAAAGTGTGCACACCCTCTCTGCATTCATAATAGAAATAGTGGACAGACTAACTCATATGCAAGTGCAAGAAAACGTAAACAGACTAATATTTACAAAGTAGGCTTGCAATTCATCAATAAATATGGCAATCAAATTAAGACATGGTCTTTCAAATACATTTTTAGATAATCAGAAAACCCAAGAAAACTTTCAAAGAATAACGACATAGTGCCATAAAATAGAAAGAATCAAGAGTTTTCACAGTACTTAATTGAAAAACACATTCCAAATGTTGCGACATAGTGCCTATTTCAAAATTCATGAATAGCTGCGTTTAAATAAAAAAAATGCTGTCTACACAAACAATAACCTGAAAAAAGGTGTAGTGATAAATTGTATATGAAGAGAACACAACAATTAAGGCTCTGACCCAAAACACAGAAAATAAGAAAAATATAAAAGAGTGCACAGCAAAATGACAAGTTAATGACAGCCTTATTCGATACTTTCAAATACAATGTAGAAATGGCAAGACAAATCAATGTGTTGTGATATTCTTTCTACATTGATAAAAAATTACAGTAGTCACCAGCTGGTGACTAAATCTGGACAGTTGCACCCAAGCAGCAAGCTAAGATGTGAAAAATTGAGAGTATATATCAGCAGGTCAAACACCCTTAGGATATTTAGGGACTTGAATTAAACAAGGTTATAGAAAATTGCTTAGGTCTTCCGTCAAATTAAGGCCATTTGGGGCCTTAGTGTGTAAGGACAGTATGAAATGGGATTCTTTCTGCCTGAGTGCTTCTACGGTACCCACCCCGGCCGGGCTGAGGTACCGAACACAAAACAGTATACTCAAAATCTTTGAGTTTTTTTATCATGTACCGCCCGGAAATGCCTGGCTACAGGATAGTTGTTATCACTGTTAACGATTGCGCGAATGTGCTGGAGAATTCGTTGGTGTACAGGGAGCTTGGTGCTCCCAATGTACTCGAGATTGCAAGTGCATCTCAATTTGTACACAACGAATTCAGACCTGCAGATATATATATATAGCGCCTGATATTTATTGTTTGGAAGTCGGGATTGGATACAATATATATATATATATATATATGAATGAACAAGAGCACTTGATGCTTGAAACGCGTCACCGCTGAAAGGTTTAACAAAATAAAAACTGCCTAACCTGAGTACGCTGTTGGGTCCATCTCCTCAATAAAATGTTCATGCCTTCAACTTGTCTTTGAACATAGCCTTTATTTTCAAAGGAAAACAGGCAAGGTCATAAAGGCAGATGAGCCTAGAGAGGCTGCATATAGAACAATCAGAAAAAAACTGGCGCTGTGCCTTTAAGACCTCTAGGCTCACATCATGCCCCACAGGTGACAGTTAGGTCAGGTCTTTTTGACGGCATATAACATTGTATTCATAACATGTAGTAACAGATACATCCTTATAGACATGGTATTCGTCTGGGGAGGAGGGAGGGTTGCTTAGGACTTTGATAAGTATACCCCTGGAAGAGAACTATAATTACAGGTAACGTATCCTTCTCTTCCGGGGGATACTCATCAATAGTCATAAGCACTGAATAGAGTAGCAAGCCCATCCCTGAACCCCCCTGCGGAGGAATACCAACATATTTTAAAAAAAACTGTTTTTAATCATGTATTACCCAAATAATTTTCCAAGGTGTACTTGCCCAAACTGAGCATCCGCCTGAGTATCAGAGTTTAAGCAGTAATGGTGTGCAAATGTGTCGACTGAATGCCATGTGGTACTTTTTAAGCGTAGCTGTAGTAGCAGCTTTTCCCCTTCATAGAATGAGCCCTCGGCTTGCCAGGGAGCTGTTTGTGTGCTAGCTGATAAGATAACATAATCCAAGACACTATCCATCGAGCGATGGATCTTTTAGAGGAGGAGAAACCAGTGTGTTATGGACCATAGTTAACAAAGAGACGGTCCAACTTTCTTATGTTATGTTAAAAAGAATTAATATAGTGTGCGTACACCGGGATGGTTTCATAGCGCTACCCTGATAGATACATGTGCCCTAAGGAAATACTCATAAGCCTGTCGAAACAGCCAGATTTTAAGGAGTTTTCTAAAACCTAGGAGGTCGATGCAGAAACATGTTTCAGAAGGAAGAGAATTCCAAAGTTTAGGAGCCAGGATAGCAAACCTCACACGCTTCAATTTAAATGAGGGAGTGGACAGGAATTGCTTATGGGCAGAGCTCAGATTGCGTGTGGGTTCATGCCCTATAATCAGGCTGTTCAGAAATGTAGGACTTCTTCCATTTAAAGATTTGAAAATGAGGCAGCAGACCTTGAAAGCGCAGTGATGAGTAATCAGGAGCCAATGTAGCCTCCTCAGAAGCGGAGTGACATGGTCGTTCCTGGGTTGATGGAAAATCAAGCACACGGCTTGGTTTTGTACCAGCTGCATGCGTTTTGATAGGTATAAGGGGATGCCAAAATACAACGAATTGCCATAGTCGGTATGGGACATAACAAGCAGTCATTGCTTTTCCAATCCAATCCAATCTAAAAATCTTTATTTCGGCCTTTTAGACCATAAAAGAAACATTCAAATACATACAACAGTATTAAAATCATCATTGGAATGTACACAAATACAAATAACGACACTTCTTATCCGTTTAAAATCGAATAGATAAAATACATAAAAAGGGGACAACACAATTCATATCATGAGAGTAAAATAGACAGTATGGTAAAAAGGCATTTACAACGGAAGCCATAAATTGCAGTGAGGCAGTGGCAGAACATTCATTCTATGTTGGTTTATCCTTAATCAACTTGGACCTCATACGCCACATGGCAAGAAGAAATTTTGAGACTGCAAATACAATATGGGGGGAAGAGTCAGATTTCAATATTCTATAGGATGTCAGACAATTCCTTATGGCCATGTTCCTGCATAGGGGCACCAACCAATATTTCCTTGGGGATTTATAGGTGGGGCAAAAAAACAGAACATGGATTTCGTCCTCATCGCACAGATTGCAGCCAGGGCATAGTTTATCCCCACCATTGGTCCATTTACTAGTAAAGGATTTAATTGGCAGGGAGCCAAACCGCCACTGTATGAACAGCTTCCTTGCCGTGGTCGGATATATAAAATCCAGAAAAGTTTCAAACTTGTATGAATTTTTGGATTGAGTAAAACAGTGAGTTAGGGTGCCGGTGCTAAGAGCAGTCATGTGAGATGTAAGATTTTGTTCCTTGTATACTTCCACTAGTCTTTTCCGGGGGACCTTGCAACACCCTATTTCTGGAGTCACCCAGAGCTCGCTAAAACCAAGCCTGAACAATTCTTCTTTAACAAAGGCTAGCCAGGGGATCTTGTCATTGTGGTTTAGGTTCATGACATTTACCAGATCTTGCCTGTAGTGACTAAGCTCCTTTGTTGTCCACAGTCTATGCCAGAATCTAATGGGTTTGGATTTGAGATCCTCTCTGATGGAAGGTAAACCCAGATCCAGACGTAAGGGAAGCAGGGGAGTTGCAGTTGGGAGGGCCAGGAGACGCCTCATAAAGTTATTTTCAGCACTGACCAACTCAGTTGCCGCTTGGTGCCCCCATAGCTCGCTTCCATAAAGTGCAGCAGGTTTCACTTGCACTTTATACATCTCAACTGCAGGAGCTATAGGTTTATATGTTGAGGTGTTAGTAACCTTTAGAATAGCCCCAGACAGTTGGGAAAGCCTTATTCGCGAGCTTGCAATCTGTGGGCCCCATGAGAGGTTCTCTTGAAGGGTTACACCCAAATACTGAAATGTTTTGACCCTCTCAAGGACCGTGGAATTTAGGGTTGGGTTAGGTCTAGTTGTAGAGGAGGGGTTAAAAATCATGTATTTGGTCTTCCCTGCGTTTATCTCAAGGCCATACTGCCTACAGAAAAGATCGAAGCCATCAAGGATTCTCTGGATTCCCATGGGTGATTTGGAAAGCAGGAGGGTATCATCAGCAAACATAATCGCTGGTACCCTCCTGCCTGCCAAGACTGGGGCGTCATTATCCTCAACATTAACTAAATGTGAGATGACGTTGTTCACATATAAACAGAAAAGAGTAGGGGCAAGGACGCAGCCCTGCCTGACCCCACGGGAAACAGGAAACCTATTTGTCAATGCTCCGCCCCGTCCACAACGTACCTGAGCGAAGTTGCCCTGGTGGAGTCTAATTAAAGCCTGGAGTAGATTAGTGGGCACTCCCATCTCCTTCAGGACCTCCCAGAGCTTTCCTCGCGGTACCAGATCGAACGCTGACTTCAGGTCCACGAACACCATGTACAACCTCCCGCCCTCGATGGTCACCGTTTTCCAGAAGAGGAGAACTAGGCGGAAGATTTGGTCCATGGTGGACGTATTTTTCCTGAAGCCAGCCTGGAGAGGACTTAAGATTTCATTTTCCTCCATCCACCATCAAATGGTCCAGTAGGAGTCGCGAATAGATCTTCTGGGGGACATCTATCAGGCTGATCGGCCTGTAGTTGGATGGGAGCAGAGGACAGCCCTTCTTGAAGATGGGGACTATCTCTGCCCCCAGCCAAGTACAGGGGATCGCCATTCCACGTGCAAGTGAACTGAAAAGGATGTGAAGGTAAGGCGCCCAGATCTCTGCATGGGACCTAAAAAGGTCACCAGGTAATTTATCAAGGCCAGGGGCCTCACCCATCGCTAAGCCATCAATTGCACTGGCCACTTCCCCTAGCGTAAACTCCAAAGTATCACCAGGAAGGGAGAGGAGTGTTGCAACAGTGGCATCAGTATTCTCATGGACATCTGCATAGAGTTTCCCGAAGTGATCTTCCCATATTTGTGCTGCTATATTGGGTTCTACTGCGGCTTTGGGTTCCCCAGAGCCAGTAGTAACCAAGGACCAAAATCTTCTTGAGTCCTTGGCTATTAGAGCTGCTGAAAGGTCCTGCCATCTGTCCCAGTCCCAGTCTGACCTCACACAAGCCATTGTGTCTTTGTACTGTCGCCGCAAAACGGACACCCTGGTCCGGGGTTCACCCTCTTTGACTGCAGTGATAAGGTCAGCTTTGGCCTTTCTGCACTCAGAGTTATACTAAGTAGATGTTCTAGTCTTGTGCTTGGGCTTAGGTACCTCTGGGTAGAGGACCTCTCCCAATGCACCCACTAACTCTTCGTGAATAGAAGGTAGGGTTTCCTGCAAGACCTGGGTACTGGATAGACTAATTAGTTCTTCCAAGGCCTCAAATTTGGGCAGCACCAGATTATAGATTTTCCCAATGTTTTCTTCCGATTTGGAGAAATTCTGCCATCTCACCCTACGCCTATTTGAAGTTAGTACCAGATTTCCCCGTTCATCTCTTTCCTCTGGGCGAGAGGGTCCTACAGGTTCGGTAAGATAGGCCAAGAAGAGGAGGAGAGCATTATGGTCACTATTGGTGCGGGGAATTATATAAAAGTCCTCCACCTGTGGCCAAAGGCTGGTATCAACAAAAATGTAGTCCAGTCGTGACTCATGATTAGGTCTATTGAATGTGCACTTGGAGGGGGTGTCTGAGGGAGTGCGTCCATTACAGGCTCTTAACGCAAAATTAAGAGTTAAAGACATAATTTGGACCGCAAGTGGAGACCAGGATCTAGGATGAGGCGAGTGACACACTGGTATACCCCAGAAATCGTCTTCTGCAGTAAGGGCCCCTTCCCTCAAGCCCTCTAGGGGCTCGAAGTGACAGTTAAAATCACCGCCCATTACCACCTTGAAGTCTGTCGGCAACTGGCCCAGAAAGGACACAAGGTCTTCTAGTGTGGTGGACTCTGCCGTTGGTCCTACTGGGCGGGAATAAACATTTATTATTGCTAACTTTGGAGCCCCCTTCCAGTTTAATAGAACACACTGGATGTCTTGAGAAGACGTAGCTATGGATTCCGCTTTGCAGCCAATATGAGATGCTATCCACACCGCCAAACCACCCGAGGGCCTCCCCTTGCCATTCCAGGTGGCATGGG
This sequence comes from Lissotriton vulgaris, assembly GCF_964263255.1. Taxonomy (NCBI): domain Eukaryota; kingdom Metazoa; phylum Chordata; class Amphibia; order Caudata; family Salamandridae; genus Lissotriton; species Lissotriton vulgaris. Next base: position 661,752,551 of record NC_141691.1, read on the forward strand.
TTTCAAATATGGCGTAGCCAGTTTTAGAAACCGGCTCCCTCGCCCATGTCTCTTGAAAGAGCAGATATCACTGTTTGTTATTAGGGAATCCCATTCTTCCGTGTGTATTTTGTTGAAAATACCTGCAACATTCCAAGATAGTACCCTCAGGACTCTAGAGGGAGTGTGCAGGATTAGTCCCTGCCCCCCTGAGGTGTTTCTACTACTACAAACTTTTGAGATAGGAACCCCTAGTGGGGAGGGTGGACTGTAGTTAGATGTGACTGGAAGAGTTGGGATCGTACCATAAGGGTCTGCTGACAGCTGGCGAGGGGAGTTGGCACCGGGAGCGTGTGAATTTTCATTCGGTCCATTTAACGCTCTCTCTACAGCAGAATAACCAGGAAAAGACCCCAGGCGTCAATCACAGGAGTCCAAGCCAGAGAAAACTTCAAATCTGTTATTAACTTCCAAAGGTGTAAAAGGAAGCAAATGGTCCATCCCCCCTAAATGAGAAAAATGGTCCGTACTCCTATAATTAGTGCCATAGCCCCTTTGTGGGACATGTTCCCACCCATGAACATTCTTTGGGATCATGGAACCTGGGTGTGAGGGGAAGTATTGGTTAGTTTGTTTTGGGCCATTAATCCCTGTCGGGGGCATAGGGGGCCATGGGCATGACAGGGGAGCTACTAGGGCTCTAGGGTAGAAATAGGTGAGATCACACGGCATCATTGATTTGCCTAAGTTCCCCGGCATCCAGCTCAGAATATGCCTAACAGCTTCTGGGTCCCTGAAGTTAATCACAATCAAGTCGCCCTCTATGTCTTTCTCCCGTCCCCCTAACCAGGAGAGTCGGCGCACATGCACTATATCTCCATTAACATTCACCGGGAGTGGTCTATTTTTAGACAACCAGTACATGGTTTTATTTTTAAGTTGCTCTGGGCCTTCTCGCTTATCAGGGTCCAGGGTGGGCACACCCGTAAGCACCACTACATAAGGTAGTGATTCTGGAGGAAGTTCAACCTGAGGGATCCTACGTTTAGGTGCGTTGCTAGAGGGAGCCCTCTCTCCCGCCGGGTGGCTTGATCTTGTGGCTGTACTATTTCCACCCTTCGAGTTGGTACCGTTCTTGTTAGTGGCAGCTGTAGAAGAGGTGGCGGAGGTTATAGTGCCTAGGGGAGTATGAGACACTGTTTTAGTGGGAGGATTGGGCATGGGGAATGAGGCTGTTGTAGCGATGGTGGAAGTTGTATGGGCCACCTTGGCTAGATTGTTAGATGTTGGATGGAGCATCTTAGAGGTAGAAGGTTTTGAGCTGTTAAGTGAACTGACTGCAGTCAGAGCTATACTAGGTATTGTAGGGGCCTTCTGATTGGCCGGTCTATTTAGAATAGCCTGTTCCAAGTTCCCTAGCCGTTGTTCTATGGCCAATAATCTATCTACAATAGGGGAAGTGAGCGTCCTGAGCACTTGCCCAAGGAACTCTAAGGTAGGAGCAAGCGGGAGAGTCTCCTCCGGAATTGCACATGGAGGGGTAGTAGTTAGTGTAGGGGATGGTATTTCTTGTGCAGTCACTGTAGAAATAGTAGGTCTAGTACCCACAGCTGGTATAGAAACAGAGGCTGCACCCTCCCCTTTCCCCTTACCAAATTCAGAGTGGCTAATTTTGCCCTTTTGTGTAGTACCCCCCTTCCTCATTCTTTTTTTGGGCGGAGGACCATGGATTACCTGGGCCTCAGTCTTCCTCAGTTGATTTTTAGCAGTAGTTTTTGCCATAAGGATAGGAGCTGGCGTAAGTTTCTGGGCTGCATCAGGATTGCAAGGTAGTGGGGGAGCAACAGTAGGCGAACTAGAAGGATCCCCAGAAGAAGGTGGTGTGGAAGTAATATCCCTTAAAAGTTCTGGGATTCCCTGGGATGTAAAGGGGTCCTCAGTAATAGGGGTCACCTCTGTACTGGGTATTAAAATATGCGGGGACATAACCAGGGGGGTTCTTGCCTTATAACCCTCGATGGAGCGTCGACGCTCCACCCTTCTCTCTGCTAGGGCTTCTTCCCTTTCAATTTCTGAAATAGATTTCTTGAAATAGTTATCTAGAGTGCCCTTGTTAGGGTTAACCCCCGATGTCCCAGGTGAGGCCGTATCCATAATGGGAAGAGGATACACAGCTGTGAAGTTATACAGGGGTGACTGTACCTAGAATTACCTAACCAGCAATACTGAATAAACTATAGTAACACTTAACAAAGTGTACAAGCAGTGGTATTGACAGAGAACCCGGGTCTAGGTTGCACACACTAGTAAGGGGGCGGGGCCCAGCCCAGCCTCTCCGGCCACCTAACGGCCACACAACGGCCCGCTCTTTGCCCGGTCTTCGCCCGCGCTTCCGTCCGCGCGCGTCCCGCGTACGCGTGCGGGAGCTGGGCTAAGTAGGAGGAGGAGGGGGCGGGAAGAGCCACCAGGTGCGCGCGATTACCTGGCGCTAGCACCTCTGGGCCTCGCAGTCCCGCTCCCGCTGCAAAACTCAACTCCCTCAGCAGGTGGAAAGATCTGGGCTGGAATGCGCCGGCTGACTCGTGCAGGATACCAAGATGAAACCCTTGGGGCAGTTGCAGTGATGAAGTGGAGCACACGGGCTCAGGCACAGTTCTGCTTTCAATCGCAGGCGGTGGAAAAACAACGGAGCACACAGGCTCGAGGTACAAGGGTCCCAAATGCGGAAAGGCAGCAACAGTTTAAAGGGCTCCCCACGCTTCCAGCAGCAAGCACGACTGCGAGCGGCTCCCGCGAAGCGGGGGCCGCGAGTCGTTAAGTGCTTGCAGGGAGGAGGGGGCGGGAAGAGGCACCAGGTGCGCGCGATTACCTGGCGCTAGCACCTCTGGGCCTCGCAGTCCCGCTCCCGCTGCCAAACTCAACTCCCTCAGCCGGTGGAAAGATCTGGGCTGGAATGCGCCGGCTGACTCGTGCAGGATACCAAGATGAATCCCTTGGGGCAGTTGCAGTGATGAAGTGGAGCACACGGGCTCAGGCACAGTTCTGCTTTCAATCGCAGGCGGTGGAAAAACAACGGAGCACACATTGCTTTTCAATTTGATTCTTCTTGCTAGGCGAGAGATTTGTAAAAAATGGACGGAAGCCGTACCACCCCTAGGGATAGACTGGTTCCAGGCGGCAAAAAGTACCTGTAAAATGGACATAGGATCAGAGACTAATGCGCATTCTAAGACCTGGGAGGCCTTTCTGAATTGGAACGGCACAATAAGAACTTAATTGTATTAGTCCTATGATTACACCTGCGTGGAACTAGCAACTAGGTTACTGGACGGGCTGGAATAGCCTGGGGAGGTACAGGATGGTTGTAGTTTGCATACAAGAGTGGTATGAGGACAATAAAAAAGACAATTAAAAAAAAACTGTTGGCATCAGTGGAAATGGTGAGAAATCACAAACAAATGGAGTTGCCCAACTGATCAAAAGAGCCTTGCCCAGCGAGTTGTGTTCTGGTGTCCTGGACGCGAAGTCTTGCGATTCTTTGTTATTTGCTGTGGCAAATAAGTCTAATGTTAGGAGTCCTCATTCTTGGAATACAGTTGAAAGAACTACATTGTTTAAGACCTATTTATGACTTTTCACATTGTACCTGCTGAGAAAATCTTCTTTTTAGTTCAACTTCCATGGAATGTTCGTTGCAATCAGGCTGAGTCCCCTGGTTAATGCTCAGTGACACATTGTTTGTGCTTTAAGGGACAGGTGACTTGATCTTGTACCTCCTTATTTGTTTAAGTAATGCATTGATATGGTGTTGTCTGTATCAATACTTTAAATGAGTCTACGGAATGAAGGAAAGATTTCAGGGCTAGATGTACTGCATTCAGTTCTAGCAGGCTGATGTGATATGTTTACTCGTACTCACTAACATAATGGGAGGAAGATAAACATGCCACAAAGACTTTGTGAATATCTGTAATAGCTTTCTCTCTCCCACATGATGGGTATTTGTGTCCTAATAGGGATGGCAATCTGACTAAAATCCAGTCAGCAAATGATGGAAAATAGGGTTACTCGGCAGAGGGTCGAAAAGACATGGAGAGAAAAATCAAGTGTAATCTTTTCTGTAAGAAAGAAATTGCAATTTTGAGGTACAAACATCAGCAGCGTTCCTGTGATCTTTTTCTTATGAGCCAGAAAAAAAGAACTGAGTGAGAGGCAACTGCCAATACGAGGCATTCTGTGCAGAACTGCTTCCCGGGTTCTTACATGGATAGCCTCCTTTTTCTGTCTGCCAAAAGAAAGCCAACAAGTTGCATTTCTTGCACTCATGTTCACGGAGTAAAACACTTATGTATCCTGGGTTTCAATTAAAATATGCTGCATTATGGTAATATGAATATAGTTTGCAGGTTTATAATTGTAGAGTATAGAGAAAAAATTACACCACCATGAACCAAAAACAGATTTATGCATACGTTTTCTGATTCAAAGACATATTTTTCATGCTGTCTGCAAGAGATTCAGTTATGTATCGGTTCAGCGGGGTCCGTGAAAACAACAGGGAATTATTCAAGAGTTTATGACTTCAGTGAAGATCCTACGATGCAGAAGAAAACAAGTTACTTACCTGTAACTTCAGTTATCCAGTATTGGTATCTTTCATAGATTCACATGTCTGAATCATCCCCGCCATCGAGGTGGGAGTCTCACGGTACAAATAAAATATATATACAATAGTAGTAAAATATCATACAATAGGCTACAATGAACCAAAAGAACAAGTTACTTACCTTCGGTAACGCTTTTTCTGGTAGATACAGTATCTGCCTGTGGATTCCTCACCTTGTGAATATCCCCTGCGCAGCAGCCAATCGGAAACTTTTGTAGCTCTCCACGCCGGCGAGGTCATGGATGACGGCACAGAGGGTACGACTCCGCTCGCGACCCCGCTGACGTCACTGGATCCATAATAGGGCCTCGTCGGCGTGATGACGTCAGTTCCGCCCATTTTTCCGTGCCCCCGAGGCACACGGACGGACCAACATAATCAGTAATATCCTACATAGTACACAGTATTCAAAACAGCACACATAGTGTGAAACCAATGCAATATGTATGAATATATAAATACATTCATTAAAAAACTTTTCCAAATATGACACTTAGCAGGTATAGAAGAGTGGACAACGGGGAGGCGGGTGGGTCAGTGAGGAATCCACAGGCATATACTGTATCTACCAGAAAAAGCGTTACCGAAGGTAAGTAACTTGTTCTTCTGATAGATACATCTGCCATTGGAATCCTCACCTTGTGAATAGAGTCTCACAGCAGTCCCCACCCCCGGAGGAGGGTGTCCACTCTGCTATACCAAGAAATCCTGGAGGACAGAGCGCGCCAAGTGGCCGTCCCTCCTCACCTCAGTATCCAAGCAGTAATGCTTCGTGAAAGTGTGGAGGGAGCCCCAAGTCGCGGCTCTACAAATATCCTCTACAGGCACACCCCTAGCCAAAGCAGATGTTGAAGACTTTGCTCTAGTAGAATGAGCCCTTATACCCTCTGGAGGTTCCTTACCAGCCAGGGCGTAGCATATCTTAATACACAGGATAATCCATCTCAACAGCGTGCGCTTGTGCACCGCTTTTCCTTTCTTACAGCCAGCAAATCCAAAAAAAGCTGGTCGTCCACACGATAGTCTTTAGTCCTATCGAGGTAGAAACTCACCGCCCTGTTAGGGTCTAGACGGTGAAGCCGCTCCTCCTCCTTGGAAGTGTGAGGGGGAGGATAAAAGGTAGGGAGGGTAATGGACTGCCTCAGATGGAAGGGAGTTACCACCTTAGAAAGAAAAGCAGCCCTGGTCCAAAGTACCATTCTCTCAGCATAAATAGTCAGGAATGGGGGTTTCGAACTTAGAGCTTGCAGCTCACTTACCCTCCTTGCCAAGGTAATTGCTACAAGAAAAACAGTCCTAAAAGACAGAAGTCTCATGGGACACTTGTGTAATGGTTCAAAGGGTGAACCCATCAAGTAGGTTAAGACGAGATTCAAGTCCCATTGGGGCACAATAAATGGAGTTGGAGGGAATTCTTTGGTAAGACCTTTTATAAAACGTAATACAATAGGTGACTTAAATAAAGACGGCTGGTCCGGCAAACAAAGGAATGCCGACAAGGCCGATAAATAACCTTTTACAGTCGCCACAGCAAAACCCTGCAGGGCCAAAGAAAGATGATTCAGAAAAGGGGGTGGTGATGAACAGAGTGTCTGAATTAAGCAGACCACTCTTACCCAGTCCAAAGATCAGGGCTTGATCCATCACCGTTTTTTAGCTCACTGCACCATCCCAGCTCAGAACCTGGCTACATGCAAATTAGTCTGTTCCTGTCCCAGTGCATGATGGGAACAGGGCAAACAAAACTACCAAGCCAATTCTTATACTGGGAAGGAAACAAGCTTCCGGGGACCGGTTTCTGGCATTTCAGCCGTCGTCGGCCTGGCTTGCTTGAATCCTGATGGTGCAATGAGCAAGGGACTCACATCTGAGTATACCCTTCCACGCTTATGGTGGACAAAATGATTCAGAAAAGGGGGTGGTGATGAACAGAGTGTCTGAATTAAGCAGACCACTCTTACCCAGTCCAAAGATCAGGGCTTGATCCATCACCGTTTTTTAGCTCACTGCACCATCCCAGCTCAGAACCTGGCTACATGCAAATTAGTCTGTTCCTGTCCCAGTGCATGATTGGAACAGGGCAAACGAAACTACCAAGCCAATTCTTATACTGGGAAGGAAACAAGCTTCCGGGGACCGGTTTCTGGCATTTCAGCCGTCGTCGGCCCAGCTTGCTTGAATCCTGATGGTGCAATGAGCAAGGAACTCACATCTGAGTATACCCTTCCACGCTTATGGTGGACAAAATGATTCAGAAAAGGGGTTATTGATGAACAGAGTGTCTGAATTAAGCAGACCACTCTTACCCAGTCCAAAGATCAGGGCTTGATCCATCACCGGCCAAAGAAAGAGCAAACTGAAGTATACTGGACAAACGAGCTCTCAAGGGGTCAATAGATTTCTCTCCACACCAGGAAACAAATTTGGACCACCTATAGGAATATAATGATTTGGTGGAAAGACGCCTCCCTGAAAGAATTACATCCACCACATCAGGCGGGAGAGAAAAAGAATTCAGGTTGCCCCGTTCAATCTCCAGGCATGAAGGTGTAAGGTCTGGAGGTGGGGGGTGTAGAACCTGCCCCTCCATCTGAGAGAGGATATCTGCCCTGAGAGGGAGACAGAGCGGTGGGCACGAGGATATGTGGAGAAGATCTGTATACCACACCCTTCTTGGCCAATCCGGGGCGACCAATATAACTTGGGCCCGGTCTTGACGAATCTTCCTCAGAACCCGAGGATACAAGGGTATGGGAGGAAACGCGTAAAGTAGTTGTGAGCCCCAACTCAACTGAAACGCGTCCCCCAAAGCTCCCTGCAACGGATACTGGAGACTGCAGAATGACAGGCAGTGAGCGTTCTCGTGAGTGGCGAAAAGGTCCACCTGAGGAGTTCTCCACGTCCGGAAAACGTGACAAACCACCTCTGGGTAAAGCCTCCACTCGTGGCCGGCTGAGAACTGCTGACTGAGACTGTCCACGCGAACGTTCAGAACTCCGGCCAGATGATTTGCCTTCAGACCTATCTGGTGGCCCTGAACCCAGGACCAGAGATGCAGAGCTTCTCTGCAGAGAAGATGCGACCCCACTCCTCCCTGCTTGTTGACATACCACATTGTGGTCTTGTTGTCCGTCAGGACCTGAACCGACTGACCGCGAAGTGAAGGGAGGAAGGCCTTGAGTGCCAAACGAATCACCCTCAATTCCAGAAGGTTGATGTGAAGCAACCTTTCCTCTGGAGACCAATGACCCTTGATCTCCAGATCCCCCAGATGAGCACCCCACCCTAGAGTGGAGGCATCCGTTATCACTGTGGCAACCGATAGAGGCAGATGAAAGGGCTTTCCCTGAGACAGATTGTCCTCCACGCTCCACCAGGACAGATCCGCTGCAGTTTCTCTGGAGATCCTCACTGACTCCCTGAGATCTCCATTGTGCTGATACCACTGCCTGCGGAGGCACCACTGGAGCGCCCTCATGTGCCAGTGTGCATGGTTGACCAGCAGAATGCAGGAAGCAAACAGACCGAGCAGACAAAGGAACTTCAGGACTGGAACAACCGCTCCATTGTAAAACAAAGGAATAATTTCCTGAATGTCGAGAATCCTTTGAGGAGGAGGGAATGCTCGACAAATAGTAGTGTCCAGTACTGCCCCTATAAACAGGTTGCACTGTGAGGGCACCAGGTGAGACTTGGGTACATTTATCGAAAAACCCAACCTGTACAACAACTGAGTTGTCTCTTGCAGATGATGGAGCACCTTCTCTGGAGACTCTGCTTTGATCAGCCAGTCGTCCAGGTAGGGGAATACACGAATCCCCGCCCTCCTGAGATGGGCTGCCACCACTGCCATCACCTTGGTAAAAACTCGAAGTGCAGTAGTAATTCCAAACGGAAGGACCGCAAACTGATAATGTTGCGACCCCACCGTGAAACGGAGATACTTCCTGTGCGACTCCAGGATCAGAATATGAAAATACGCGTCCTGCAAGTCGAGCGACACCATCCAGTCTTCTTCCAGCAGCGCCTGAAGAACCTGCGCAAGGGTAAGCATCTTGAACTTCTCTTGTTTCAGATAAAGATTCAAGATCCTGAGATCCAGGATTGGGCGAAGCCTGCCATCCTTCTTGGGAATCAGGAAATACCGGGAGTAGCATCCCTGACCACTTTCCTGGTCTGGAACCACCTCTATCGCGCCTTTCTTTAACAAGGTTAGAAATTCGTCCTGTAGGAGACGGAGATGTTCCTCTGATCAAGCCCCTTGACAAGGAGGGGAATTTAGAGGGAATTCCCTGAACGGAAGAGCATACCCATTTGCCACAAGATTGAAAACCCATTGGTCTGTAGTGACCGATTCCCAATCCCGCAGAAAATGGGTAAGCCGACCCCCCACAGGACCAACATGACTGGGAATGGGGAATCTAGGGCTGCTTTGCTGCGGCGCTAGGAGGAGAGGTAGAGGAAGAGGAGGAGGAGGGTTGACGACCTCGTGAACGACTTCTGTTTCTTCCTCTATAAGATTTATACAGCGTATTGTGTTGCTGCTGCTGCTTCTGCTGGCGAGGCTGCCCTTGCGAACGAAAGGATGACATCCCAAATCCTCTGTATCTATGAAAGGAACCTCTGGATTGGGTCTGCAAGCCAAGTGATCTTGCCGTGGCCTTACAATCTTTAAATCTTTCAAGAGCGGCATTAGCCTTCTTGCCAAACAGACCCGTACCATCAAATGGTAAGTCCAACAAAGTAGCCTGCACATCCTGAGAAAAGTCTGAATACTTCAACCAAGCTCCCCTTCTTGTAGGCACTGCAGAGCCCATAATTCTAGCCACTGAGTCAGCCGTATCCAGGTCACTTTGAATGACATGGCGCGCAGCAGCCTGAGTATCATCCAAAACCTCCTGAAAGTTTTTCCTGTCTCCATCAGACAGTTTTGGCAGCAACTGTTTAGAGGAATACATCAAGGCATGGATATACCTTCCCATCAAGCAAGTTGCATTAGATGATTTCAGTGCCATGCTCGCAGATGAAAACACCTTCTTAGCAGACTGGTCAATCCGTTTTGACTCGTCAGCCGGAACCGGAGGGAAAGCTCCTGAAGACCTCTTCGAGCAAGCCGCCTGAACTACAAGGCTCTCAGGTGAAGGGTGAGCTGACAGAAATTCTGGATACTCCGGTGCCACCCTATACCTCCGTGCAACAGTCCTGGAGACTGCAGGTGCAGACAAAGGTTTCTTCCAAACCTCCCGCACTGGCTCCAGAATTGCCTCATTAAACGGTAACAAAGGCTCAGTCACTGAGGATGGAGAATGCAACACTTCAGTCAATAGATTGGACTTAAATTCAGTGGAAGGAAGATTAATGTCCAATAACTCAGCAGCTTTCCTCACAACTGTGTGATATGGGGCTACCTCCTTTGAAGGAGCATCTGAACCAGGAGAAAAATCCCACTCAGGGGGAACATCAAGGCCACTTGCATCTTTTAATTCTGCAAAATAGTCCTCAGAATCAGGAAGTTCACCTTCCTCCATCTCCTGCCGATAGCGTGCCTCTTCCACAACTTTTTGGGCCTCCCTCCTGGAGCGGATCCTCGGGACTGGAGTCGATGGATCCACAACCGACTCCATTGGATTCGGAACCGGCGTCGAACGCGGATCCAACGGCGCCGCTTGCGCCGGAGGACGAACAGATGGTGCCAGAGATTCTCGATACGGCGTTGAAGATTCTCTGTACGGCGCCGGAAAATTCCAGGACGGCGTTGCTGGAAGGAAGGGCATAAATGGAGCCTGGGCATATGCCTGAGGAACAGCCAAATTGTAGGCAAAATGACCAATGGGGCCCGCAGGCACACCAGAGGGGTACATGGCCCTTGCCAAGACACCATACATAGCGTTAAGATAGTGTGATGGGTCTTGACCTGGAGCCGGGAAAGGAGGATAATTCCCCGGCGCCGGCTCTGAAGCCGGTGTACCTGGAGTCGGGCCCGTCAGCGCCGACAAAGGAACCTCTTCAGGCTGCTCCTGGTCTTCTTGCTCTGGCTCGGCTTCACCCGGATCCGAAGAATGGACCGAATCCGAGGAGCCGGCGTCGGTGATAGAGAGACTTCGACTTCAGGAGACACTTTCTTCTCTGGCGAGACTGGATTTGAATGAGCAGGATCGACCTCACCTCTGTGACGTCGAGGAGAAGATGTCTTTGGTGCCGGTTCCTTATCAGAGTGATGCCTCGAAGAGTGCTTCTTTCTCTTATGTTTCTTCGACTTCGAATGTCCTGACGCCGACTTCGAGCCTGATCTGGATTCGGAACGAGATCTCGATCTCGATCTTGTTTTAGTCGCCTTATTATTCTTCTTCATTTTGGCAATAAATAACTTCGCATCCCTTTCCTTTAATGCCTTAGAGGTCATCCTCCTGCAACACGCACATCCTTCGACGTCGTGATCGGAAGATAAGCACCATATGCAATCCATGTGCAGGTCAGTGATGGACATCTGCTTACCGTACTCCCTGCAGGGCTTGAAACCAGATTTTCTCCCAGACATCTTCGAAAGGAAACGAGAAGAACAGACAAGAACAACTACAATAACAATGTTACTACGGAGAGTCCCAAGAAACCGTTGGCGTCGAGGGCGTGGAAAAAAGGGAACTGACGTCATCACGCCGACGAGGCCCTAATATGGATCCAGTGACGTCAGCGGGGTCGCGAGCGGAGTCGTACCCTCTGTGACGTCGTCCATGACCTCGCCGGCGTGGAGAGCTACAAAACTTACAGATTGGCTGATGCGCAGGGGATATTCACAAGGTGAGGTAACCACTGGCAGATGTACCTATCAGAAGGTCACTACACTAGCCTATCCTTGTCATTTTGTAAAAAAACAAAAAACAAATTTGGAACCCAGCCAATCCGGCTCTAGCACTCTCTAGAACATTCCACAGAGAGGCAAGTCCCTCAGATTTACGTAGCACAAGTGACAGTAAGTATAACATAGTAATAAGGGAAGTCTCTACGGGGAAGAGGTTGGGTTGCATGTGAATCTATGAAAGATACCAATACTGGATAACTGAAGTTACAGGTAAGTAACTTGTTTTCTTATCCAGTATTGGGGTATCTTTCATAGATTCACACGCCTGAATCAGAATAGCTAGCAGTAAAAAAATCCTAGTCCCTTAGCAGATGGTGGGTATTATATAGACCACATTAGACATTTGTCCAATATAATCGTAGACATATGCCACATCATAGGAGAGAGACATTAGAAACATTAACAATTAAAAGAGACAGCATTCAAAAGCATGAAACAGAATGGTCACCTCTCGAAAGAGTCCTACCTTACTTGAAAAGGTTGCGTAACACTGCTTGACTCAGTTTCTTTAGCTAAATCCAGACAGTAATGCCGTGCGAATGTGTGCACATTCTTCCAGGTTGCAGCACGGCAAATCTTTGCCAACGGCACTCTGCCAAAAAGAGCTGCCGATAATGACACAGCCCTTGTGGAATGAGCTTTAGGCTGCCAGACAAAGGACTTCCAGCTTTGAAGTGGCAAAATTGAATTGTTGATGCAATCCATCTTGCAATTGTAGACTTCGTCACTGCTGTACCTGGTTTTTGACCACCATAAGATACAAACAATTGATCTGACTTCGGAATGGATACAGTTTGTGATAAGTAGAATTTAAGGGATCTTTTAATGTCCAAAGTGTGTAAGGCCTTCTCAGTCGGGGTTGACGGACTGGGAAAGAAAGTACGTAAAATAATGGGCTCATTAAGATGGAACCTTTGGAATGAATGTAGGATTCGTCCTTAAGAGAACATAGTCATTGGTAAACCTTAGGTATGGTTGTTTGATAGTAAATGCTTGAATTTTGCTACTCTCCTCGCAGAGGTAAGCACCAATAAAAGCACAGTTTTCCAGGAGAGATATTTAAGTTCAGCTTTGTGCACAGGTTTGAATGGATGCTTCATGAGCTGAGATAGAACCAGAATAAGCCTCCATTCAGAGGGAGGAGCTCTGATGGGCGGAAAAGCCCTGAAAAGACCTTTTAATAATTGCTTGACCAAACGGTTGGAGCAGAGAGATGGGCCGCCAGTAGAACGTCTAAGTTGAGATTGTGGCCAGATGGATCTTAACGGAGCGAACATGAGTCCGGACTTAGCTAATGAAAGAAGATGAATGAATGAATGAATGAATGAAAATACTTGTAGAGCGCACTACTGCCGAGGCGTCTTGGTGCTAGAGAAAAATGAACAGAACACAATGCATACCAGAATTAACATTGAGTAAAAAGCCAGGTTTTAATTTCTTTCCTGAACAACATTCGATTAGTTACCTTTCTCAGGTGACCGGGAATTAAGTTCCATAACCTAGCTGCGAGGAGGGAAAAACGTTTTCCTCCCCATCTTTATCTTGGGAAGTTTGACCAACCCGAGAGTAGCCGACCTTAGATCGCGCATTGGTGTGTAGCGGGAAAACAAGGACTGCACATCCTCTGCCCCACCGCCAAACAGGGCTTTATGAACCAGGAAGAGCGATTTAAACTCGATGCGCCACCGCACCGGGAGCCAATGGAGTTGTTTTAACGAGTGTGAAGTGGGATGGTGTTTAGGTAAATTGAGCAACACTCTGGCTGCCGTGTTGTGAATTGATTGCAGTTTAGCCAGTTGTGCTGCACCTGCTCCTAAATACAGAGCGTTGCCATAATCAATTCTCGAAAGAATTGTGGCAATTATCACTGTTTTCCTCAAAATGAGAGGAATAAATGGGAGGATCTTTCTCAGACGTTTTTAGCATTAAAAAAAAGCAGATGATACTTGGTTAATCTGGGCAGCCCAATCCAGTTCTTTGTCAAACATAAAACCGAGATTTCTGGCTTTATTTTCTGGTACTGGGGAAACCCTGGCTGAAGATGGCCACCAGTGTTGATTCCAGATCAAGGTTTTATGACCAAACTCTAGTACTTCCGTTTTCTCGGTATTCAATTTTAGAAAGTTAGAGTTCGTCCAGGTCATCAAAGCCGAGATACAGTTAGAAAATTCCACTGCCATGACATCCGCTGCCTGGGTTACAGGCACTATCAGCTGAGTGTCATCAGCGTATGACACCAGCGTAAAGCCAAAGCTCTTTATTAGTTGTGCCAATGGGGCAACGAAGATGTTGAAAAAAATGGGGGATAATGCAGAGCACTGAGGGACTCCTCCGGGAAGCAAAAATTACTCCGACTGAAGTCCATCCCAATGGATAATTTGTTCTTTAGATGAAAGAAAGGAGGACAATAGGGCAAGAGCTGTACCCGAGATACCGACTCACGGTATCGAAGGCTGCTGTTAAATCAAGCAGGACCAGTATGGCCCTCCCACCCATGTCCGTAACCTTGCGTGTTTCTTCCACTGCCATAATCAGTGCTGTCTCCGTGGAATGATTTACACGGAAGCCATCTTGGGTATTGTCCAGAATGTTGTAAGTTTCTAGATATGATGTTATCTCCACATTCATGGCCTTCTCAAGAACTTTGGCAGGGATCGGTAAGCAGAAGATTGGACGATAGTTTATTCATCTAGTGGGTCCATTTATGGTTTCTTTAGAAGGGGACGGATACAGACCTTTTTCAACTGTGAGGGATGGGCTCCTGTGGAAAAGATTGTATTTAGCACAGGGGATAAAACAGAACAGATTTCTTCTAGGGCCGATGTAATATAGACGGAGGACAAGGGTCCAAAGGGGAACCGGATTTAGTTGATACAAAACAAAAAAAAAGTAAATACATTAATAAATAAATACATAACACAATTTGACATAGAATGATAACACAATTACTGAGATAACCAATCTGCAAAAGGAGCCCAATTCTTAGATGCCAATAAACGCCTTCTCTTCCCCCGCAATAGCATCACAGATGACTCTAATTTGTGCCATGCAAGCATCCTAGCTTTCCAATGAATAAAAGTGGGAGTTTCAGGATTTAGCCATTGCGATGTAATAAAGAGTCTAATCATGGCCATTGTAATAAACAAAAATGCAGACAAATGCTGTGATCTTTGTGGGCCAATTGAATATTCGTATCCGATTATTATTAACTCATTAACTCAGCTGAAAGCTTAATCGGGATTGAAAGAGTTTGATTAAGAAAGCCTTCAACCTCATTCAAAAAGGGGCTTAAGTTTGGGCATGAGTAAAACATGTGTATAGCATCAGCGGGGCTCCTTTTACATCTAGGACAGAAACCGCCACTAACTGATCTAAGAGTCCCCCAACTGGCTATTTTTGCAGGAGTATAGTACAGATTGAACATAGCCATATAGCTTTGAGTGCGAAGTGAGCCGGAGACAAGAACAGATCTGGCTAGTTAAAGTGGAATTTGCAGATCTAGTGTTGGGATACCAAATTTGGTAGCCCACTTTATGTTCTGAATTGATAGATCATCTGGGAGCTCTGATAAAAGACTTTGATATAGAGTACCAATTCTAGACACCTTACGAATTAATTCAATTATATTAATTTTGACATACAAATTAGGATATCTAGAGATATTCTTATCGAAAAAGCTCCTTATCTATAGATACTTGAAAAAATAGCTAGAGGGTAGATGAAAGATGGCGGCCGTGACCTCGGCTGAGTAGGTTGGTGGCAAGCTCTCCCGGACCCCTATCGCCTCCCGCCTTGATTATCCCATCCCGAGCAACACGACTACAAACTCTGCTCTATTAAACCACTGGCCTGGTCGTTTCTTACGTACATGGCGCTCACCTCCCGTTTGGAGTACCTGAGACGGCGTCTCTTCATCAAGGCGCTGTGGAGCTGGCGGGCTGCTCTGCATTCTCCCGCGTTATCAACGGCAGGAAGCTTTCCCTCAGTGTTTAGCCGCATTCAGAAGCAAAGCCTCATTGAAGGAATGCCACCGAAGACCACAGGGAAAGGTGCAGAAGCCGCCTCGAAAGTGCGCAGCTCCGCACGGAATGCAGCTGAAGGGGAATTAAAAAACCCGGCTCTTGGCTCGGCTTCGATTTCAGAGCAGCGAACTGTCTCTAAGTCCCCGCCACCTCCGCCCTCTTCTATCAGCATTTCACAGCTTCCAGCATCAAAAACGGGGCAGAACACGGCAGGGAAGAAGCAACAGAACCAGACGCTTCCAGACCTGTTTAATCTCTCTCTTCAGAAGCAGAAGACCTTTGGTAAAGGAAAGCCGACGCCTCAGACTACTGCCGGTAAGGAAATAAGTAACAAGACTGATACTGTGTCTCTAGTATCACAGCCACAGTTATTAATACAGCACCCGGACTCTGTGCCTATAAATGCTACTGTAACCTCAGATTCTCATCCACAGCATATCTCTCAGCAACCTAACTTACTCAATACGGATCTAGGTGCTGTGTCTACTCAAAACCCAACTGACACATCCAATGCTGCATTAACACTTTCCGCCCAGTGCATCCTGGGAACTGTAGTCCAAACACCTATACAACAGGATGCACACTTAGTTTCTCATTTGGATCAGGCTCCTAACCATTTATCCAACAATGGCATAGCTATTGTCCCAGAGTCTGGTTTCGATTCAAGGGGGTCAGTAAGCACTGAGGCTACAGATCATTTTTATTCAGTTTCTGAGCACTCATCAGTGGAGGAGGATCTGGAACTTGATGCTGAACCCGAATGGTCTGATTACGACAGTGAGGCAGGGGACTGGCGCCTCAGTGAGGCTTCTAAGGATTTGAATTATGTAAGCACTGTTAACACAGTCCGTAAGGTATCCCACCCTAAGGGACCGTCAAACGCTGTTGGTATACAGAACATATCATTGGATCAATCAGGAACTAACTGCGGAACAATACCTTTTAACCCCTCTGGTTTGGTTATAGAATCTCTCGAGGAAGTTACTCTTTCCACAATCTATCATACTATTATTTCTCATCGAGAGGCTACAAGACAGGAGAACATTCGCACACAGGGGGCGTGTCGCAGAATGCAGAACTCTTTGCGTCGTGTAGTGAAAACTTGCACTGATATCGCTTCTAGGGTTGGGGCAGCCGAGGAACAGATTTCTGCGCTAGAGGATGCAGTGGGGGCCCAGAAAGACCTTACAACAGAGATAAAGGAACAGCGCACTGACATATTATGGAAACTCACTGATTTAGAGAATAGAGCGAGAAGAAACAATTTAAGAGTTTTAGGAATCAAAGAAAATATGGAAGGTAGAGATCCCAGGCAGTTTATAGTTGAGCTTTTTGCAGAGGTGTTCCCAGAAGTGACACAATGGGACTGGAATCTTGAAATCCAGCGGGCGCACCGCTTTCCATTTCAGCAGCGCCAGTCCGCAGCCTCTGACTCAAGTAAAACACTTCCCCGCGCTATTTTGATCTGTTTCAACAATTTCCTTGCACGGGAGAAAATATTTGATCTTGCTAGACCAGATAAGAAGCGGTCAGCGAAGGGATCTCAATTTTTTGTTTGGCCGGACTTCTGCCCAGCTACAGTTGAGAGACGGTGGCACCTTCGTCAGCTGATGCCCTTGTTTCAGGCTAAGGGTGCTCAAGTGTTCTTACTCTTTCCATCTAAGCTGAAAGTCATTTGTAAAGGGCAGACCAAGTATTTCACTTCAGAGATATTGGCCAAGGAATTTCTGGGTTCTATCTAGTTTGCATTGCTCTAATTAACTTAATTTGTATTCACTAAATCTCGGATCAGTCTGGGATGGGGTTTCTGCTTATTTTGAAATCGTTAATGATTTAGAGGACCTGACAGATAGTATGTTACTGGTTGCTTTTTGTCTTTCTCTATTCGTCTATTTGGTAGTCAGGTCTTCCGCAGCGCTTTAATGGGGGGAGGCCCCGGGCTTCGGGAGGCTTTGGATCTCACCAGCCTGACCATCAAAAGACTAAGGTCCTGTTGCTCTACATGGGGGGTGGGGGGTTAGCGGGGTGTAGAAGATGGGGGTGTTGGTGGTGGGTGGTGGGGGGTGGTTTGGGGGGTGGTGTTTTGGTGGTGGGGGCTCAGGAGGTTGTTTTTTGTGTATTATACTCTTTGGGTTCAGGAAGCATGAATGATACGCTAATGACTCAAATGTTCTTTATATCATGTATTTGGTTGTTTATAGGCCTTGCCTTTTCTACATACAGCATTATTAGTAAATTGAGTTTTGCAGCCCACCGGTTTCCCTATTTTTTGAATGGCGGGGGGTAGGTTACGCTGTGTTACATGGAATATCTGTGGTTTAAATGATCCCAAGAAGCGTAGGGTGTTTTATAAGATACTTCAAATTCTGCAGGCTGATTTAGTCTGCTTACAGGAGACTCATATTTCGTGGACTAAACGTACCTGGTTAAGGTTCCCTGGTTATGAGCTGATTGCCTGCTCTAGGCAGACGTCTACAATTAGGGGGTGTCACTATTCTCTTAAAGAATGGGATCGGTTCTGTTAAGAGATTGAAGGTAGATAATTTTGGTAGATGGGCAATTGTGGAACTTCTGGTGAATCGATCTCTATTATCAGTTTGCTCAATTTATGCCCCCAACCTTGATGACCCGCAACTTTTCCGGAGTCTAAATCTGGAACTGGTGGGATGGTCCCATCCAGCATTATTTACCGGTGATCTTAATATTAATCTTTCTAGTCAAATAAATCTCCTTACCTATCGTAATTATTCCGGCAGGAAGCCTCAAGTATTTAAGGCTCTCCAATTTCTTGTGTTGGATCATGGTCTTATAGATCTATGGCATTTTCACCACCGAGACTTGGATGGATATACATTCTATTCTGCTCCACACAAAAAAATGGTCCGCCTTGACTACGCTTTCATCTCGGATCAAAATGCCGCTCTGGCATCTATTGAGGTTGCTCCCAGGACCATATCCGATCACAATCCCTTAATTATAGATCTCTTATGGAACCGTCCTATCAATCAGATCCGGCCCTGGACCTTTGAGAGAAAGCTTCTTATAGATTTGCAATATCAGGACTGCATGGCCATTTGGATTCCAGAATTCTTTAATATAAATAGGGGTACCTCTTCTGATTCCATTGTCGGGGATACATTCAAAGCGGCCCTACGTGGGGAAACAAAAAACTTTGCTTCCCATCGTTGGAAACAGACACAGCAGTACACTAAAGACAGACTTAAAGATTTGCAACAAGCTGAACTTGAGCTCTGTCATAATATTCGTTCGGGCCAGGATGTATCAAATAGCCTCAATGCGGTTGCTATAGCTAAATCTAATCTGCTAGACCCTTTTTATCAAGATCTAGCAGCCAAATATGTTCAATTTCGTACGCTAATGTATGAGTTTGGGGAAAATTCTGGCAAGGTACTCGCAAAGAGATAACAGCAAAGGGCCATCGCGAATCAAATTGTCCGAATTATAGATCAACAAGGTTCTCTTTTTTTTTTTTTTAAACCTTTATTTGGAGACAAGCAGGGTCAAGGGAAGTGCATACACAATACATACAGACATTCATGGCCATTACAATGGTACGTTAGAACCAAAAAACTGATATACAAGCCAGTACAGGACAGCAGACCAGTCAATACAAGGAGCAACATCGGAATGCACAGTGCAAATTAGAGAGCAATGATCCAGTATGTTCAGGCAAGCTAATGACACAATATAATACGGACACAGTCGATTAGCGTGCAATAAATAAAAACAAAGGAAACACAGATGTAAGGGACACATAAAATAAGGGTACCCGACAGGGACACGACCTCAGTTCCCAGCCATAAACTTGTCGTTAGGGGAACTACAGCCCCCACTAGCTCGCATGGAAAGGAGACAGCGCAGCCTCTCCCCCAACACTGGGAGATCAGCAGGTGTAATGTAAAATCCCAGCCCATCAGGATGCCATCAACCAATCCCTTCACGGTCCCCTGATTCAGAATCAGAGTCCTGCACAGCTCTGGTTAGGAGGTACACCTGAAGCGGGCTCCAAAAGTCCTTCGGTCTGCATCGGACAGGCATAAGGTCAGAAAAGACGTTGTATTGATCCTGACAGTATATGAGGTCAGTCACCCAATCCTGAAAGCGCGGCACCCTGCCACGACCCCAGCAACAAGCAACCCTACGCCTAGCCAGCAGCAGGGCCACGTCAACAAATCTACGGTGAGAGGCAGGCACGTCCTTAGAGTAGCCCAGCAACATCACTAAGGGGTCAAATGCTACTCCATCCTCCGCCATAATCTGCAGGGCCTCATGAACCTGAGTCCAATATTCCAATACACCCGCACAACTCATCAACAAGGTTCTCTTCAGGAAACTCCGGGGGGGGGGTCCTAGATGCTTTTAGGAGTTTCTACACTAAATTATACACAGAAGACCCTAGTATGTCTCAAAACCAAATAGCTCTAGATGATTTTTTTTACCCCCTAGATACCAGGCGTGTAACATTAGAACAGAATGAAGTCCTTTCCGCACCCATTAGTTGGGATGAGATAGAAATTGCTATCAAATCTCTTTCTAATGGTAAGGCAGCTGGCCCTGATCTTATTCATCTTGAGTTTTATAAAACATTTTCGCAGCTGTTTAAATAAGATATGCTATCTGTCTTTAGGGCTGCTCAATCTGGGGTTATTCCCGATTCTTGGCGCCGAGCCACCATCGTGTTGTTTAAAAAAGAGGGCAAAGATGAGTTAAATCCCGCTTCATATCGGCCGATTGCTCTTCTTAATACTGATAGCAAGATCTATTCCAGAATCTTAGCGTTCAGATTAACACAAGTCATAGCTCCTTTAGTTTCAATTAGGCAACGTGGGTTTATTCCCGGAAGGAACACAACAGATCACATTCGGCGCGTCATCGCCCTTCTTGACTGGGCCCAGGCTACGAGTGCTCCCCTCGGGGTGATCCTGTTGGACGCCGAGAAGGCGTTTGACAGGGTCTCCTGGGGGTATCTTTGGGCAGTAATGCACTGGAAGGGATTCTCTCCTGGGTTCATACAGTCCCTTCAGGCACTTTACTTAGCACCAACCGCTACTATTCGTATTTCAGGGAGAGAATCTACTCACTTTTCCATCAGCAGGGGGACTAGACAGGGTTGTCCCTGTTCCCCCCTGCTTTTCACTCTGTTTATCGATCCTTTCCTGAATTTGATCGAAAACTGCCAGGAGATCACCCCAGTTAGGGTCCGCGGAGTGGACTACAAGGCATTGGCATATGCCGATGACATTGTTGTTTTAACTGATAATGTTGGCTCATCTTTCGTTGCATTAGAGAGAATCGCAGCTCAATTTGGTTCTCTGTCTGGGTATAAGCTTAACATCTCAAAGACCCAAATAATTCAATCAAAAGATATGCCCTCTTCTCAGGTTCCCATAGTTAAAGAGGCTACATATCTTGGGATTCAGATTTCTGCAGATGTGGAGCAGATTCCAGATCTAAACTACCTTCCGGTAATTGATTCTTTACATAGGAAACTAGAGAGAATGGACCACCTACATTTTTCTTTATATGGACGTTGTAATATCTTGAAAATGCTCGCTCTTCCAAAGTTTTTATATCTTTTTAGGTCCATTGCACTTCTAATTTCCAACTTAACATTGGGGAAAGCTGATAGAATATGTCAACGGTTTCTTTGGGGCTATCGTAGGCCGAGAAGGGCTGCCAAATGGACATGTCTTCCCCAGGAGCGAGGTGGCTGGACTGTTCCCAACCTGGTATATTATTACTGGGCCGCTCTAATCCAACATTTTGGCCTTCCCCTTTTAGGGGATAATGTTGAGATTCCTATTTATATGTCCCCATCCATATATGAAATAGCACTTGGGGATGCTGCCAAGGGGGTATTGACATGTGTGCTGGAACGCAGTTATTTCAAAAAAACTAAATTTAAGATTTGTTGGGTATTATTCTAAGTATGGCAGAAAATTCGCTCTCGTCTTGCTATCCCAAAACTGAATTATTATACCCCATTTGATGCCTCTGCCTTGCTTTCTCCAATATTTTCTGATGGTATGATGATGAAATGGAGGTCTTCCGGGATTAAGGGAATTAGGGATTTAGTTCATTCTGATCAGCTGGCCCCTTTTTAGGTTTTGCCTGGCGAAAGATGCGCTCTGCGCATCTTTTTCGCGCAGGCGAAAACCTAATGAGTATGGTACGGGAGACAGGAACGGCCCCCGTCTTTCATTGGCTAGCTCCATAAATGGAGGCTAGCCATTGGAAGACGGGCCTGTCCGTCAATGCCGGACCAGAATTCGGGGGCGTTCCCGAGAATTTTTGGCGTTTGGCTACGTAACGCTACGTCAGCCAAAAGCCGGGAACGCCCCTGAATCTGCTCCGGCATTGCCGGAACCTGCCTTCCTGCTCCTGTTAGCGTTGATTGGTTGAACTGCGTGGACGTCACTGCTGGTCGAGAGCCCCCGCCCATCTCCGCTCAGAGCGATCCGCGAGGGAGCCCACTCCTCGGGAAACTTCGCCGCCCGCCTGCCTGAGCTAGAGACGGGCCGCCACGCTGCCCGCGGCGACCCGGAAGTGACTAGCCGGCCGGCCAATCCTAGCGTGGCCGGACGGAAGTGCCCGCCCCCCCGCAGCCCCGGGGAAGAAGGAAGACGGCAGCCCAGGAGAAGAAGTATGGCGGCCCACGCGGGGTTCCCGTGGCCTGGAGGGAGCCCCGGGAGAAGCGGAGGACGTTGCCGGTCTCCCATGCTGAAGAGGGAGACCGGAGAAGTGCCCAAGAGATTGCCGCCGTCGCAAGGAGCGCCCACCAGGTAAGTCGCATCTCTGTCTGGGGTATTTTAAAGGGCAGGGTGAACTGTAGGTGGAAAATGTACTTCTTTGTGGTTCGATGCGGGAGACTGTTAGGCACCCGCTAATTATCATTTCTGAGGAACCTGTTTGCAGTGGCTGCTGTCGACATGCACGCTAGCATCTCTTGTCACCTCCAGCTGAGGGATACCTGTGGCGGATTACTTTCCGTAGCTAGCCAGTTCCACCAACAGTAATGGGAAGTGTTGTACTCTGTTGTACTGAAAGAGGCAGCCCTCACTGGTTGTGCAGCTTTTTCATGGCTCTAGAGGGAGAGACGGTGGTAGAGTCCAGGGTATGACAGATTTAGCAATCCTCGTCCTCTTCATCACTCGATATAGCTGCCACCATGCTGCTTTAGTTTTCCCCTAAACGTGTAACATAGGTCTTATGAGGGAGAATCCGATTTTGCTCATCTCACTGACGTGCCGTTACTCTGGAACAGCAGGTCTTTCAAATTGTTCAACTTGGTTACGCCCCTTCCCTTTTTGTCCAGCCCTCCACATGTATCACCAGTAGGGGGGTGGGTGATAGCGCCTCCATCCAAGGCTCACATCTTGGCGGTGGATAGACGTGAGCTCTGGCCTTCTCCTAGCAGTCTTGGCCTGTGGGGGTGGGTGTGGTGGGAGTGATACATGGCCTGTAAGAGTGGGGGGAGGGGGTGGACACACGTGAGCTCTGGCCTGCTCCTAGCAGTCTTTGCCTGTGGGAGTGGTGGGGGTGGACACACGTGAGCTCTGGCCTGCTTCCTTGCAGTCTTTGCCTGTGGGAGTGGTGGGGTGGAAAGACGTGAGCTCCGGCCTGCTCCTAGCAGTCTTGGCCTGTGGGGGTGGTGGGGGTTCACATGGCTTGGGGTGGAGGGCGAGGGGCTTTCCCAGGATTCTTTTGGTTTTAGTTCAGCTGCTTAACCTTCAACTTCCTCCTGCAGCCAGCTGAGGCCGTGACCTCTGCCCCCTGGGACAATGGCCGCCTTCCCCATCTCCAGGCTGTTCCATGTGCTGGGGCCATTTTCCCTTCACTAACGTGTCAGGTCTGGGATGGATTGGATTAACCCTTGGCTGCTTGGATTCAATACAGTTTCAGAAAGGCGATCTTCCTGCAGGCTGCTCAGTGCAGTTGTACACTGGTGTGTCTCTGGCCTTTCTGCCCCTGCATGTCTCGTCTGTCTGTTTGTGTCGTGTATGTGTTTGGCTGTGTACTACATGTTAGTCCTTGCGTCACTCTGGCAGCCTCTATGTCAGTCTGTTTGTTTCTATCTCTCGTGCCCGTCCTTGGCTCCCTCCGCCGGTGTGTGTCCTGTCTAGCTGTCAGCCTGCCTGTTTCACTGTGTGCTGTCTGTCTGTCAGTGTCAGCGTCTTTGTGAGTTTTTCTATCCTGAGTGTTCAACCTGCCTCTCTCTGTGACTTACTTACCCTTTCAGGTTTCCCCTTGCACCACAACTTGTCTGGACCTATTGTGGGCATACCAAGAACCTACAGTGGCTAATGACCCACCCTATTGCTTGTGGTTGGTTGGTTTTATTAGTGTTATCATTGTACGCTTCTTATCAATTAGCTTGCACTTTCCTTTATCCAAGCTTGTCTATCTCCCCAGGAGTATATCCTCTTTACCATGTCTCTGGTTTGCTGATGTCTGTCCGTCAACTGCTCATTTTTAGGGAAATATTTTTTTCTTTTTGCCTAAGCACTCCATGAGAGTTGATGTGTTTTCCAGCTGTCTCCCTTGTGTGCTGATTTTCCTTTCCCTGTCCACTCCCCATTGCTCCCCTTCTCCTGTATTGCC
Source organism: Lissotriton vulgaris (assembly GCF_964263255.1). Lineage (NCBI taxonomy): Eukaryota > Metazoa > Chordata > Amphibia > Caudata > Salamandridae > Lissotriton > Lissotriton vulgaris. The sequence continues at coordinate 661,776,699 of NC_141691.1, forward strand.
TCCCACCAGCCCCCAGGGTCATCACCTCCTTTCTATTATTTTAAAACATTTTATTTTCATTTATTTTTCGTTTAGGGCCGTACGGGGCAGCATAATGGTGCCGGTCCCTCTGCCTTAAAAAACAAGCATAGTACTTTTCCACAACTTTTTTCTTCTTTATGTACTCATCGATCTCTGTCATTACAGCCATGTAATTGCACCTTTTCTTTCCTTGACCATGGTGCACAACATGCAATTGCTTGTTAATTTTGTTTATTTGTCTCTGTGTACCCCGTATACACGTTTCACGACAGACAGAGCTCAAATCTATGCCAGAACTTCCCATATCCCTTAAAATCAAAATAGACTGCGTTCAGCAGAAACCAAACAAAAGATCACACATTTCAGGCGAAGGCTTGCCAAGCATGCTGCTTCAGTTTTAAGAAGGCACTGAGTTGTAGGCAGCACCTTCTATGAAATATGTAGTGTAACAAAGCATCTTCTGAAGGTTGACATTAAGTTATGATTTAATGTCTTTACAGAAACATAATGTGATTACAGAAAAGAAACGTGTGTTGTATTCTCTTGCTTGTGTTGTGTAGGCAGGGATGGCCTTCACCTGTTTGGACATGCTCATTTCTGGAGTTTTTACTCCCCCTCTTGGATTGATGGTCCTGTTGCATATATAAATGCACCGAAGGGGACTTATCTCCCTCCGAGAGGTAACAGTTCCCAAAAGCAGGGTTTATGTCTTGTTTTCATTTAAACTAAGCACATTGGCATTCATTCAGGGCTGAATTTCCTGGAATTATCCCTGACAGCTGCTAGATTTTGCTCAGGACTTTATGATAAGTGGATCACCACCTGGGTGTCATCAGCACAGCGATGAAATTAGAAATCTGGCGTCTGGAAAAGCTTGCAAAGTGGTAGACCATGGAAGTTAAATAGTGGTGAGAGCTGTGACCCTTGAGGGGCTCCGTAGTGCACTGCTATGGGAGGGCAATCCTGTTCTGTACCTGTTCCAAGATCCCACCACTTCCCTAATGTATGTCTGAAGATTGGAGAGAGTGGCGATTTCGAATGCACGACAACCTAAGAAGCACAGTGAGGGTGTGGTTTAAGATGAGGGTAAAGGATGGTTGAACCTCAATAAGGCACATTTCCAGCCTCATTAACAAACTCACAGGGTCTTGTTCGCCTCTCTTTGTGTTAACACAGAGAGAGGTTTGTCAACCAGTGAAAGACGGTAGGTTGACGCCCCTCTTCTGCATGATAAAAAACACATGGTTCTGAACTTAGACTCCTCATGTCATCAAAGTAGGTCAACATGTTTCAGCATTCTGAAAAAGTATTGGAGCTTTCATCAGGACTAAACTCACTCATATTGATAGAGAATACAACAAAGATCACAGTTGACTTCGCTTAGACTTCCAAAAAGGATATGTATCAATTATTTCTACAGTATAAGGTGCGTGCTTCCTTACACCTCCACTCATCCATGAGATGTGCCTTTGCAAGGAGTCCCACTAGGCCCGAGATCTGACTAGACTTGCACTTGCTCAGTGCCAGGATACTTTCTCGGTGATAGTGCACTCTAGAAATCTGCATAACATAAAACTTAACAAAACTTGCTTAACTCTAGGATTCAGCTGGGATCCAGCTTAAAAACACAGTGAGACACTGTGCATGTGGGAGGGGGGCACGAGGAATCTTATGCTCCTAGTCTGTCATTGGCTTCAGGATGCCAGACTCCTCTCCGAAACCTATTTCAAGGCACCTGATTACTTCCAGACCCTCACAAATGCACCCAGGTGTACATGAGAGGAGCAAGGAAGGCAAAGCTGTAAACCAAGTTCAAGGCTCACAGGTGTGGGTGAGAGAGAAATCACCGGAGGGATGCTGAGCATACCTACTGAGGAGGATTTTTTTTGTTTCCTACCTGTATTAAGGATGTTAGGTTCCATGTTTTTCTCCTAAAGAGTACTTAGACCTTTTGGGTAAGACTAGTCTATCATGCTCTTGTTATTACAATAGGGGGCATTAAACAAAACCTAACCATCACTAGCAGTGCTACTTACTACCTCCACATAGTGCCAGTCCCAGATTTAATATTTGTTTTTGTGTGGCTGTTGCATGAGTCAAAGTGGAGCATACAGGAGTGTCCATTCACCTACTCGCTCTAAAAGTCTTTGTGTCTCCAAAGCTGAGGCAAGTGTAGCCCCAAAAAGGCCTTGCATCACAAAGCACCAAACTCAGGTTAATGTATACAAAGAGGGCAAGATGCAGTGATGGGGCATCGGGGAGGACACCAAAAATCCCATGGACTTAAAACAAAGTAAGACGTACTAACCGAGCGTCACTTTGTATCACATCTTAATGCCAAACAATACCAGGCGCACACATGGAGCATGCGTAATAACACATTATAATCTTACACATGACGTGTCATTTTTACAAAATTACTCATTTTAAGTACCTTATACTTGGGGGGGGCTTTGTGTGGCTGTGTGTGTGGGGGGCTTTGTGTGGCTGTGTGTGTGGGGGGCTTTGTGTGGCTGTGTGTGTGGGGGGCTCTGTGTGGCTGTGTGTGTGGGGGCTCTGTGTGGGTGTGTGTGTGGGGGGGGCTCTGTGTGTGTTTGGGGGGCTCTCTGTGGGTGTTTGTGTGTGTCATTTGCGAGATAAAGCTAGTGGCATTGTAAATGACAATGCCATTTATTTATGTTAAAAAAACATAAATAAAAATAATGTCAAGAGCAATGCCAATAGCTCTAACTTTAACAAAGGCAAAACCATTGCATTGTAAATGCTTGTTCTTATTTGAAGGAGGTTTGCTACTTTTTCTTCTGCCAGAATCGAAAATTGGGGTAGACCATGCTCCCCGACCCTGAGAGTAGACTGCACAGGGTCTTTACCCTTGATGTCATCTGCTGCTCTGGAGAGTTCATTCTACACCAACTCGACTTTGTTCTGAAAGAATCTGGCTAGTTTGTGTATGAAATTTTGGTTGGGAGTAAAGATTACATCCCGAGGACACTTCATTAGTGCAGTAACTGTTTGAAACAGTTCCTTAGGGACATTAACCGCCTCTTGAATTTTAACAGTAAAGAAAGCAGTTTTAGCCTGGATAATTGCTTTCTTATATTCTTCAAGCGCCCCACAGGAAAGCTTCTTCTGTGTGGCATCGTATTGTGATCTTCAGGCACGCTCTTTTTGTCAGCATTTAATTTTAGCTGCTTTAAGTTCTGCAGAGTACCATGGGGACGAAACCTTTTTCGGTTGCACTTTTAGGATCTTTTCTGGGGCTATCTAATTAGAAGCCTTATTAAGCCAATTATGGAATTCCATGGCTGCTTGATTTGCATCAAGGGAAATCACAGGCCTGGCATCAAATGCAGACACTAGATAGTTTATTTACTGCCTTCCGTGCACAATATTTCCTCACCAGAGGTCTACATCTCCGTTGGTTGGTTACTGTTTTCAAAACTACTGTAAAATACACTGCAGCATGATCAGTCCAAGGAAGAGGAGCGACCATGTTGACTTCCATCCTAGGCTTACTGGTAAATAATCCATCAAGTGTAAGTCCTGCTATATGGGTGGGTTCACACACAATTTGTTTTAATCCAAAGCTAGCAAGAATATCAAGAAAATGGATAGTATCTGAGTTATTGTTATCTTCCAGATGAAGATTAAAATCTCCAAGGATGGTAAAGCTATCCGTATCAGTGCAGGATTCCAGGAATGTCTGAAGGGAAAGGGAAAACGGAGATGTGGGGCCAGGGGGCCTGTAAATTAGTTGACCAGCAAAGGTTTCTAAATTCTTAGATAGTAAAAGAATTGACATAGCTTCCGCGCCTACTAAGGACTCAGCGGAGATCATGACTGTAAAAAGGGAACAAAAAATTATTGCTATTCCTCCCCCTTTCCTGTCAATGTTGGCAATGACATAACCAGTAGGTAAGGCAAGTTGCCAGTCAGGATCACTGTTTTCATTAGCCCAGGTTTCAGTAAGGAAAACAATATCAGGGTCCTCTACTTGAATGAGGCATTCTAGATAGAATTTGTGTTTCACCATAGATCTTGTATTGAGTAAGATGCACTTAATAGCCTTCGAATTGTTGGTTGAGGGGAATGGAACTCACTCCCCATAAACCATAGGCTTGACAATATTGGCATGATGGTTGCTGTTAACGCTACTTTTAGTGGGTGCTTGTACATCATTGATAATAGAGGTCGAATCATTCGCCCTCCAGCCGCATTGATTGCAGCAGAGGGACGGGAGAGGGATGGAACTCAGCGATACCTCATGAGATGAATCCAGATTAGGCCTGAGTGAAATGTATATTATGCTGGTGTAATCTCAGGTATTTACTGAACTTTCATGTTATTTGGATGCGTGATATTTTTGTCATCCTGGATAATGTAAAATGTTGCTTGATTTTTGTTTGCCTGACACTGGATCGGACAGAAAAGAACAAAACCACTTAGGTGGATGGCTTGCTCTATGTTCAGAAGTATTCCGATTGAAATATTCTGCATGACTACACACAGGAGTACAGCTATGTGACTGAGTTGACAAGGGCAAACCCTTCTGTAAGTATTGTCTTGAAATCAGCATCCTTCTCAGTCTTTGTATTATGAATCATAAGCCACAGGCCACGAGTGTGAGAAGTCACTGCCCATCTGGTTTGAAACTTGTTGACGGACATTTTGTCTGCCCCACCACAGGTTCTGTGGCTCAACCATTGGGCAAGAAGCTGTTTAGGACATTACATATGCCAACCTGGTGCTTGTTTGAGGTCAATTCCAGTCCTGGGCTACAGTATAACAAATACATCACTAGCTATAATTAACAAAAATACATCTCTAGATATTCAAAATAGAATGGGGAGAAACACCACATCAAACATTTTAAGTAAATTTAGATACTAAACTGCTGGTGTCTTGACATACAACTCTGAAAGCTGTACCTAACATGTCTGGTGTAGTACTTTGATGAGAATATTGCAATGTGGTAACTCATTGATGCGAAGTCTGTAAACATAAACACATGAGGGCTTCAGAAAACTCCCTCTAACTATACCAGATACTCAGATGCCAGATACAGGGGAAATATCTTTACTATGCAAAACCAAACTGACCTTCTCAGCCATGACAAGCTGTTCCTGAACTTTTAAAAGGTTATGCTTTGTTGACACCAAGCTCTCTTCCAAGTATTTCTTGTTTGCTGTATTATCATTCATAGACTTTTCAAAGTCAGATTTCAGAGCTGCCACTGTCTTTTCCAAACTATTTATTTCCTGTGTGTTGTGCGAAACCTATGAGAGAAATAAATAGAAGCATGGTCAGTTATGAACATATTTCATCACTACTACGACATAATTTCAACTAAACTGATTTAGCCATTCCATTCCTCTCAAGACAAATGGGAAATACGAGCTTAAGACACTATCCAGCTTTATCTTCAAAGGGCTAGACTTTTCAGGCAGTACAACAATAGATATCATCACAACTGTTACACATGTGAACTAGAGTACACTAGTAGGCAATCTGGAAAATCGCTGAATGAGAGCAAATGAAGATGTTCAGGCTACAAACAATTGTTCTTCAGAAAGAGTTTAAACCGTGGAAAAAAGAACAAATAAATTAAAAATGGCCTATTTCCATATGTCCAACAAAAGGCATCATCAGAGCTACATAATCAGTTATACCATGTTAATAATGCACTCCTAACCCCATCTACAAATTGCCACTTGCCATGAGTTGGGGATTAAGCCACTTATTCCCTATTCACTCTAAACAATGAGAAAAGATTCTTGAAAAACAGTTCAACTGTATTTATTTTGGTTTCACAATCCAAATGAACAAGTCGATAGGCATTTTCTTGAAATGATATGTCAAGGAGCAGGGGAAAGAAACAAAGCTGCCCTTTTGCTAGCCATTTAAATACCAGGAAATTACTTCTCATCAATTAATGTTACCAACTGAAGGTGGGTTGCATTCAAAGATAGCACGACACACGCTTGTTTGTAAGGGGGTCACTGTGAAAAGCATTAGTTACCCCAAAGTGATACTGAATGATGTATACAACAAATAGGCATTGTGCATAAAAAAACACAAGTTACCTGCACAAGGTAGCTCTCCAGTAATTATATTTTTCATTGATTCACATGCTTGAATCTTCTTCGTAGTCAATGAGGGAGTCCCACAGTAAATTTAATAATCAATAACAAGAAAAAGCATTAGCATTGTTAGCCGTTCACATCTTTTGAAAAACGGCCAAACTGTAGCCAGATTGCAGTTTCTGAAGCACTCCTCTGCTAAAGAGTCACCATTCCTCAGATTTCTCAGCACTAGTGTAAGGTAATATTTGTGAGGTATGAAAGAAGTAAGTAAGTAAGATTTTTCTAATGCGTGCGAATGCCGAGGCATCTTGGCGCCAGCGTCCTAGAACTGAGCTGAAAACGAGAGGAGACCTACTTAGTTCTGGAGACAAAAAGTCAAGTCTTTGTAGATTTCCTAAAAAAAGCCCCCTATTCATTTGCGATCTCAGTGAGAAAGGCATGGAATTCCACGGCTTACAGGATAAATATGAGAAACATCTACCAAACCTCGATTAGCCTTTTTAATATTTAGGAATAACTACTAATTTAGTAGCGGCTGATCAAAGGTCACGTCTGGGGCATTCCAAGCAAAGGTTTTCTGAAAGAAGAGAGGGCCAGTACCTTGCAGTGCCATGTATATCATGCACAGGACCTTGAATTTCCCTCTTTCCCTAACAGGCAGCAAGTGAAGGTCCCGAATACTCTTTGGAATGGGGCTACATTTGGGAATTTTTAGAAGTAGGCGGGCTGCTGCGTTCTGCAACGATTGTAGCTTTGAAAGGTAACATGGATAAGTTACTTACCTGTAATCCTAGTTCTCTTCCTGGGGTAGCCTCATCAAAGTCATAAGCACTGAATATTCTCGCCCATGTGCGGGACCCCGGAAACAATATAAAAATATATATGTAAAAAACACATTTATCTCGTTCCAAATATATGTAAATACATATGTCATTTTTCTCACACCAATGCAGCTCCAAACCCAAGGCTAGACAATGTAAACACTTGTATATGTACAGCAATTAGAAAAGAAAACAAAACACATTAGGTCAAATAGTCCTTGAACTTTGTGTTTTAATGAGTAAAAACACTCATAAATTCTGTAAATTGCTCATAAAAGACATTGTCAGCCATAAGCTGCATTGAAAAGTGAATAACACAGAAAACTGAAAGCATTTTCAGTTAAAACTGGCACCGTGCCTTTAAGGCAGCCATGACCCCAGGCTTCCCATTATGCCTCAGGGGTGACAGTTAGGTCAGTTGTTCTTTGCATAACCCTGAAGTCAGGGCTAAACTACAAGTCAGAAACGTGAATCTCTCAATTACCTGGGGAGGAGGGCGGGTGTGCTTATGACTTTGATGAGGATACCCCTGGAAGAGAACTAGGATTACAGGTAAGTAACTTATCCTTCTCTTCCAGGGGATCCTTATCAATAGTAATAAGCACTGAATAGAATAGCAAGCCCATCAACCACCTGCAGGTAAATGAGAAGTACATGACCCAACTTAAAAAGACCAATCACAACAGCCCGAATCAGCTGTTAAACAGATTCCTCAAGGAGGCCTGGCCTACCTGGGTATCTGCTCTCGTGTCAGAATCAAGACAGTAATGTCTGGTAAATGTATGGACGGACCTCCAGGTCGTCGCCTTACAAATCTCAGACATGGGCACATTAGTGAGGAAAGCCGTAGTCACAGCATTCCCTCTGGTGGAATGCGCTCTGGGAGAAACCCCCAAGGGCTTCTGTGCCAGCTGGTAAGCAAGTTTAATACATGAAACGATCCATCTTGAGATAGAACGCTTCCAGGCAGCATGACCTGTCCTGATCGATCCATAGTTAACAGAGAGATGATCAGAGTGACTAATAACCTTAGACCCATCTAGATAGAACTTTAAAACTCTTTTCAGGTCTAAAGAATGCAGAGCCCCCTCAGCTGGTGTAGAGGGATTGGGAAAGGAAGTGGGCAGAGAAATGGTCTGATTTACATGAAAATCTGACACCACTTTAGGCAAGAAAGATGGATGCGTCCGTAGCACCACTCTATTCAAATGGAACACCGTATAGGGTTCAGAGGAACAGAGAGCTTGAATCTCGCTCGCTCTGCGAGCTGACGTGATTGCTACCAAAAAAGCTGCTTTCCACGAAAGAGGTTGTAAAGTATCTTTATGAATGTGTTCAAAAGGTGGACCCATTAGCTTCGATAGCACCAGGTTCAACTCCTAGGGAGGAGGAGGACGTACTGGAGGGTATACTTTCTTTAACCCTTGCAGGAAGTCTTTGACAGATGGTAACTGGAAAAAAAGAGGTTTGAGAAGGTGACCGCCTATAAGCTGTTATAGCAGCTAGGTGCACCTTGATGGAATTAAACTTTAAACCTGCTTTAGCCAGATATAACAGATAAGGAAGCACTGCTTCTTCCTGACATTGAACAGGATTATGATCATTCTGTATACACCACATAGAAAATCTCTTCCACTTGCATGCATAAGAATGTCTTGAGGAAGGCCGCCTTGCCTCTTTTAGATGTACATGCAGTCCTCTGCAAGCCCTAGATGCCTGTACTGTATGACCTCAGGAGCCATGCTGCCAAGTTCAGTGACGGAAGGTTGGGGTGGTAAATCCTCCCGTTCATCTTGGACAACAGGTCCGGCCTGCATGGTAACCTCTTGTGAGGAGTCACTGACAGGTGAATCAGGTCCTTGTACCACCATTGCCTCAGCCAGTCCGGGGCGATGAGGATCATCGTTGTGCACGAGTGTGTTAACTTGCTCACCACCTTCGGGATCAGCGGAAGTGGTGGAAAAACGTACACAAATTCCCCTGACCAGTCGATCAAAAGAGCATTCCCTCTCGTCCCTGGCCGGTAGAACCTGGAGGCGAAGTCTTGGCATTTTGTGTTTTGGTCGTCCGCTAACGGGTCTATGGTGGGACGACCCCAGGATTAGAAAATTTCTTCTACCACTGCGTCGTGTAGTACCCAATCTTCCTTGTCGTCGAAATGATGGCTTAGAGCGTCCGCCCTCACATTCTGCTCTCCTGGGAGGTGGACTGCTGTGATGGAAAACTTGCGATCCAGAAGCCAATGCCAAATCCGTTGTGCTTCCAGCGACAGAGTTCATGAGCGCGTTCACCCCTACTTGTTTAAATAGTACATCGTGGTGGTGTTGTCCGTCTGTACTAGACCTGAAGCTTCGTGAATCGAGGGAAGGAACGCCTTGAGAGCTAGGTGGACTGCTCTCAACTCCAGCATGTTGATGTGGTAGGTACTTTCTTTGTGCGACCGCAGCCCTTGCACCTGCAGTTGACCCATGTGTGCTCCCCAACCTAGAAGGGAAGCATCCATGATCAGAGTCTGCACAGGGGGAGGTTGATGCAGATTTTGTCTTTTGGTCCATCATGGAATGGAAGCTCGAGCTGCGTCTGAGAGAATGATCTGATCGTCCCAGCGAGCTGATTGCTGGTCTCACTTGTCCTCCAGATCCTGCTGAAGAGGACGCATTCGAAGTCTGGCATTCGGGACCAGGAAGATGCATGATGCCATCGACCCTAGCAGGGAGGCAATCCGGCGCACTTTCTGAGCCTTGTTGCGGAGCACCAGCTGACATTTCTGGGTTATCGAAAACTGTCTCTCCTCCGAAGGAAACACTTTTCCTACTTCGGAGTCTAGCAGAGCTAATAGGAAGTGAATCTTCTGGTGGGTTGAGAGACTGATTTTCCGAAGTTGACATGTAGCCCTAGTCGCTGGCAGAGCTGTATGCAAGTCTGAAACTGACTTCTTACGCTGTCTGGGGAGGGACCTTTCATAAGCCAATCGTCCAGGTATGGGTATACGAAGACCACTCTGCGGCGTAGAGCTGCTGCTACCACTGCAACACTCTTCGTGAACACCCGTGGAGCCGACTTCAACCCTAACGGCAGGACTTTGAACTGATAGTGGGAGGTCCCCACCCGGAACCGAAGAAATCTCCTGTGACTGAGGTTTATTGGAACATGAAAGTAGGCATCTTGGAGGTCCACCGAGCACATCCAATCTCCCCCCTGGGATGTGGATATATTTGGTGAAGCGCCAACATGCAAAATGTTTCCTTTTTGACGCACAGATTGAGTGTTCGCAAGTCCAGAATAGGTCTGAATTCTGCCTTTTGCCCCTTTTTACTGACCAGAAAATATCAGGAGTATACCCCTTTTCCCCTTTGAGACACTGGCACTCTCTCGATGACTGACTTCTCGAGAAGAGTGGCCACTTCTTTTTGCAGAAGGTGTAACTGATTCGATGTTGCCATCGGGGGGAACAGGTGGAGGCTGATGACTAAAACGAACACTGTAACCATTCCGAAGTGTAGATAACACCCATCTGTCGTTTGTGTTGTTTTGCCACTCTTCCAAATGACCCGCAAGGCTTCCCCCCACTGGAGTGGTCCACGGCGCTGGGGGAAGGAAAGACTCATTGCTTGGACTGAGCTTTGCCGGTGTTGTTGCCCTGGCGTTAATTCCCACCTCCTCTGGAATTACGCTTTCCTCTATACTGGGACATTTGCTGACCCTGCTGGTCTTGACTCTTCTGCCAGTTAGGGGTTTGAACCCGCTGTTTGGAAGAGCCCTTGTTGTAGGAGCGGTATTTCTTTTTGAATTCTTTTTTCTTTCCGAGACCTACCGCCTTGAGAGTATCCAGCTCTGTTTTCATGCGCTGCATCTCTTCGCCCATGCTCGCTCCAAACAGTGAAGTCCCCGAAAACGGCAAGTTCAGAATGCGCACTTGGGCTTCCGGTTTTAAAGCCGTTAGGCGCAACCAGGATGATCTCCTTGCCGATATTCCGTGGGCATATCCATGAGCCGCCAGGGTAGCCTCATCCGCTGCGGCACCTATAATTTGGTTGGAGACCTGACTGCCCTACAGAAGGATTTCTTCAAAGTCCTTACGGTCTTCCTGAGGGAGTTTGTCCACAAAAAGCTGTAAAGAATGCCACAGGGACCTATCGTAATGTCCCAAAAGGGCCTCTGCATTAGAAACCTTAAGAAAAGTCGCTGAAGTACTGCAGACTCGTCTCCCCAACGAATCTTGCGTCTTGCTGTCTTTGTCCGGAGGTACAGTAGCAGAAGAGGAAACCGCACTGGATTTTCTTGCTGCTGCAATGATTACTGAGTCCGGGGGAGGATCAGCTCGAAGAAACAGAGGGTCCTCTTCTGGAGATTTGTATTTCTTCAGGATCCTCGCCGGAGCTTTGACCGTTGCTGGAGTGAGGAATACCTCCATCACCGTATCTATAATGCCAGGCACTAACGGCAAAAGGGGTTTAGGTGCTGACCTGTGATGCAGCTTTTCAAAAATCACTGAGGTCTTGACCTGCGGAGTTGTTAAGGGAACTCCCAGTTTTATAGCCCCTCTACCCAGTATGTCCTGAAAGGAGAAGATATCCTCGATCAGAGATACCCTTGATGGAGGGGAATCCATCAGAGTGGGCGAGTATTCTCTATGGGAGCGTGTCGGAGAAGAAGAGGTGATCTTTGTTCTCTCCTCCTGCTCTGAGATCTGGATCTACGCCTGGAGTCACGAACCCTAGAGCGTGATCTTTCCCTACGGCGAACCGGAGAGCGTGATCTTCCTTTGGACATCACCGGAGAGCAAGACCGTTCTCTAGGTCTAGATAAAGACTGCTGCAAGCGAGACGCCGTCTCTTTATCTGTAGCCCAGTTGTGCAGCGGTGCATACCATCAAGGAGACAGTCTGACGGTAGAAGGCTGCTGTGTGGCATCCCTCACTGGAGAGCGTGCAGGTGCTACATCCTTTCGCCCCTGTGGAGAAGGTGAAGGGGAGTGTCTTGATTCTTCGCCGCCCAACGTGTAAATGATCACATCCGGGCCAGAAGATGATCTTGATGAGGAAGACAGAATCACAGGAGAAGCAGTGCGACTGTGAGAACCATGATGCTCTGGAGTTATCTTCCTCTTAGCAGCGTGACTGATGCTCTCTGGAGAGCCCTGGTCCCCTTCCGCAGCTGAAGCTGTTCTTGAGGACCTCTGAGATGTGGGCCCATGACTCGAAGACGGAGCCGGCTGGCTCGATGTCTCGGTGTGTTGCGCCACTACTGGCTGATGAATCAGAAGAGATTGCGCTGGAGTCCCATGTCTCGACGTCGAACACCGTGGGGGTGACGTCGACGGAGGAGTCCTTGACGTCAAGCGCCTATGACTGGACGTCGATGGAGGATGCTGGATCGCTGAATGCCCTCGACTGGAATGCCTCAACGTCGAGCGTCGATGATGAGACGGCGACGGAGGGTGCCTCAACGTCGATCGCCGATGACCTGGCGACGACGGAGGATGCCTCGACGTCGAACGCAGGTGACTAGGCGTCGACGGAGGCTTCGGCGTCGAAGACTGGACCTGATGCTTCGACGACGGAGGTCTCGATGTCGATCTTCTACGCTCCAACGTCGACCTCTCCCTTGACGCTGCACGTCGCCCGGTTGACGGCAACGGAGTTACCTTGACTCTCGACGCTGAAGGCTTCACCGTCGAGGGGAGTTGACTCGTCGTCGTCGTCAGTGGAACCTACGACGCCGATCCTGATGCCGCAGGAGAGCAAACCGGGACATATCTCGACGTCGACCGCGCCCTCCGCTTTTTCTGTCTCTTTGGAGACCTACCTCTCTCAGAAAACCCACAAAACCTGATTTTTTTCTCTGTCCTTGAGAGTTCTACTTGAAAAGGACTTGCAGTGATCACAGCTTTATGGAGAATGAGAGTCAGGAATACAGAGGATACACACAGGATGTGTATCAGTCTTAGCTTTCTTCTTCCCACAGGAAGAGCAGGGATCAAAAAGCGAAGGCATTTTTGACCAAAAATTAACCTTTTTTGAGCCCAATAAAGGCAGCACGAGCTCTCTAAGGCTAAAAACCGTCGAGTGAGGACAAAAATTGAAGGAAAACACCAAGGGCCAGATGTAAGAGCCCTAATACCGGTCGGTAACGGCCGAATTCGGCTGTTACCGATCGGTATTAGGGGTTCCAGATGTAGGGGGCCTATATTTTACCGATTCTGTAAAGTTACCGAATCGGTAAATTTACAGAATCGGTAAAATACCGAATCGGTATATTTACCGATTTGGAAAAACCACATGTAGGTGGCACTCCTAAGAGTGCCACAGGCCCCTCAAAATCGGTATTTTACCACCCAATCCTATTGGGTGGTAAAATACCGAATTCAGGTGTGCATGCACATCTGTGCATGCACACCTGTGTAATGTGACACACAGACATGCCCTTAGGGCAGGTCTGTGTGCCACATGGCACACAGGTCCGGAATTGGGGTGCTAGAGGGTGTCAAAGTGACACCCCCTGCACCCTTGCAGGATTCGGTATTTACCGATTCTGTAAATACCAAATCTGTATTTCCCATTGATTCCTATGGGCTTCAAGGCCCATAGGAATCAATGGGAAATACAGATTCGGTATTTACAGAATCAGTAAATACCGACTCTTACAGATTCGGTAATTTTTTACCTACATCTGCCTCCTTCCAATTTACCGACTCTTAAATACCGAATCGGTATGAGTCGGTATTTAAGAGTCGGTAAATCGGATTTACCTACATCTGGCCCTCAGTATTTTTGACAGAAAGTCAAAAAAAGGTTGGAGGGGTTTAACCAGGGTCCTGACTGAAAGAGCTGGAAAGAACAACTGATCTAAGTGCCACCCCTGAGGCATGATGGGAAGCCTGGGGTCATGGCTGCCTTAAAGGCACGGTGCCAGTTTTAACTTAAAATGCTTTCAGTTTTCTTTGTTATTCACTTTTCAATGCAGCTTATGGCTGACAATGTCTTTTATGAGCAATTTGCAGAATTTATGTGTTTTTACTCATTAAAACACAAAGTTCAAGGACTATTTGACCTAATGGGTTTTGTTTTGTTTTCTAATTACTGTACATATACAAGTGTTTAGATTGTCTAGCCTTGGGTTTGGTGCTGCATTGGTGTGAGAAAAATGATATATGTATTTACATATATTTGGAACGCGATATATGTGTTTTTTACATATATATTTTTATATTGTCTCCGGGGTCCCGCAATTGGGCGGGAATATTCAGTGCTTATGACTATTGGTGAGGATCCCCTGGAAGAGAATTGTGGATTCCCAGATATAGAGCATAGCAATAGTCTATCTTGGATAAGACCAAGGCAACCATTACCATTTTTTGCATATCAAATGGAATAAATGGAAAGACCATGTTAAGTATCTTCAATAGATAAAAACATGAAAATGAGATTGATCTGCTCAGAGAAACAGTGTTGGGCATAAAATAGGACCCCAACGTTTTTTACTTTCAGGGCTCGGAGGGAAGCAAGTGCAAGTTAACAGACCACCAACAATCGTTTCAAAATTAGATATGTTTCTCAAAGAGTATCACCTTCATTTTCTCAGAGTTTAACTTTAGGCAGTTTTCCTGCATCCAAACTGTGAAATGTGCCAAGCAGTTGTTGAATTATTTGGCAACAAAGTTGACATCAGATGCAGTTGATACGACTATATGCCTATTGTCGCATAGGATTTGCAGAAAAGCCATGTGATTGAATAAGTTTTGCCAGGGGGTGGCATTGATGCTGAAAAACGTTGGGGATAAATATGATCCCGGAGGCCCCTCACAAGGGAGAGAAAAGGAATTAGAGGTGCACCCTACAAGCGAAACGGTCTGCTCTCTATTTAATAGGAAGGAACCGAGAATAATCAGAGCTGCACCCCTGATCCCCACCCGCTCAAGCAGGTTGATGAGCACAAGATGGTTAACCGTATCAAATGCGGCTCAGGTCCAACAAGATCAGTGCAGCACTGCCTCCTTTATCTACCTGCATCCGGATTTCTTCCAACGAGATGACTAAGGCCGATTCTGTGCAGTGCTGAGGCCAGAAACCATGTTGCAATAGATCCAGAATGGTATTGACTTCCAAAGGGGCTATCAGATCTTCATTTATAGCCTTTTCCAAACTTTTTGTGGGGTTCGGTAAACGAGAATTGGGCCGATAATGTTTCATCTCTACAGGGTCTAGGAAAGGTTGTTTTAAGTTCAGATGCACCAACACCTTTTTCCATGCCTCTGGAAAGTGCCCTGAAGTCAACACATTATTTAGAAGTTTAGCAAGATAGACTGCAATTGCACAGGACACCATTCGCAAGACACATGGCGGGCACGAATCAATGGGAGAACCACGTTTTTTGTAGTTTCCAACAATCTTTCTACTTTTTCGTCAGTTAACAGGGGCAAGCTCCCAACCCGTTCAATTAACATTTTAATTTATCATATGGCCCTACAGAATGACATCCCAAGAAATCACCTGAATTATTAACATTCTGATTGGCAATTACGCAAACACGGTTTACTTTCCTTTGGAAAAACTTGGCAAGTTGGTATAAAGGGTCTGCTCTGGTCAAAATCTGAAAGGACTGAAACAGTTTTGAAAAGTTCTCTTGTAGAGTTCTTGGCCATGCCCATCTTCTCAGCTAAGTATTTAGTTTTTGCTGACATAATTGCAGCTTTATACTCACCAATAACTAGATTGTATTTGTTTTTCTCTTCTATATTGTAGTTTTGCCTCCATCTCTGTTCATGTGCTCTACATTTAGATTCGATTTTTTTTAACTAGGAAGAATACCATGGGGTGGTTTTTTTTCTAGCTTTTTTGTTTTTGCTGGATCTATCTGAGTGACTGCAGAATCTATTCAGTTATAGAAGTTGGAGGCAGCATTATCAGTATTAGTATCCAGTAATGGACTATGGCTTTTTAAAGATTACTTTAACTCCAATTTGTAAATTCTCTGCCACGGACGCATTAAGGTGGAATTCCCCGACATTACAGAACAAGATTTATTAACCTGGACAATTAGATTAAAAAAGACTGCACTAGGATCAGTCCATGTCGGTGGTAGGGCTTTGTCAAAGCTGATTCCTGGATTATTGGTGACAATCCCATCTACAATATGGTTAGCCTTGTGAGTTGGTTGATTAATTATCTCCCTTAGGTGAAAACAACAAAGGCAGTCAACTAGATTTCGGTTTCAATACGTTTCAGGAGGTCCAAGTGAAAGTTAAAAATCACCCAATAAGGTGAAACTTGAAAACTCTATACATGACTCGACACAGGACTGTACAGATCAAACAAACCTGATTCTTGAGCCAGATGGACGATAAATTAAGGTACCATGAAACACTAAGTTGTTATTAAATTAAAAATGTAACATCAGGGCTTCTGTGTCTAAATGAGAAATAGGGGTAAAAACTGTTTTGAAATGGTAATGATAAATTATTGTGATTCCCCCTCCCCATTTGCCAATTCGGTCTACTCTGAACATCTCATATTGTTCCGGAATAGCAACTATCAGATCATGGACTGATGTATTATCAGTTCAGGTTTCAGTAAGAAATACTAGATCTGGTTTATGATGGTCCATGAATTCAGCATAATTGGGTCTTGTTCGTGTTACCATTTAACGTCACACCACAGCTTTGCCTACCTTTATTGCCTATCGACATCAGCTCGTCCTTCGTGTATGCCTGGATGGACAAAGGATCAGGGGTCCTGGCGCACTCGCAGTCCGGCCGAGATGGGCTTGCCTTTGGCTGTGCATTTAAAGCCCCATCAAATGAAACCACAACTAGTGGGTCAACGAAAATGGCGGTCCCATTATAACAGGAGGTGAGCTCCTATCGAGAAGGAAGGCAGGTCGAATGTAAATCTTTTGAAAGATATCAATACTGGAAAACTAAAGTGTGCAGGTAAATAACTTGTTTTTTTCTAGTATTGAAACTTTCATAGATTTACATGCTTCAATGTGAATAACAAGCAGGTATCCAAACAACAGAATGTACTTCAAGTGGAGGAAGGAAGGACAGAATAAGATAGGCTTCAACATAAAATAGCTCACCTTATTGAAATAAATGGCAAATGACAGCAGCTCATTGTTCACTATCTTCGCCAGGGAATAATGACGTGTGAATGTATGCCTGTTCTCCCATGTGGCCGCTCTGCAGATGTCTGGCAATGGCACTCTGCAAACAGGCCTGCAGACGCAAACATTCCTGTTATGGAATGAGCTCTAGCTTTCCCTTCCAACGCACATCCAGCCTTATGGGTACAAAATACTACAGCAGCTGAAACCTATCTGGAGATACTACTCTTTGATAAAGTGTAACCTTCCCTTGGAGGTCCGTAAGCTATGAGGAGCTGGTCAGGCTTTTTGAAGTTTTCTGCTCACTCCAGATAGAACTTTAAGCCACATTTTACATCAAATGTATATAATGCTTTTTCTAGTGCATTTGAGGGTGTTGAAAGTAAGTCTTAAGAACAACTCGTTCAATAAGTTGAAAGTCTGTTGGAACTTTGTGAATTAAATGAAGATTTGTTCTGAGCATGACTCTTTCTAAACTGTAAATATGGTTCCTTTACAGTGAAGGTTTGTATTTCACTAACCCTGTCTAGTTGAGGTCAAGACTAATAATAAGATTTTCTTCCAGGACAGATATTTAAGATTTGATTTATGACAAGGCTCACTGTGTCTTTTTTTCTCGCCCTACGTGCGCTGGGCATGCACAGATGTGGGTCTCAGACTCCCTATGCCACTGGATTTAAGCAAGCCTGGGTGATGAGTGGTGAAACCCCGAATCTGGTCCTAGGATGCTTGTTTCCAGTCCAGGGAGGTCCTGGCTTGGCAGTTCGAGCTGGACTGGTTCCATGAGGAGCAGGGTCAAGACTGATTTGCATATGGCTGGGTGTAAACTGGGGTGCCATGGTGAGCAAAAGAACAATGAGCTTAACCCAGATCTCTTTACTGGGGGTGATTGTTATCATTTGTTCCGCAATCCATTCATCATTGCTTAGGCTCAAGATGGGTCTTCATCAGTTGGTAAGAGAACCATATTCAGCTGCCAAAAGACGGGTGATTCCGGTATCAGAGGGTAGCCTCTTAAAAGGTCTTTCCTAAATTATTTTACAAGTCTGGGATCCCAGGGTGATAGTTTTCCAGCGGCACTCCTAAATTGGTAGATTGCCACCAGGTGAACCTCAACTGAACTGTGAGATAGGCCTGAATGTGCAAGATGTAACATACATATGGCAATATTTGTTCAGGTGGGCATGAAAAAGGGAATATGCGGTTTCTAGAGCACACTAAGCAAAATCTAGTCCACTTTCCTTTAAAAGTAGTATTTAGCTTTAGCTAAAATGCTTCTGCAATCCTCAATGTCAGAAATATCCAGCTGACTGAACTGGATGAATGGATGTGGCCTTTGTTCATTGTCAAACCATGGTATAATGGGAGCCTTAATGCAGAAAAACGTATTCTGAGACTAGTTGAATGATTGTGGAGATTCTCACGTCCTCGAACACCTTAAACAATTGAGATCACTAACAAACATCCATACACAAATGCATTAGTAACTTGAAAGTTAACTTCTTCAGAAACCAATTAGAACAAGCTAAAAACAGTTTGAACTTGTCAAACTACAATCGAATAGCCAAACCAAACCTACCCTGTGACCAAACTGCGAGGAATTTGCCTCCTTCTTCCAGGAAAAAAACAAAACAGACCGAACGTGATCTGCAGATCACAATAGAGCACCTGCCTGTCATATAACATATCTGCTCCCCCCTCCACGGATCGCTTAGTCTCAATTTCTCCCAGAGCACACCGCCAAAAACAACACTGCATGGAACATATTCGAAACTTTTAATGAAAGCGCCATTCTCAAAATTCTAATAGCACGTAAGCCTTCTAAACACTACTTTACCATTACATTTCTTCAGTGAGATCAAATAACCTATACTCCAAGTTTGAACCCAAATAGTAAATGCCTCACTACTTCAAGGCACTATTCCTGAATGCCTAATGTCTGGGCAAGTAACCCCAATTAAAAAAAAAGCCACAGCAGATTAGGGGGACCTAAATAACTTCAGCCCCATCTCTAACATTCAGACTCTGGCAAAGCTCCTTGAAAAATGTGTCAACGTCCAACTAAGCAACCAGATTGAACAATTCAGACTGTTCGACTAATTCCAATCCGGCTTCCGACAGGGCTATAGCACTGAAGAAACTAGTTACTTACCTGTACACTATGGCTCGCCAGTATAGATATCTTTCATAGATTCACATGATTGTATCTTCCCAGTCATCATGGTGGGAGTCTCAGGGTGAATGAATAACAATAGCAGTAAAAGAAAAAACTGCATAGAAAACCCATAGGGAAGTAAGTGTTTGGTACCCTATCCTCATTATTATGTGGTCCAAAACTCAGCCAATCAGCAGCTAGTCCTGACATCACACTCCCCCAGCAGAGCCACCATACCTCAGATTTCCAGCCCCAAGTGAGAGCCATGGATGTATCTAGAGACAAAAACGGTCTACCTGAGAAACGGGGAGGTGGGCGGGCTGCATGTGAATCTATGAAAGATATAAATACTGGAGAACCATAGTGTACAAGTAAGCAACTAGTTCCTTCTCCAGTATTGAATCTTTCATAGATTCACATGCTTGAATCAGAATAGAGAGCAGTACGTACACAATATTGCGTTTCCAGGATAGGACCCCTTTTTTCTCAGGGCCCATGCTCCTTACCACTATGATAGAACAAGTACCTAGAAACAAGCAAAAATAATAATAATAATATATATATATATATATATATATATATATATATATATATATATATATATATACATATTCATTATTGAATAAACCATAGGTTTCATGAGTGTTATAGTTAGCTGGACATTTCACTCATACAAAACCATAGAAATTCCTCCGTTATAGTTAGTTGTGCTAACTGTAACTCGCGCGCCCGCAATGCACTGCTGATGATGTCACATATTACATCATTCATGATATGGTTAGTGACCAATGATGACATCACTGATGACATCTCAAATGACATCATCCAGTAAATGTGGTTATGTTGGAAATTTAAATATCTATTATATATATATATATATATATATATATGAGGGGGCCCAAGGAGTGACTTTGTTTTCGGAACAAACCCGAATCAGCCCATCAAACCCTGCCGCTTTTCCTCGCCTCCGACTCATCACATCAATTGGAACTTCATCTACCCTTCCCCATTTCACCGACCCGGATTGTGAGAACATGCTGCATTCTGGGAGTTGTGGTGCACAGATGCACAGCGCACCGCTACAGGTGAGAGCAATCGCATGGGGGAGGAGCGGAGTGGCGCCTACATCATCAAGCGGCAGGCCGGCGTTTCGAGACTTTCTGTCAGGTGCTGGGCGCTGAGGAAGGCCAATATGCCGAAATGCATTCGCCGCCACCAGACTGTCAATTGTTTTAATAAAGCCCCTCCTTACACTTCCCCTCGTGGAATGCTGCGTCTGTTTCTTCTTCAGAGGAGGGACTCACTTGTTCATATATATATATATATATATATATATATATATATATATATATATATATATATATATATATATATATATATACCAATCTGTATTGAAGATTGAGTGGATACATAACTGTTTAGATGGAGGATGTAGTAGCTGTCTGACTGTTTAAGTGAGTAATTAAATGTGTCTCACTAAATATCTGAGTTAGTAACCAAACTATGTGAATGTGTGTATCACAGTCTCTGTTGTTGTATAGCCTGCTGCATCAGTTGGTCACTAACTACATGAGTGTCTATATTAGTAATTGATTAGTTGGCTGAGTATTTGTAAGGGAGACTGAGTGTATCTGTGGTTGGGTGGGGGAGTTGTAACTCTATGCAGAGATGTGTGAATGGTTGATGGTCTAGGCATATGGGTTTAGGAGTGTTTCAGGAAACAGTTGTTTGGGTGTCAGAGTGTGTTTATTTGTGTGTTGGTAAGTGAATTTATGTGTCAGTGGTACATCTCCAATAAAGTAGAAAAATAAAAGACATTGTATATGAGAGTTGGTGTATATAAATAAGTACACGTAAGAGTCAGTGATTGTGAGAGTAACTGTATGAATGGGTGTATAATTGTAATAGTGATTTTTTAACAGTAACTATGATTTACTATGTGTATGTATAAATCAGGTGTTGTTTATATAACTGTACGTGAGTAAATGTAAGTGTGATTGATTCTTTTCATGAGTGAGTAGCATCACTGCAAAATTGACTAGGATGACTGCTGATGTGTCAATGTCTATATAGGTACATTTGATAGTGTTACCATTGATCAGTGACTGCATGTATAAGTGATTCTGTAGGTGAATGGACAGTTGTGTCTGTAGACTTAGGAATCAGTGAGTGCGTATGTAGTAACTGGTATGTGTGTGTCAATGCTTTCAAATATGGTACTCTGTATTTTACAGTGAGTGATCAAAGGTTATACTAGTGTGTGATGAGGTGTATCAGATTGTCACGTGGATGATGTCAGCAGTGATGTCATCAGTGATGTCATCAGTGATGTCACTGACCATGTCATGAATGATTTAATATGTGACATCATCTGCAGTGCATTGCGGGCGCACGAGTTATAGTTAGCACAACCAACTATAATGGAGGAATTTCTATGATTTTGTACGAGTGAAATGTCCAGCTAATTATAACACTCATGAAACCTATAGTTTTATCAGTGAATTTCAAAGGTTTTTTAAATGCTAATTCCTAACTATAACGTCTCTGAAACGTATGTTGTTTTTAGTGAATTTCAAAGGTTTTTTAAATGCTAATTTCGAACTGTAATGTCTCTGAAACCTATGGTTTTTTCAGTGAATTTCAAAGCTTTTTTAAATGCAAATTTTTAAGTGCAATAGTAGTTATACCTATTTTTTTGTACTGAATTTCTACAGTTTTTAACTGTTTATTTATAAATATTTTATTACTTAAACAACATTATATATTTTTCTGAAAATTGCAAAAAAAATTACAAAAATGTAAAACTGAAATATATATATATATATTTTTGTATTTTAATATATTTAAATAATTTTCCTTTTTCTTTCAACATTTTTTTGGGGGAGTTGCGCACCCAAAGCGTACCTACCGCAGCAGGTACGTGTATTCTAGCTGCCATTTTGGAAAAGTCGTGAAGGAACTGCGTATGGTGAGCGACGAGTGCGTGCTTTTTTTATGTCGTATACGTAAAATGTTACGTGGTGTGCGCGACCGGTGTGCGACTCCTGCTCCCATGCATTTGCGACACATGCGTATTACGGTACATGACACTAGCGAGGTGGCGGGCCCCACGTGACGTCAAATACGTGCTGGGGCGCACTGGGTGCGCAACTTCAGTGACATTTTTTATGTTCTAAAATTATATGTACGTGCCTTTAATGTACATATTAGGGCAAAAGATTATCTAAGGTTTTCATACAAATAATATATTTCTACTTGTAATAAACTTATATTATTTTTACATTTATTTTCGCAAAGTCGCGTCAGTGCGCGCTTCGTGAGCGCACGGTGCGCGGATCCCATTGGACCTCAAAAAAATAGATTTGATTGGTTCATAACATTTTCCACTGTAACTGTAACATTTCTCCTTGTTGTGCCTCGCTACACCACCTCTAGGGTGGCGCACCATTCACACGAATCTACAGATTTACACTTTCTCGTAAGTCTTGAGAAGTGTTATTCCATGGGTGTTGTGTGGGAACAGACACAGCAACACCCATGGAACGCCCCTTCAACGCAAAGTGCTGCGTTTGAATGGGTCGTATTTTCAAGGAGAAGAAAAGCCACGCAGGGTGGCTTTTCCTCTCCTTGTAAATACGGAGGAATCCCCAGCGCCATCACTACGCTACAACAAGCATTTGCAATGCAATATGTCTCGCATTTACACGAGTTTGAGCTATTGGCATTGTAAATGACAATGCCTTTTTATTTATGTTTTGATTTTTAAAACATAAATAAAAGGCATTGTTATTTACAATGCAAATAGCTGAAACTCTCACAGAAAGCGACACCTATAGCATTGCAAATGCTTGTTCTTATTTCCCTTCAGTTTTCTTTGTTTTTTAACATGTGATTATGAAATAGTTATTCTGAAACCTCATTGTAATAATTATATTTTAACCCCTCCCATGCTCATGACGGAGCCGCTCCGTCATGAGCATCGGCTGAGCTGTGCTAATGACGGAGTGGTTCCGTCATGGCCCTGCCGTCGCGCCTGCGCGGCGCTGATTTTGCGCCTGCGCGCGCGTTCTATTGAGCGGGCGGGGCCATGACGGAACCGCTCCGCCATGAGCACAGCGCAACCGCGGCTCGTGACGGAGCGGCTCCGTCACGAGCATGCGAGCGCCGCTCGCCCCCCCCAGCGCTGCGGTGGAATTACCGCCGCAGCGAAGGGGTTAAGGCAGGGGCCACTGTGGTGAAATGTCAAATGAAAACGGCGATTAGTTCTTGAACTTCACGGATTTAATTTGCAAGAAAGCGTCGATGATGAGACGGCGACGGAGGGTGCCTCAACGTCGATCGCCGATGACCTGGCGACGACGGAGGATGCCTCGACGTCGAACGCAGGTGACTAGGCGTCGACGGAGGCTTCGGCGTCGAAGACTGGACCTGATGCTTCGACGACGGAGGTCTCGATGTCGATCTTCTACGCTCCAACGTCGACCTCTCCCTTGACGCTGCACGTCGCCCGGTTGACGGCAACGGAGTTACCTTGACTCTCGACGCTGAAGGCTTCACCGTCGAGGGGAGTTGACTCGTCGTCGTCGTCAGTGGAACCTACGACGCCGATCCTGATGCCGCAGGAGAGCAAACCGGGACATATCTCGACGTCGACCGCGCCCTCCGCTTTTTCTGTCTCTTTGGAGACCTACCTCTCTCAGAAAACCCACAAAACCTGATTTTTTTCTCTGTCCTTGAGAGTTCTACTTGAAAAGGACTTGCAGTGATCACAGCTTTATGGAGAATGAGAGTCAGGAATACAGAGGATACACACAGGATGTGTATCAGTCTTAGCTTTCTTCTTCCCACAGGAAGAGCAGGGATCAAAAAGCGAAGGCATTTTTGACCAAAAATTAACCTTTTTTGAGCCCAATAAAGGCAGCACGAGCTCTCTAAGGCTAAAAACCGTCGAGTGAGGACAAAAATTGAAGGAAAACACCAAGGGCCAGATGTAAGAGCCCTAATACCGGTCGGTAACGGCCGAATTCGGCTGTTACCGATCGGTATTAGGGGTTCCAGATGTAGGGGGCCTATATTTTACCGATTCTGTAAAGTTACCGAATCGGTAAATTTACAGAATCGGTAAAATACCGAATCGGTATATTTACCGATTTGGAAAAACCACATGTAGGTGGCACTCCTAAGAGTGCCACAGGCCCCTCAAAATCGGTATTTTACCACCCAATCCTATTGGGTGGTAAAATACCGAATTCAGGTGTGCATGCACATCTGTGCATGCACACCTGTGTAATGTGACACACAGACATGCCCTTAGGGCAGGTCTGTGTGCCACATGGCACACAGGTCCGGAATTGGGGTGCTAGAGGGTGTCAAAGTGACACCCCCTGCACCCTTGCAGGATTCGGTATTTACCGATTCTGTAAATACCAAATCTGTATTTCCCATTGATTCCTATGGGCTTCAAGGCCCATAGGAATCAATGGGAAATACAGATTCGGTATTTACAGAATCAGTAAATACCGACTCTTACAGATTCGGTAATTTTTTACCTACATCTGCCTCCTTCCAATTTACCGACTCTTAAATACCGAATCGGTATGAGTCGGTATTTAAGAGTCGGTAAATCGGATTTACCTACATCTGGCCCTCAGTATTTTTGACAGAAAGTCAAAAAAAGGTTGGAGGGGTTTAACCAGGGTCCTGACTGAAAGAGCTGGAAAGAACAACTGATCTAAGTGCCACCCCTGAGGCATGATGGGAAGCCTGGGGTCATGGCTGCCTTAAAGGCACGGTGCCAGTTTTAACTTAAAATGCTTTCAGTTTTCTTTGTTATTCACTTTTCAATGCAGCTTATGGCTGACAATGTCTTTTATGAGCAATTTGCAGAATTTATGTGTTTTTACTCATTAAAACACAAAGTTCAAGGACTATTTGACCTAATGGGTTTTGTTTTGTTTTCTAATTACTGTACATATACAAGTGTTTAGATTGTCTAGCCTTGGGTTTGGTGCTGCATTGGTGTGAGAAAAATGATATATGTATTTACATATATTTGGAACGCGATATATGTGTTTTTTACATATATATTTTTATATTGTCTCCGGGGTCCCGCAATTGGGCGGGAATATTCAGTGCTTATGACTATTGGTGAGGATCCCCTGGAAGAGAATTGTGGATTCCCAGATATAGAGCATAGCAATAGTCTATCTTGGATAAGACCAAGGCAACCATTACCATTTTTTGCATATCAAATGGAATAAATGGAAAGACCATGTTAAGTATCTTCAATAGATAAAAACATGAAAATGAGATTGATCTGCTCAGAGAAACAGTGTTGGGCATAAAATAGGACCCCAACGTTTTTTACTTTCAGGGCTCGGAGGGAAGCAAGTGCAAGTTAACAGACCACCAACAATCGTTTCAAAATTAGATATGTTTCTCAAAGAGTATCACCTTCATTTTCTCAGAGTTTAACTTTAGGCAGTTTTCCTGCATCCAAACTGTGAAATGTGCCAAGCAGTTGTTGAATTATTTGGCAACAAAGTTGACATCAGATGCAGTTGATACGACTATATGCCTATTGTCGCATAGGATTTGCAGAAAAGCCATGTGATTGAATAAGTTTTGCCAGGGGGTGGCATTGATGCTGAAAAACGTTGGGGATAAATATGATCCCGGAGGCCCCTCACAAGGGAGAGAAAAGGAATTAGAGGTGCACCCTACAAGCGAAACGGTCTGCTCTCTATTTAATAGGAAGGAACCGAGAATAATCAGAGCTGCACCCCTGATCCCCACCCGCTCAAGCAGGTTGATGAGCACAAGATGGTTAACCGTATCAAATGCGGCTCAGGTCCAACAAGATCAGTGCAGCACTGCCTCCTTTATCTACCTGCATCCGGATTTCTTCCAACGAGATGACTAAGGCCGATTCTGTGCAGTGCTGAGGCCAGAAACCATGTTGCAATAGATCCAGAATGGTATTGACTTCCAAAGGGGCTATCAGATCTTCATTTATAGCCTTTTCCAAACTTTTTGTGGGGTTCGGTAAACGAGAATTGGGCCGATAATGTTTCATCTCTACAGGGTCTAGGAAAGGTTGTTTTAAGTTCAGATGCACCAACACCTTTTTCCATGCCTCTGGAAAGTGCCCTGAAGTCAACACATTATTTAGAAGTTTAGCAAGATAGACTGCAATTGCACAGGACACCATTCGCAAGACACATGGCGGGCACGAATCAATGGGAGAACCACGTTTTTTGTAGTTTCCAACAATCTTTCTACTTTTTCGTCAGTTAACAGGGGCAAGCTCCCAACCCGTTCAATTAACATTTTAATTTATCATATGGCCCTACAGAATGACATCCCAAGAAATCACCTGAATTATTAACATTCTGATTGGCAATTACGCAAACACGGTTTACTTTCCTTTGGAAAAACTTGGCAAGTTGGTATAAAGGGTCTGCTCTGGTCAAAATCTGAAAGGACTGAAACAGTTTTGAAAAGTTCTCTTGTAGAGTTCTTGGCCATGCCCATCTTCTCAGCTAAGTATTTAGTTTTTGCTGACATAATTGCAGCTTTATACTCACCAATAACTAGATTGTATTTGTTTTTCTCTTCTATATTGTAGTTTTGCCTCCATCTCTGTTCATGTGCTCTACATTTAGATTCGATTTTTTTTAACTAGGAAGAATACCATGGGGTGGTTTTTTTTCTAGCTTTTTTGTTTTTGCTGGATCTATCTGAGTGACTGCAGAATCTATTCAGTTATAGAAGTTGGAGGCAGCATTATCAGTATTAGTATCCAGTAATGGACTATGGCTTTTTAAAGATTACTTTAACTCCAATTTGTAAATTCTCTGCCACGGACGCATTAAGGTGGAATTCCCCGACATTACAGAACAAGATTTATTAACCTGGACAATTAGATTAAAAAAGACTGCACTAGGATCAGTCCATGTCGGTGGTAGGGCTTTGTCAAAGCTGATTCCTGGATTATTGGTGACAATCCCATCTACAATATGGTTAGCCTTGTGAGTTGGTTGATTAATTATCTCCCTTAGGTGAAAACAACAAAGGCAGTCAACTAGATTTCGGTTTCAATACGTTTCAGGAGGTCCAAGTGAAAGTTAAAAATCACCCAATAAGGTGAAACTTGAAAACTCTATACATGACTCGACACAGGACTGTACAGATCAAACAAACCTGATTCTTGAGCCAGATGGACGATAAATTAAGGTACCATGAAACACTAAGTTGTTATTAAATTAAAAATGTAACATCAGGGCTTCTGTGTCTAAATGAGAAATAGGGGTAAAAACTGTTTTGAAATGGTAATGATAAATTATTGTGATTCCCCCTCCCCATTTGCCAATTCGGTCTACTCTGAACATCTCATATTGTTCCGGAATAGCAACTATCAGATCATGGACTGATGTATTATCAGTTCAGGTTTCAGTAAGAAATACTAGATCTGGTTTATGATGGTCCATGAATTCAGCATAATTGGGTCTTGTTCGTGTTACCATTTAACGTCACACCACAGCTTTGCCTACCTTTATTGCCTATCGACATCAGCTCGTCCTTCGTGTATGCCTGGATGGACAAAGGATCAGGGGTCCTGGCGCACTCGCAGTCCGGCCGAGATGGGCTTGCCTTTGGCTGTGCATTTAAAGCCCCATCAAATGAAACCACAACTAGTGGGTCAACGAAAATGGCGGTCCCATTATAACAGGAGGTGAGCTCCTATCGAGAAGGAAGGCAGGTCGAATGTAAATCTTTTGAAAGATATCAATACTGGAAAACTAAAGTGTGCAGGTAAATAACTTGTTTTTTTCTAGTATTGAAACTTTCATAGATTTACATGCTTCAATGTGAATAACAAGCAGGTATCCAAACAACAGAATGTACTTCAAGTGGAGGAAGGAAGGACAGAATAAGATAGGCTTCAACATAAAATAGCTCACCTTATTGAAATAAATGGCAAATGACAGCAGCTCATTGTTCACTATCTTCGCCAGGGAATAATGACGTGTGAATGTATGCCTGTTCTCCCATGTGGCCGCTCTGCAGATGTCTGGCAATGGCACTCTGCAAACAGGCCTGCAGACGCAAACATTCCTGTTATGGAATGAGCTCTAGCTTTCCCTTCCAACGCACATCCAGCCTTATGGGTACAAAATACTACAGCAGCTGAAACCTATCTGGAGATACTACTCTTTGATAAAGTGTAACCTTCCCTTGGAGGTCCGTAAGCTATGAGGAGCTGGTCAGGCTTTTTGAAGTTTTCTGCTCACTCCAGATAGAACTTTAAGCCACATTTTACATCAAATGTATATAATGCTTTTTCTAGTGCATTTGAGGGTGTTGAAAGTAAGTCTTAAGAACAACTCGTTCAATAAGTTGAAAGTCTGTTGGAACTTTGTGAATTAAATGAAGATTTGTTCTGAGCATGACTCTTTCTAAACTGTAAATATGGTTCCTTTACAGTGAAGGTTTGTATTTCACTAACCCTGTCTAGTTGAGGTCAAGACTAATAATAAGATTTTCTTCCAGGACAGATATTTAAGATTTGATTTATGACAAGGCTCACTGTGTCTTTTTTTCTCGCCCTACGTGCGCTGGGCATGCACAGATGTGGGTCTCAGACTCCCTATGCCACTGGATTTAAGCAAGCCTGGGTGATGAGTGGTGAAACCCCGAATCTGGTCCTAGGATGCTTGTTTCCAGTCCAGGGAGGTCCTGGCTTGGCAGTTCGAGCTGGACTGGTTCCATGAGGAGCAGGGTCAAGACTGATTTGCATATGGCTGGGTGTAAACTGGGGTGCCATGGTGAGCAAAAGAACAATGAGCTTAACCCAGATCTCTTTACTGGGGGTGATTGTTATCATTTGTTCCGCAATCCATTCATCATTGCTTAGGCTCAAGATGGGTCTTCATCAGTTGGTAAGAGAACCATATTCAGCTGCCAAAAGACGGGTGATTCCGGTATCAGAGGGTAGCCTCTTAAAAGGTCTTTCCTAAATTATTTTACAAGTCTGGGATCCCAGGGTGATAGTTTTCCAGCGGCACTCCTAAATTGGTAGATTGCCACCAGGTGAACCTCAACTGAACTGTGAGATAGGCCTGAATGTGCAAGATGTAACATACATATGGCAATATTTGTTCAGGTGGGCATGAAAAAGGGAATATGCGGTTTCTAGAGCACACTAAGCAAAATCTAGTCCACTTTCCTTTAAAAGTAGTATTTAGCTTTAGCTAAAATGCTTCTGCAATCCTCAATGTCAGAAATATCCAGCTGACTGAACTGGATGAATGGATGTGGCCTTTGTTCATTGTCAAACCATGGTATAATGGGAGCCTTAATGCAGAAAAACGTATTCTGAGACTAGTTGAATGATTGTGGAGATTCTCACGTCCTCGAACACCTTAAACAATTGAGATCACTAACAAACATCCATACACAAATGCATTAGTAACTTGAAAGTTAACTTCTTCAGAAACCAATTAGAACAAGCTAAAAACAGTTTGAACTTGTCAAACTACAATCGAATAGCCAAACCAAACCTACCCTGTGACCAAACTGCGAGGAATTTGCCTCCTTCTTCCAGGAAAAAAACAAAACAGACCGAACGTGATCTGCAGATCACAATAGAGCACCTGCCTGTCATATAACATATCTGCTCCCCCCTCCACGGATCGCTTAGTCTCAATTTCTCCCAGAGCACACCGCCAAAAACAACACTGCATGGAACATATTCGAAACTTTTAATGAAAGCGCCATTCTCAAAATTCTAATAGCACGTAAGCCTTCTAAACACTACTTTACCATTACATTTCTTCAGTGAGATCAAATAACCTATACTCCAAGTTTGAACCCAAATAGTAAATGCCTCACTACTTCAAGGCACTATTCCTGAATGCCTAATGTCTGGGCAAGTAACCCCAATTAAAAAAAAAGCCACAGCAGATTAGGGGGACCTAAATAACTTCAGCCCCATCTCTAACATTCAGACTCTGGCAAAGCTCCTTGAAAAATGTGTCAACGTCCAACTAAGCAACCAGATTGAACAATTCAGACTGTTCGACTAATTCCAATCCGGCTTCCGACAGGGCTATAGCACTGAAGAAACTAGTTACTTACCTGTACACTATGGCTCGCCAGTATAGATATCTTTCATAGATTCACATGATTGTATCTTCCCAGTCATCATGGTGGGAGTCTCAGGGTGAATGAATAACAATAGCAGTAAAAGAAAAAACTGCATAGAAAACCCATAGGGAAGTAAGTGTTTGGTACCCTATCCTCATTATTATGTGGTCCAAAACTCAGCCAATCAGCAGCTAGTCCTGACATCACACTCCCCCAGCAGAGCCACCATACCTCAGATTTCCAGCCCCAAGTGAGAGCCATGGATGTATCTAGAGACAAAAACGGTCTACCTGAGAAACGGGGAGGTGGGCGGGCTGCATGTGAATCTATGAAAGATATAAATACTGGAGAACCATAGTGTACAAGTAAGCAACTAGTTCCTTCTCCAGTATTGAATCTTTCATAGATTCACATGCTTGAATCAGAATAGAGAGCAGTACGTACACAATATTGCGTTTCCAGGATAGGACCCCTTTTTTCTCAGGGCCCATGCTCCTTACCACTATGATAGAACAAGTACCTAGAAACAAGCAAAAATAATAATAATAATATATATATATATATATATATATATATATATATATATATATATATATATATACATATTCATTATTGAATAAACCATAGGTTTCATGAGTGTTATAGTTAGCTGGACATTTCACTCATACAAAACCATAGAAATTCCTCCGTTATAGTTAGTTGTGCTAACTGTAACTCGCGCGCCCGCAATGCACTGCTGATGATGTCACATATTACATCATTCATGATATGGTTAGTGACCAATGATGACATCACTGATGACATCTCAAATGACATCATCCAGTAAATGTGGTTATGTTGGAAATTTAAATATCTATTATATATATATATATATATATATATATGAGGGGGCCCAAGGAGTGACTTTGTTTTCGGAACAAACCCGAATCAGCCCATCAAACCCTGCCGCTTTTCCTCGCCTCCGACTCATCACATCAATTGGAACTTCATCTACCCTTCCCCATTTCACCGACCCGGATTGTGAGAACATGCTGCATTCTGGGAGTTGTGGTGCACAGATGCACAGCGCACCGCTACAGGTGAGAGCAATCGCATGGGGGAGGAGCGGAGTGGCGCCTACATCATCAAGCGGCAGGCCGGCGTTTCGAGACTTTCTGTCAGGTGCTGGGCGCTGAGGAAGGCCAATATGCCGAAATGCATTCGCCGCCACCAGACTGTCAATTGTTTTAATAAAGCCCCTCCTTACACTTCCCCTCGTGGAATGCTGCGTCTGTTTCTTCTTCAGAGGAGGGACTCACTTGTTCATATATATATATATATATATATATATATATATATATATATATATATATATATATATATATATATATATATATACCAATCTGTATTGAAGATTGAGTGGATACATAACTGTTTAGATGGAGGATGTAGTAGCTGTCTGACTGTTTAAGTGAGTAATTAAATGTGTCTCACTAAATATCTGAGTTAGTAACCAAACTATGTGAATGTGTGTATCACAGTCTCTGTTGTTGTATAGCCTGCTGCATCAGTTGGTCACTAACTACATGAGTGTCTATATTAGTAATTGATTAGTTGGCTGAGTATTTGTAAGGGAGACTGAGTGTATCTGTGGTTGGGTGGGGGAGTTGTAACTCTATGCAGAGATGTGTGAATGGTTGATGGTCTAGGCATATGGGTTTAGGAGTGTTTCAGGAAACAGTTGTTTGGGTGTCAGAGTGTGTTTATTTGTGTGTTGGTAAGTGAATTTATGTGTCAGTGGTACATCTCCAATAAAGTAGAAAAATAAAAGACATTGTATATGAGAGTTGGTGTATATAAATAAGTACACGTAAGAGTCAGTGATTGTGAGAGTAACTGTATGAATGGGTGTATAATTGTAATAGTGATTTTTTAACAGTAACTATGATTTACTATGTGTATGTATAAATCAGGTGTTGTTTATATAACTGTACGTGAGTAAATGTAAGTGTGATTGATTCTTTTCATGAGTGAGTAGCATCACTGCAAAATTGACTAGGATGACTGCTGATGTGTCAATGTCTATATAGGTACATTTGATAGTGTTACCATTGATCAGTGACTGCATGTATAAGTGATTCTGTAGGTGAATGGACAGTTGTGTCTGTAGACTTAGGAATCAGTGAGTGCGTATGTAGTAACTGGTATGTGTGTGTCAATGCTTTCAAATATGGTACTCTGTATTTTACAGTGAGTGATCAAAGGTTATACTAGTGTGTGATGAGGTGTATCAGATTGTCACGTGGATGATGTCAGCAGTGATGTCATCAGTGATGTCATCAGTGATGTCACTGACCATGTCATGAATGATTTAATATGTGACATCATCTGCAGTGCATTGCGGGCGCACGAGTTATAGTTAGCACAACCAACTATAATGGAGGAATTTCTATGATTTTGTACGAGTGAAATGTCCAGCTAATTATAACACTCATGAAACCTATAGTTTTATCAGTGAATTTCAAAGGTTTTTTAAATGCTAATTCCTAACTATAACGTCTCTGAAACGTATGTTGTTTTTAGTGAATTTCAAAGGTTTTTTAAATGCTAATTTCGAACTGTAATGTCTCTGAAACCTATGGTTTTTTCAGTGAATTTCAAAGCTTTTTTAAATGCAAATTTTTAAGTGCAATAGTAGTTATACCTATTTTTTTGTACTGAATTTCTACAGTTTTTAACTGTTTATTTATAAATATTTTATTACTTAAACAACATTATATATTTTTCTGAAAATTGCAAAAAAAATTACAAAAATGTAAAACTGAAATATATATATATATATTTTTGTATTTTAATATATTTAAATAATTTTCCTTTTTCTTTCAACATTTTTTTGGGGGAGTTGCGCACCCAAAGCGTACCTACCGCAGCAGGTACGTGTATTCTAGCTGCCATTTTGGAAAAGTCGTGAAGGAACTGCGTATGGTGAGCGACGAGTGCGTGCTTTTTTTATGTCGTATACGTAAAATGTTACGTGGTGTGCGCGACCGGTGTGCGACTCCTGCTCCCATGCATTTGCGACACATGCGTATTACGGTACATGACACTAGCGAGGTGGCGGGCCCCACGTGACGTCAAATACGTGCTGGGGCGCACTGGGTGCGCAACTTCAGTGACATTTTTTATGTTCTAAAATTATATGTACGTGCCTTTAATGTACATATTAGGGCAAAAGATTATCTAAGGTTTTCATACAAATAATATATTTCTACTTGTAATAAACTTATATTATTTTTACATTTATTTTCGCAAAGTCGCGTCAGTGCGCGCTTCGTGAGCGCACGGTGCGCGGATCCCATTGGACCTCAAAAAAATAGATTTGATTGGTTCATAACATTTTCCACTGTAACTATTGAAGGACCCCAACCATTTTTGTGGGTGTTTTTTAAAAATTGCACTGGAGAAATGGCATCTGGTTCGCAAGCTCCTCATCATTCTTCAGATGAAGATATCTTGGAGGTCGATCCACCCAAGCAGAGGCCTTAATCAGTGGTATGGAAATGTTTCACCTTTCCCGCCGAAGGAAAAAAAAGGTAAACGCAAGAAAAGTCACATGTTTGCTGTGTGACAGGGTCCTGTCGCGAGGCAGTGACAAGAAATACTCCTGTGGAACAGCGAGTATGTATAAATATCTGCGGACCATTCACCCGAAGAATCTGGCACGATAAGAAATGAGGCGTTCAGCAAAAAATCCACCACCAGTCATTGCTAGCACCTCCACAGCGTCCACTTCAGCACCACCAGTAGACATTCGCACAGAATGTGCTTTTCTGCAGCAGCACTGCACTATGTGCAAAACCATCATCTGTTATGGTTACCAGTCCGTGGATGCTATTTGTGCAGCTCAACGGAACCACAAATGCAATTTTTTTTTGTTTTTTTGTTTTTGGAAAGATGTTGAATACCAAAAGCTAACTGTTTACTTAGTTCCTTTTTTGTTCAATTTTTAAAAAACACCAAAGAAAGTAGAAAATTGTTAAAAAACTACAAAAAAAAGAAAACAAAAAACAGAAGAAAAAAAATTTTCAGAACTACCTTATCTGGTTTAAAAAAAGAACTATAATTGCATGGTAATGTCTGAAAGTGTGGTTGAATGTATGTGTAGAGAATGATTGACTGAAAGAATGCATTAGTACTGAATGGTGAATTTATAGGGGCAGACCTATGAGGAAGTGTTGCAGCGTGACACGGCAAACTCTTTAGCTGCACTACGCTGCTGCACTTCTGAAGCACAGGGATGTGACATATTTACATAAATATGTCGCAATTCTGTGCTCCCTCTGCACCAGCACACAAACTGCAGCCATGCAGTGACACAAGCACCATTGCACCATGGTGCAAGGATATCTGTGTCGTGGGGAGATTGTTTTTGTGCAGGAAGGGACTACTTCCTGCACAAAAACAATCACTAAAGGTATTTGCCTCGATCACTGTGTGCTGTGGAATGCAGCATGCATTGAAAGAGGAAAAAACGAGGAGAAATGAAAACATTTCTCCTTGTTGTGCCTCGCTACACCACCTCTAGGGTGGCGCACCATTCACACGAATCTACAGATTTACACTTTCTCGTAAGTCTTGAGAAGTGTTATTCCATGGGTGTTGTGTGGGAACAGACACAGCAACACCCATGGAACGCCCCTTCAACGCAAAGTGCTGCGTTTGAATGGGTCGTATTTTCAAGGAGAAGAAAAGCCACGCAGGGTGGCTTTTCCTCTCCTTGTAAATACGGAGGAATCCCCAGCGCCATCACTACGCTACAACAAGCATTTGCAATGCAATATGTCTCGCATTTACACGAGTTTGAGCTATTGGCATTGTAAATGACAATGCCTTTTTATTTATGTTTTGATTTTTAAAACATAAATAAAAGGCATTGTTATTTACAATGCAAATAGCTGAAACTCTCACAGAAAGCGACACCTATAGCATTGCAAATGCTTGTTCTTATTTCCCTTCAGTTTTCTTTGTTTTTTAACATGTGATTATGAAATAGTTATTCTGAAACCTCATTGTAATAATTATATTTTAACCCCTCCCATGCTCATGACGGAGCCGCTCCGTCATGAGCATCGGCTGAGCTGTGCTAATGACGGAGTGGTTCCGTCATGGCCCTGCCGTCGCGCCTGCGCGGCGCTGATTTTGCGCCTGCGCGCGCGTTCTATTGAGCGGGCGGGGCCATGACGGAACCGCTCCGCCATGAGCACAGCGCAACCGCGGCTCGTGACGGAGCGGCTCCGTCACGAGCATGCGAGCGCCGCTCGCCCCCCCCAGCGCTGCGGTGGAATTACCGCCGCAGCGAAGGGGTTAAGGCAGGGGCCACTGTGGTGAAATGTCAAATGAAAACGGCGATTAGTTCTTGAACTTCACGGATTTAATTTGCAAGAAAGTCAATAGTTAAGTAAGGATGCTTTTGCACCAAAAAAGGGAACTTGGCAATACTACTCCATGCAAACTACTCTGTTTTAAACCAAGGAACACCCAATTGCCCGAAGCCAGCCCTTGACCAGACGTCTATTTAATGCCAAGAGAATCCGATCATCACGTGAGCAACTTAAAAGTAAAGAATCAACAAGAAGTAAAAATTACAAACATCTTACTCAGCAGCTTTACAGACCGTGGGGAAGGCAGAGCCCTTCAGTGAGAGCTGTTTAAAGATGCCAGCTTGGACTTTGAAAAGTCGGTGCCCTTGCACTAACAGCGGGGGTAGAGGGGGATGGTGCGGGCATCAGCGGAGTCAACCAGGGGTTGCCATCTTTAGGCAGCAGCTGACCGGTCTCCGGGGCTGGGTCAGGTTCTTCTAAATGATAGGGAGCCCTCCACTGCACGGATGATGGCGCCAGCCTTCGTCATTACACTGTCTCTTTGGCCATCTGTCATTGCTGTGTGAATGGTGTGACCGCCCCTATTAAAGTAGTTTGAATGGCATTTTTCTCTCCGTCAAAGATCTGTTTTCGAAATATTCAGGTGTACGCAAGGATAATGAAATTAACAATAAAATAACCCGAGATCAGTCTCTGGAAATAACATGGAGTCGGAAAAGTCGCCAGTATAACGTTTTTTAATTTTTTTGCCTTCAATAAGAAAACATTAACAAGTGATCGCGCCCGTGGCACGCTACTCACCACTGTGCTCTTCCAGGAACCGACACGCGCCAGGACAGTTGTGAGGAGACCTGGGAGGGCGGGGGCTGTCCGCGCATGCACGCCATTCCACTTTTGTTGTGACGAGCGAGCCCCGGCGCCAAAGCGGAATTGCCGGGTCCCAGGAGGGGGCCCGGGTGAAGACCAGCGGATACCACTGCGGGGCTCCCATGCCTAAGGGGAGAGACCCGCTGTGGCTGCAGAAGAAGCCCTGGGTCAGATATGGCATCGGATGAGGGCGTCGATGCAAGTGCGGGACTCCCATGAGTGAGGGAAGCCCCGTGTATGCCAGGTAAAATGTGTGTGTGTGTGTCTACGCATTCAGAACTTGCTTGTCGGGGGGAGGGGGGCGCACATGTGTGTCTGTCTGCGTGCGTGCTCCATTGTGACGGGGATCAGAATGCCGGAATCGGAGCGCGTGTTCACGCGCGCAACCTTATCCGATTCCGGCATGCTGCGCTTGCACAGCTGTTTTCTCCTCTTGGCTCCTTGTAAGCTGAGGCGACGACAATAGGGTCTCGCAGCGACATCGCTTCGCGATCGTCGCAGGTGCGAGACGTAAAAAGTGACATACTGGTGGCACAGGGGGCTTGTACATCTGCCCCATAAGTGCTTAGGTTTTGGCAGAGTGATACAATAAGAACATAGTGCTGGATGGCTGATTGACAAACTGCATGAGACTGACAGGAGGTATCCTAGGCTGCATGAGTACTACTTCAGTATTTAGTGGAGTGTACCAATAGTATGTATCTGCTTAGAGGTTTGTAGGGATTGTGCACAGAATATTGTATATATACTTGTGTTGGTGCCTAGGTCATTCTATAAGAACATCAATAGTAACTAAAATGATAACAGTGCTGCAAACAGAGTGCTCAATTAATTTATAGGTGCTTAGATATTGTCTCAAAGCCGGAGTCATTCTGCAAGTGAATAGAGAGTGACTGGGTTCCTAGAGTGCTAGTATTTGACAGCAGGAAACGTTTATAAGCACTATGTTTCAGCAGAGTGATTAGATAAGGACATCCTTCTGTCAGGATGATTGTAGGAGTGGACACAGACTCACAGTGTGATTCCAGACAAGCATGACTATTACCTGGACTTTTGCTGGACTGACTCAGTAATCTGCAAGGGGTGAAGGGACCGCATACATTGTGCAGATTTGACTGTACCACTTCTTGTGTCAATGCCTGATTCATTCTGCAAATGCATAGACAGTGAACAGGTTCCTAGAGTGCTAGTAGTTGACAGCAGGATAACTTTATAAGGACTTATGTTTCAGCAGAGTGATTAGATAAGGACATGTTTCTGTCAGGATGATTGTAGGAGTGGACACAGACTCACAGTGTGATTCCAGACAAGCATGACTAGTACCTGGACTCTTTCAGGACTGACTCAGTAGTCTGCAAGGGGTTAAGGGACCGCATACATTGTGCACATTTGACTGTACCTCTGCTTGTCTCAATGCCTTAGTCATTCTGAAACTGCATAGACAGTGACTGGGTTCCTAGAGTGCTAGTAGTTGACAGCAAGATAAGTTTATAAGCACTTATGTTTCTGCAGAGAGATTAGATAAGGACATGCTTCTGTCAGGATGACTGTAGGAGTGGACACAGACTCACATTGTGATTCCAGACAAGCATAACTATTACCTGGACTTTTGCAGGACAGACTCAGTAGTCAGCAAGGGGTTAAGGGACCGCATACATTGTGCACATTTGACTGCACCACTGCTTGTCTTAATGCCAGAGTCATTCTGTAAGTGCACAGACAGTGACTGGGTTCCTAGAGTGCTAGTAGTTGACAGCAGGATATGTTTATAAGCACTTATGTTTCAGCAGAATGATTAGAATCGGACATGTTTCTGTCAGGATGAGTGTAGGAGTGGACAGAGCTGCTTTAGAGCCATAGAACAGGTCAGCAGAGCTGCTTTAGAGCCAGAGAACCAGGTCAGCAGAGCCGCTGTAGAGCCAGAGAACCAGGTCAGCAGAGTTGCTTTAGAGCCATAGAACCAGGTCAGCAGAGCTGCTGTAAAGCCAGAGAAACCAGGTCAGCAGAGCTGCTTTAGAGCCAGAAAACCAGGTCAGCAGAGCCATTGTAGAGCCAGAGAACCAGGTCAACAGAGCTGTTCTAGAGGCTAAGAAGCAGGTCAGCAGTGCTGCTCTAGAACCAGAGACCCAGGTCAGCAGAGCTGCTCTAGAGGCCGAGGACCAGGTCAGCAGAGCTGCTCTAGAGGCAGAGAACCAGGTCAGCAGAGCTGCTTTAGAGGGAGAGAACCAGGTCAGCAGAGCTCTTTAGGCATCTTTTGATGTCTAGTGTATGCAGAGACTTTTCCGCTGCAGAAGAGGGATCTTTAAAGTATGTAGGTAACACCACAGGTTCATTGAGATGAAAAACGGAGGGAACTTTGGGAATGAATTTAGGATTTGTCCTGAGAATTACCTTATCATGTTTGAATTGAAGAAATGGTTCTGCAATAGAAAAAGCCTGTATCTCACTGACCCTCCTGGCTGAAGTGAGAGCTAGAAGCAAGGCCGTCTTCCAAGAGATGAACTGTAATTCAGCTTTGTGCACTGGTTCAAAAGGAGGCTTCATGAGTTGTGTCAGGAGCGCGTTAAGCTGCCATGGGACTGACGGATGCTTAAGTGGAGGAAATACACTGAAGAGCCCTTTCAGAAATTCCTTTATTACCCTCTGAGACCAAAGAGATGGACGATTTAGTGTTCTGCGATATCTACAAATAGCTGCAAGATGCACTTTGACTGATGCATGTGAGATTCCTGCTTTGGCTAAATATAAAAGGTAAGCATGAAAAGGATGTAGAGCCCGAGAGGAATACAACTGACAAAATGTCTTCCATTTTGCTGTGTAAGTTTTATTACTTGAAACTGCCCGGGATTGAGATAGGATATCCCGGCATTCCTAAAAAATATTTAAGGAATGAAATTTGTGCTCAAGACGTTCCAGGCTGACAAGTTTAGCGATGTCAATTGTGGATGGAGAACATGTCTGTCGTTCACAGAGATTAGGTCTTGAATCAGAGGAAACTGTACTCTGGGAGCCACCGAAAACTGAAGGAGCTCTGAGAACCAGAACTGTCTCGGCCATGCCGGGGCTATCAGAATTAAATGGCACGGTTCCGATCTCATTTTCTGCAACATCCTCAATATCAGAGGGAACGGCGGGAATGCATACGGAAACATTCGTGTCCAGCGTAGATGTAGAGCATTTCCCCAAGATCCCGTTTGAGGGAACCTGCTTGCGCAGTGTTTGCATTTCTAGTTGTGTTGGTTTGCAAACGATCCAGTGATGGGGTGCCCCATAGTCGAAACACTTTTAGTAGTTGATCTTGCGCTAATTCCCCACTCGTCGGAAACACTGGCTGATCTGCTTAGGATGTCTGCCTGTGTGTTGTGAACTCCTGGAACATGCTGAACCTGGAGAGAAATGTTGTGCAGCAGGAGCCAGTTCCAAATCTCTTGATCTTGAGCCGTCAACGGCTTTGACCTTGTACCCCCCCTTGTTTTAACAGATAAAACATTGTTGTCGTACTCTCCTTCCTGACTAGTACCGGCAAATCGTGAATTCTGGGGCGGAAAGCCTGTAATCCCAAGAATACTGCTTTTAGCTCCAGCAAGTTGATAGGAAGCTGAGCTTCTTGAATGGTCCAATGTCCTTGTATTTTGAGGTCTTGGAGGTGCACCCTCAAACCATTAAGAGAGGCGTCTGTCGTCATGACAAAACTGGGGCATTGAGGCTCGAAGAGTAGCCCTTCTAATAAATAATTCCTGATCCTCCACCATGACAGGGCTGCCTGTATTTGAGGATTGAAGGAGATTCGATCCTCGAAGGACCCTTGGGATTGTACCCATTGCATGTCGAGAAGCTCTTGGAGAGGCCGCATGTGCAACCGGCAATTGGGAACCAAGGGGATGCAGGAAGACATCATCCCCAACAATGATTTGAAGATTCTCACTGAAGTGGACCTTTTTGTTTGTAATTGTGACGCCAGACTTAAGATCTTTTCAGTGCGTTCCTCTGAAGGATACGCTTTTTCTTCCTTTGTGTGCAGCTTGGCTCCTAGGAATTGAAGGAATTGCGATGGAATGAGAGAAGATTTCTCCATGTTGATCCGTGCGCCTAGGCAATGAGAGAGATTCCTGCAGTATCGTAGGGAGTGCAGAGAGTCCTGGTATGATGTGACTTTCATGATCCAATCGTCCAGATACGGATAAATCTGATGGCCTTGTTGTCTTAAGTGTGCTGCTACTGGCGCCATGCATTTTGTGAAAACCCTTGGCGCCGATTTGAGACCGAAGGGTAACACTTTGAACTGGTAATGGTGCCCTGCCACCACGAATCGTAGATACTGCCTGTATTTGATGTGAATCGGGATATGAAAATAGGCATCTAAGAGATCTAGGGATTCCATGTAATCCCCCCTGCGTAGCATCAGGAGGATTTCCTGAAGAGACAGCATGCGAAACGATATTTTTCTAACACATTTGTTCAGGCCTCTCAGGTCCATTACCTGCCTCCATTTGGAAGACTGCTTTTTCCTTATCATAAAGAAATGCAAGTAAAATCCTTTTCCTCGCTGTTGAGGAGGAACATCCTCTATTGCCACTTTCACAATAAGAGACCACATTTCTGCCTTGAGGGCTGAAAGATGTTGCTGTTTCCTGTGGACCGGTGGTTGATTCGGGGGCTTCTGAATGAGTTCTAAGGTATGGCCTTGATGTATCATGTCCAGTACCCATCTGTCCAATGTTATTGACAGCCATTGATGATAAAAAAAGAGAGCGATAATGGTCTTGATTGAGGTATGACAAGGTGGTTGGCGCCTTGGCAGTGTCACTGTCTCTGATTGGAGTTCTGTGATTTTCCCCGCGCAGCAGACTTCCGTCTGGGCTGCTGCTGGTAGGACGTGTTTGAAGAACGAAACTGTTGGTTGTTGGAAAATGGACGATACCCCTGCTGACTGTAAGGTTGGTACCGATTGGACTGGTTTGAAGACCTCTGATTGTACTGGCCTCTAGAACGTCTTCCCTGAAAGGATTGGAACTTATTTTGTTGCAGAGAACCTAGCGCTCTCGCTATGTCTGTGTCTGATTTGATTCCTTGAAGAGCATCATCTACATGCTTGCCGAAGAGATTCTCTCCGTCAAAAGGCATATCCACGATTTTTGCCTCGACTTCCGGTCTCAATGCCGTTGCCTTTAGCCATCCTTGTCTTCAGAGCGCCACTGCTCCGGCCATCTGTCGAAACACCACCAACGATATGTCCATGTCTAGATCAATGGATTTGGAGGCTGTCCTAGCATCGTCCTGCAAAATAGTGGTCTAATTGTAATTATTGGAGGGGTGCACACTTTCTGCACCATAGGCGGAGGCTGAACCACTGAAGTTTGGGCTCCAGGTTGTGATCCGCC
Source organism: Lissotriton vulgaris (assembly GCF_964263255.1). Lineage (NCBI taxonomy): Eukaryota > Metazoa > Chordata > Amphibia > Caudata > Salamandridae > Lissotriton > Lissotriton vulgaris. The sequence goes on from NC_141691.1 coordinate 661,818,638, forward strand.
TGAGGTATCCTTAGCAGGGGTGTTAGCATCCGGAAAACGGCGGTAGTAGTCATTAATCATGTTTCGCAAATCAGACACTAGAGAAAGAGGCATAGACATTGACTCTTCCCTCACACTAGGATGTGCCTCTTCTTCCTCCTCATACTTATACGACTGTTGGAAAGATTCATATCTTTTGGAGCCAGACACTGGACGGTCTTTAAAAGAAAATTCCTCCTGCACTTCCTGACATTCGTCTTCGTCTGTATCCTGGCTTTTAATCTGAAGTTGTGAGGGGCTATAGGCCACTCCATAAAACCCTTCATCTTCCGACTCCTGCATATCCAGCAGATTTGAGGGAGGAAGCAGTGACATTTTTGTCCATGAGGAGAATTCCGTGTTTTTCTACATCAACGGTGGAAACCTCTTGATTGAGATCGTCATTGATCTTGCCATCTGTGACTTGAAGGTCGTCGTCGACTGAGCTCCCGTCGATGAGGTCGTCGAAGGAGAAACCAGAATGGTCGTCGGCGAGGTCGTCTGCACACTCGTCGTCGACAGTGTCGGATCTCCCCACCGACGGTGTCATCGACGAACCTCTCTTCGACGTTGTTTTTGTAGATGCCGTCGACGAACCTGTCCTCTTTGTAATTGTCGTCATCGACGAAGTCGTTGATGTCTTCACAGAATGAAGCACCGGAGACTCTCCCGTCTTCGTCGACGGGGCTGAAGACACTGCTCTTTTCTCTGAAGGCTTTTTTAGAGGCGTATGAGGCAGAGAAGATGAAGATGATTCTTTGACTTATCGTCTGCTTTTTTGCATGCACTTTCTCCTCAGAATTTTCTGTCTTCCGCATTTTAGAGGAGTGTGCCTTGGAATCCTCCTCTGAGTCAGACTCTGCTGTGGCCTTTTTGTTTCTGAAGCCACAACAGCAAACAAGCTTCTCCATCCTTCAAAGTCTTGGTAGAGAAGGTTCTACAATGCTTGCACTCCTTAGGCACATGCTTTCAATGAAGAAAATATAAACAATCTTTGTGGGGGTCTTCAGAATATATTCTGGTCTTCCCACAAGATCTGCACGATCTTAAAAGCCTCTTTTTAGAGCCTTCAGACATTTTGTGACAATAGGTGAAAAACAGTATCTCCAATCCAGATGAAAAGAATGTAGCTAGAAAGTTCAAAAGTTCACCAAGGAACAAACTGAGCAAGGCTCAGGGAGACTCCTTCTCACACGACGTCGGTTGGAAATCTGAGGTAAAGTGACCCTGCTGGGGAGTGTGATGTCAGGGCTGGCAACTGATTGGCTCAGTTTTGGACCACATAATGATGAGGATAGGGTATCAAACACTTACTTCCCTAGGGGTTTTCTATGCATTTTTTTCTTTTACTGCTATTGTTATTCATTTACCGTGAGACTCCCACTATGACGACGGGGAAGATACAAGCATGTGAATCTATGAAAGATTCAATACTGGAGAATCGGCTCTTACGCACATAGTGGACCAGGCCCAGAAAATGCTGGATAGGAACTAATTTTGCCATCTAATCCTCCTTGACTTATCGTTCGCTTTCGATACAGTTAAACATGACAGCCTCCTAGATTTACTTGAATGCAGGATGGAACTATCAGGGTCTGTTTTCAACTGGTTTGCCACTTTTCTCCAAAGTAGAACTCAAAGCATCAAGGTTAATCAGCCCCTGTCCAATTCCACACTGGTCACATTAGGGGGTAGCACAGGGGTCTACGCTATCACTCACTCTCTTTAACCTGTTCACGGAGCCTTTAACTGAAATTCTGAAACTATCCAGCATCCACTATCACATGTACGCTGATGACACCCAACTTTACTTGAAAATCTCTTCCCCCAAAGACATCAGATCCCTCAACATAACTCTACAAAATCCCAAAACTGGCTGACCTGCAATACCTTCAAATTAAACGCTCTCAAAACGTAACTTCTTTTAATCGCCTCTCATAAACAATCACCCGATATCGAAGAATGGATAAAGCAACCAACAGCTCTTAATTGCATACCACAGGTTATTGATTCCATAACACCATTAGGGCTACTGCTAGACAAAATCTTGAACAAGCAGGAGCACATCATTTCAACCACCAAAGGAGTTAATTTCTTGAACATCGTCAGAAAAATGAAACCCTTCCCTCCATTGATGACTTCAAGTCTTCTGTCCAAGTCCTAGTCATTTCCAGATTGGACTATGGAAGTGCAAACCTCTGCAGCCTACATAGATCTAAGTTGGTTCTACTTAGGGCCTCTCTTAACTCTGCCACTAGGCTCATTGCAGGATCTAAAAGAAACAACCACATCACTCCTGATCTTAAATCTCTTAACTGGCTCCCTTATGAGACAAGAATACAGTTAACAATTGTCTGCATGACCCATAAAGCCCTTCACTTCAACACCCCGAGGTACCTTGCACAAAAGCTGTTATCTGGTGGCTGTAGATCCTCCAGAAGCATCAGCAACCCATTGTTAAAACCACAAAAATTCTACAAAAAGAAAACTTAAAACCAAGCATTTTCTGGTATTGCCACAAGAATTTGGAACTCCCTGAACTCAGACTGAACCCTTCAAATGGCATAATTAAAACAAGAAGTCAAAGTGCTATTGAGGAACACATTTCTTCTCTCGAACCCACAGACTCTATCCCCTGGCCCGGATATGACAAATATAATCCTGTTTGTTTATCAGTTTTGACCTAGAGTTGGTCTCTTCCCCATCTTGGAGCAATTACATCGCGTACATTGTACCATTCTCGTTTAAGCTGTTTGCTTGCTTTACATGTTTCTTCTTTCCTTACCATTTGTAAAGTGATCAGATACCCTCAAAGGTCATGTTTGTGCTATAGAGAACTTTTAAAATAAATACAATTTAATAAATAGGTGTTGTACTGGTTTAAAGAGAATGTGTCTTCGCTCTGACAGGAGAAGTATCAGTGTGAACAGATTTTGTTTTTGCCATTCAGGAGCCCACTAAAATGATGGGACATGGTTCCTCCTTCATCTTTTTTAATACTCTGTGAATCAGAAGAAGTGGAGGGAATGCATACACAAATATCTTTTTCCTAATCACCTAAAAAACATTTCCCACAACCCTTTTTGAGGGTATCTGCTGGCAAAAAAAATGCCATTTGTGGTTGTGGCATGCTGCAAACAAATCTGGTCACGAGTGACCCCAAATGTAAAAGATAGAAATTGAGCAGGCTCAGTTGTAACTGCCATTTGTGGCAGTCCTTGATTGTTCTACTCAAAGAGTCGGCCCACTGATTGTTCACTCCAGAAACATGTTTCACCTTCAAGGTTATTTGATGCTGCAATGCACATTTCCATATCTTCTGAGCTTTGTTTGACAGCTGATGCGATCTTGTCCAACTATACTTGTTTAAATAAAACGTGTTGTCTGCACGTACGAGCACTGCTAAATTCCTTTTTCTTGGTAGAAAGTATTCAATCGGTAAGGCAACCACTATTATTTGCAATAGGTTCGTGTTTGGTTTCTGGGGGTAACAATAGGCAGTGTACCTCGAGCTTCTCTAAATGTGCTCCCCATCCCACAAGTGATACACCAGTGGTTATCACATATTATGGAGGATGATTTAGAAAAGTGAAGTTCAAAGATATGTTTTGTTTCTACAACCACCATGACATGGCTTTTTCCATTTTGTGACTAATTTGAATAATGTCCTCAAAAGACCTTGAGTCTGAATCCATTGTTTTTCTATCTCTGCTTGAAACATCTGCATATGAAGTCGACAGTTGGCAATCAGGGAAATGCAGGAAAACATCATTATGATAAATTTCGAACAGAAACTGACTTTCTTTGCTACAACAAATATAACACATTTTATCATCTTTTGAACTTTCTCCTCTGTAGGCAACGCCTTGCATGTTATGGTATCCAGGATTACCCCCTAGAACGTAATTCTCCTGCTGGGAAGGATACTTTATTTTTCTCTGTTTCATGTCAGTCCTAGTTTTTCAAAAAACTGAAAGCATGCTTTTGAAGATTTGCTGTCTGTGAGAGACGAAGGGTCTTTTAGACACCGGTCTGCTAGGTATGGAATTGACCATTTCTTCACAGATAAGCTGCTGCAGGGGTCATATTTTGTGAAGATTTGCGGTGCAGTCTTGAGGCCAAAAGGAAGAACTTTGACCTGATAATTGCAACCAACCACATTAAACCTGAAATATCTTCTGTGCTTTAGATGGATTGGAATGTGAAAATAAGTATCTGAAGATCCAACAACGTCATGAAACCTCTCCGGTTCAACAATTGGTGATTTTGTTTGCAGCATAACCATCCAAAATGATCGTTTTTACAGGTAATGGTTTAGCTCTTAAAGATATAAAACTTTTCTTTATTGGGCTGATTTTTTCCTGACCAAAAAGAAGCCAGAATAGAGTCCGGTGTTTTGCCTTTTAAGAAGGATTTTTTTTATAGGTTCCTGTTTGGAGGAGGGAAAGAATTTCTAACTTTAACAGACGAAGATGTTGGTGACCACCTCCATGGTGGATTTCAAGGAGGTTTTTGAACAAATTCTAATGTGGGGCAGCTGATCTGATGTAATAGATCTCCAGTTAAGTTGGTGAAAAGCCTTCCACCAACTAGCTGTGGGTGAGAAAAAATGACCAGTGCCAAAACTGTATCACTGTTGTCTAGTGGACACTTGCTCTCGCCTGATTGTGCAGGTCTTTTTGGAGTAGCCTCTCTGGGTGAAGCTGTGAATGTCATCTGTCTGTATGGTTGTATTGTTTTGTATTTGCATTTATGTAGTGCTTACTACCTTGACGAGGCATCAAATCGCTTTTTCGGCGAGTAGCACGCTACTCCGGAACCCATAAAGGATAAGTGGTGAATTGGTATAGTGAAAATATGAAAGTAATTTGAGCAGTGGATATCTTAGTCAGTTATTTCGATTGAGGAGGATAGTGTAGGGATAGAAGAGGAAAACATTTTTGCATTTATGTAGCTCTTGCTACCCCTGTAGTATGCTTGTTGATACCGGTATGATATTGATAAACTCAATATATTGATATGATTCATATCGATTGTTGTATTGATATTACATTAGGTCATTGAGGAAGGTGCAAGCAGAAACGCGTCTGCGTGTACGATCACCCTAATAAAATCAAGGTGAACTGCTGCAGAGAGTGCTGGTGTTTTAACCCGTGCAGCTGTGAAATGTAAGCGCGCTTTCACCTACGCGCTAAGGAGCATCTGCTCGAGAGTGCAGGGTTTCAAGGAGAAGTTCAAAGGAGCCGAATATATTATATATATATAAATTATCATATAATATATAGGTGTGTATATATATCGATAATCAATATATCAATTGATAATAGATTGATTTGATTGATTGATATCTATATGATGGTTATTTCCTCTGGACATTAACAACGCCTTTCCACTTGCACCTCGAAAGGGCTGATAATGTTGCTGTTGCAGAACCTCCAACAACCTTTCGGCCTCTATGCCTGTTGTGATGGATTGAAGGGCATCATTCACATGTTTACTGTACAATGCTTCCCCATTATAAGGCACATCTCGAATTGTTGCCTCTACTTCGGGTCTAAATTAAGTTTCCTTCAGCCAACCATGTCTCCTTAAGACTGCAGCCCCTGCAAATTGGTGGACACTTGTGGTAGACACGTGCCTACCAGTGACTATTATTTCTGAAATTGTTCTTTCCCATTCTTGGATTACTGCTTTGCCTTACTTTTCTTTCTACAGGCAAATATTCAATAAAGTATTCCTGGTCTGACAGACCACATTTGCCTGTCGTATCTGACTAAAATATTAGAGGGACGAACAGTGGTACCAGCCATCACTGAAAAGTGTTTACAGATGATGTCAAGGCTTCTTCCTTTCTTGTCAGGTGGAGATGAGCAAGAAGTGGACAGGTTCCTACATCGCCTTTGAGCAGGGCAAAGAAAAGAAAATGAGTACATTTTAGAGCTGAATCTTTACAATTCAGCTGACATCAGATTGCACTCTTTTCTACTGAGAAAAACTGTTGAAATGTCAGTATTCTACTACATTAACTTAGTTAATCTTCTGTAAAGTCAATGTCTTTCTAGGAATACTTGATTTAGGGTTGCGGTGGCATAGTTATAGTCATTCCCTAATACTAGCATAATGGATTTCTGGTCTGAACAGGACGATTGGCTGACTTATTTAGAGATCACATAAATGATGTCACTCTCTGTAACTTTACACCGGGAAAAGATATATATATATATGCTCCAAGGTTCATTTACCATTAAAGAACCACTCTGACACCTCAAGTGCTGTAACTGTGATTTTAATCAGCAATGGGAAAAACGACGCGTTTCGGGGATTAGCCCTTGATCACGCTCGAGTACATTTAGTGCCACCATGTTTAAATACACTTCGTAAAAGCTTTACACCACACTTGATTCACATACACAACTGTGGCGGCCATCTTGTAAGGTGCAAATACGCATCTATAACATGTATATTCTCAATGCAGCGGTGATTGACATATTAAATACATATGAAGGTTAATGTCATAATACGATCGAATATACACAGATATATATATTTTTGCAAATCATTAAGGTTGCAAACCATTTTTGCATCTTAATGTGTTATTCAAGTGGCTGTTATACAGTCTGTCCCTGGAACAACAACCTCTATTTCTCATCTTGCCCCAGTGGGCGTGGAAATTGTTCTAGTGTTGCCCAAGTGGGCAAATAACTTTCAATAAAAGTTCATATGTCAAAAAAAGTCCATTACTACATGTTCATGTTGCCTTGGCCATGATGTTCTAGCCATCAGTTGTCCTTAAACATATCAGTGCTCACAAAATCTGGAATTAAAAACATGATACCATTACATTCAGCAAACTGTATTCAAATAAAATCATATCATTCATATAAATGAATTGCCAGCTCTTCGCTGATGTTCAAACCATTCGGGGCAAGGCTTTCCAAGTCAAAAATGTATCTTGACTCAAGTTTACGTAGGGATAGTTCCCGATTCCCCCCTCTCACACCAAGATTGACACTATCAATCACCACCATTCGTACCTGGTTCTCATCACTATAGTGGTTTTCAGTAAAGTGACGAGACACTGGATACTGCTTGTTCTTATTCTTGATAGCTCTCAAGTGTTCTAACACACGTTTTTTTGCTTCGTGTTTAGTGCTACCAATATACCATTTCTGACAGGGGCATATTAACACATATACACAGTGTGTAGTATTGCATGTGAGGCTTTTCCTAATAACAAATTCTCTATTAGAGTTAGGTATTTTCAGAGAGTTACAGTCTCTGCTGTTCCTGCAAGCTTTACACCTCTTGCAACACCGAAATCCAGCCGGTTTTCCGGTGTCAGATGTATTTTTGGAACGAACATGATTGTGACTTAGTTCATCCCTCAGTGATCTACTTTTCTTAAAAGTAATTTGAGGATTACTGCTAAGATTTTTACTGAGGTGAGTATCTGTTAGTAACACATGCCAGTGTTTTTTCAAAATATGCCGCAAAGAGTTGGCCTGTCCTGAAAACGTAGTAATGAATCTGACAGAGTCATCTTTTTTGTCTTGCACTTTTGGGTATAATAGGTCATTTCTAGTTTTAGATTCTACCCTGAGTTTTGCTTTGTTGATGATACTTTTGCTGTAGCCTCTCTCAAGAAACCTTTGACACATAATCTCTTGTTCATTTTGAAATGATGAGTCGTTGCTACAGTTTCTTTTAGCACGCAGTAATTCCCCATATGGTATACTACGTACCAAATTAGAAGGATGACTGCTGTTTGCATTTAATATACTATTACCGGCTGTGCTTTTCCGGAACAGTTTTGAAGTTATTTTTTTATTTTTTACTTCCAGTAGAACATCTAGGAATTTAATAAACTCCCTGCTGATATTGCTAGTGAACTGCAGATTTAAATTGTTCACGTTCAGTTTCTCTATGAAAGATATTGCAGCATCCTCTGCGCCACACCAAATGAAAAAAATATCATAGATATAGCGCAGCCACAGGGCAATGTTGGAAAATTCAGCCATCTCCATGACAACCCGCTCCTCCCACCCGCCCATGAAAAGATTTGTGTAGCTGGGGGCGAAGCAGGTTCCCATGGCTGTGCCCTGTGACTGTCTATAGATGTCAAATAATTAAACAACAGGGGGTGGTGATGGACAGAGTTTCTGAATTAAGCAGAATACTCTCACCCAGTCAAGAGATTAGGGCTTGATCCAACACCGTTTTTTAGCTCACTGCACCATCCCAGCTCAGAACCTGGCTATATGCAAATTAGTATGTCCCTGGCCCAGTGCATCATGGGAACAGGGCAAACCAAACTACCAAGCCAATTCTTTCACTGGGAAGGAAACAAGCTTCCGGGGACCGGTTTCTGGCATTACAGCCGTCTTCGGCCCGGCTTGCTTGAATCCTGATGGTGCAATGAGCAAGGGACTCACGTCTGAGTATACCCTCTATATGCTAATGCCAAAACCGGTCCCCGGAAGCTTGTTTCCTTCCCAGTGAAAGAATTGGCTTGGTAGTTTGGTCTGCCCTGTTCCCATGATGCACTGGGCCAGGGACAGACTAATTTGCATATAGCCAGGTTCTGAGCTGGGATGGTGCAGTGAGCTAAAAAACGGTGTTGGATCAAGCCCTGATCTGTTGACTGGGTGAGAGTATTCTGCTTAATTCAGAAACTCTGTCCATCACCACCCCCTGTTGTTTAATTATTTTGTCCACCATAAGCGTGGAAGGGTATACTCAGACGTGAGTCCCTTGCTCATTGCACCATCAGGATTCAAGCAAGCCGGGCCGAAGACGGCTGTAATGCCAGAAACGGGTCCCCGGAAGCTTGTTTCCTTCCCAGTGAAAGAATTGGCTTGGTAGTTTGGTCTGCCCTGTTCCCATGATGCACTGGGCCAGGGACAGACTAATTTGCATATAGCCAGGTTCTGAGCTGGGATGGTCCAGTGAGCTAAAAAACGGTGTTGGATCAAGCCCTGCTCTGTTGACTGGGTGAGAGTATTCTGCTTAATTCAGAAACTCTGTCCATCACCACCCCCTGTTGTTTAATTATTTTGTCCACCATAAGCGTGGAAGGGTATACTCAGACGTGAGTCCCTTGCTCATTGCACCATCAGGATTCAAGCAAGCCGGGCCGAAGACGGCTGTAATGCTAGAAACCGGTCCCCGGAAGCTTGCTTCCTTCCCAGTGAAAGAATTGGCTTGGTAGTTTGGTCTGCTCTGTTCCCATGATGCACTGGGCCAGGGACAGACTAATTTGCATATAGCCAGGTTCTGAGCTGGGATGGTGCAGTGAGCTAAAAAACGGTGTTGGATCAAGCCCTGATCTGTTGACTGGGTGAGAGTATTCTGCTTAATTCAGAAACTCTGTCCATCACCACCCCCTGTTGTTTAATTATTTTGTCTATAGATGTCCTCATCAAAATAAAAGAAGTTGTCAGTTAGGCAGATCTCAATCATTTCTACTAACATTTGTGAATGATGGTAGAAAGTCATAGACCTAGTTTTGAAGAAATGCTGTATAGCCTCTAGTCCGAGCTCATGTTTGATGCAGGTGTATAAGCTGCTCACATCTAGTGAAACAAGTATGAAATCTTTCTCCCAATGTATCCCATCAATTACCGTTAGAAAATGGGTTGTATCTCTTAGGTAAGATGGTAATGCATTGACATAGGGTCTTAGATGATAATCAATGAACCTCAAAGTATTTTCTAGCAATGATCCTATCGAGGAGACTATAGGTCTCCCCGGGGGATCTTCCATGCTTTTATGGAGTTTTGGGAGTAAGTAAAGGATAGGGATTCTGGGGTGGGCACAATACAGGTATTTATATTCCTCGTCCTCCAATAATCCTCTATCCAACCAGTCTGACAATAGGCTTCTATACTTGATGTATGATCCCAAAACTTCTGTCATGGTGCATTTGGAGTAAAAATCACTGTCGCTTAATTGTCTCTGGCCTTCTGCTATATATTTTTGTTTATCAAGAACGACCACATTGCCACCTTTATCTGATTGTCGGATGACAATACTAGAGTCACATTTCAAATTCATAAGTGCGTTCGTTTGTACATCAGTGAGATTTTTCTTCTTCCAAGGGGTCTTAACATATCTCATTTTCTTCAAGTCCTTCAAAACCCCCTTCTCGAATACCTCAATTGCCTCGCTTTGGACATTGGGGAGAAAGATGGATTTGGGTTTGAATTTACTACCCGGATTCCCACTTAGATCATCAACCCATCCTTCCCATTCAGGAGTTCCAGATAATGCATTTACATTTCTATCTTGGGTGGCATACATTTCACTTAGCAGTTCGATATCACCCACGGCAATAGAGCTGACCGTACTTGGATTACTCACGTTTTCGGGGTTGCGTACTGCCGTGTGGAACCATTTTTTCAGTTTTAATTTCCGTGAAAAAAGGAAGAGGTCGATTCTGGTCTGGGCGTAGTTTAAATTAGACGAAGGACAGAAGGATAAGCCAAGTGCTAGTGTCTCAATTTCTTCTTTTGAAAGAGACCTTTTGGAGAGATTCACAACTGTCATACTCCCTGTGTGCGACTCCTGGTATCCATTCCCATTGGAGTTTTTTCTCCGCTTGATCCTCCTCTGTTTGGCTTGCCTGTTCCTCTGGTTCTTCCTCTGTTTCCTCGTCCGCGACCCCTCTGAGCCCCTCCATCCTGTTGGAATTCTGTCTGATTTTGGCTCATCTGGAACTGTATCAAAAAATTACTTGATTTTTTCTGTTGGTCGGGAGTAGCTTCTTGGTTGATAGCTGATGTTGAGGCATCCGATAAGTTAACATCCGAAACATCACTTTCAGTTACTTCCTCTGTTGGTTTTAAACCATCCACTTTTAAGGTGTTAAGTGCGCCTCTTTTCTCAAATAGATGGTCATATTTGCGGTGGAATGTCAGCGTTCTTCCAGCTTGGTAGTCCTTATAATCTCGCAGGAACTTTCGTTGTTTTTTGGCTGTTATCTCTTCTTCCCATTTCTCCACTTTTTTCATCAGATTTGTCATATGCTCTTCCAATGCCTCCTTGCTGATAATTTTACCAATTTCCTCCAATGTTTTTTCTATTTCAGCAATTAATTTAGCTCGATCTTTTTGGGCATATTTGACTAAGATCTGCATCATAGTCATCGAGCACGCAGAGGAATTATTCGACCATTCCTCCAGCATCTCTTCATCTGGATTTTCATATGTGGGAATTGTAAATATACGAAGTCCGCGTGGTACACGCTTTACATCAATGTACCGCTGGAGTGATTCAGCCTCCCACCACTTTGAAAGTTCTTTCTTGTACAGTTTTTCCAAAGACACAAATAAATTCTGCAAATTGATTTTATCCGAAATGGCTGGCGAAGGGTGTGTAGGATTGTTACTCGCTCCACCCTGAGCAAAGAAGAGCTTGTCCGCAGTTTGCTTTCTGCGAGCTTCTAATCCCGTTGCCATGTTTATAAATGTTTATAAATGTTTTTTCAGCACTTGATGCACCGTTATTCACTATTCCCGCCGATATTGCCAATATCGTATTAACGGTGCTCCTACCCCTGAGATTCAATGCGTTTAATAATTACACGCTGTCTGGGCGGTCAGCCTTGTACTCTTTCCCGGCATTCGTGGAGTGGAATCTGATATCGAAGAGAAGGCCGACCCCCCCTGTGAAGAACGCCGGCACCCGGACGGCGGGAAGACCCGTCCGACTTATGGAAGTCTAAAGCGCCAAGGAGAGTTTACGTTTTTGGCAGTACCGGCGGATACGGAGAAAAGTGTGGCGTTTAAATACGTATATCCCATTGAAGGTGGAAGCGGCGTGAGAGGCGGTAAGGAGAACTAATGGGGGAACCGGTCTGGACTCGTGGTCCGTCTTTGCATTCTGCCGACACCAACGGACAGCGTGTAATTATTAAACGCATTGAATCTCAGGGGTAGGAGCACCGTTAATACGATATTGGCAATATCGGCGGGAATAGTGAATAACGGTGCATCAAGTGCTGAAAAAACATTTATAAACATTTATAAACATGGCAATGGGATTAGAAGCTCGCTGAAAGCAAACTGCGGACAAGCTCTTCTTTGCTCAGGGTGGAGCGAGTAACAATCCTACAAACCCTTCGCCATTTCGGATAAAATCAATTTGCAGAATTTATTTGTGTCTTTGGAAAAACTGTACAAGAAAGAACTTTCAAAGTGGTGAGAGGCTGAATCACTCCAGCGGTACATTGATGTAAAACGTGTACCACGCGGACTTCGTATATTTACAATTCCCACATATGAAAATACAGATGAAGAGATGCTGGAGGAATGGTCGAATAATTCCTCTGCGTGCTCGATGACTATGATGCAGATCTTAGTCAAATATGCCCAAAAAGATCGAGCTAAATTAATTGCTGAAATAGAAAAAACATTGGAGGAAATTGGTAAAATTATCAGCAAGGAGGCATTGGAAGAGCACATGACAAATCTGATGAAAAAAGTGGAGAAATGGGAAGAAGAGATAACGGCCAAAAAACAACGAAAGTTCCTGCGAGATTATAAGGACTACCAAGCTGGAAGAACGCTGACATTCCACCGCAAATATGACCATCTATTTGAGAAAAGAGGCGCACTTAACACCTTAAAAGCGGATGGTTTAAAACCAACAGAGGAAGTAACTGAAAGTGATGTTTCGGATGGTAACTTATCGGATGCCTCAACATCAGCTATCAGCCAAGAAGCTACTCCCGACCAACAGAAAAAATCGAGTAATTTTTTGTTAGTTCCAGATGATGCGCCAAAATCGGACAGAATTCCAACAGGATGGAGGGGTTCAGAGGGGTCGTGGACGAGGAAACAGAGGAAGAACCAGAGGAACAGGCAAGCCAAACAGAGGAGGATCAAGCGGAGAAAAAACTCCAATGGGAATGGATACCAGGAGTCGCACACAGAGAGTATGACAGTTGTGAATCTCTCCAAAAGGACTCTTTCAAAAGAAGAAATTGAGACACTTGCACTTGGCTTATCCTTCTGTCCTTCGTCTAATTTAAACTACGCCCAGACCAGAATCGACCTCTTCCTTTTTTCACGGAAATTAAAACTGAAAAAATGGTTCAACACGGCAGTACGCAACCCCGAAAACGTGAGTAATCCAAGTACGGTCAGCTCTATTGCCGTGGGTGATATCGAACTGCTAAATGAAATGTATGCCACCCACGATAGAAATGTAAATGCATTATCTGGAACTCCTGAATGGGAAGGATGGGTTGATGATCTAAGTGGGAATCCGGGTAGTAAATTCAAACCCAAATCCATCTTTCTCCCTAATGTCCAAAGCGAGGCAATTGAGGTATTCGAGAAGGGGGTTTTGAAGGACTTGAAGAAAATGAGATATGTTAAGACCCCTTGGAAGAAGAAAAATCTGACTGATGTACAAACTAATGCACTTATGCATTTGAAATGTGACTCTAGTATTGTCATCCGACAATCAGATAAAGGTGGCAATGAAGTCGTTCTTGATAAACAAAAATATATAGCAGAAGGCCAGAGACAATTAAGCGACAGAGATTGTTACTCCAAATGCACCATGACAGAAGTTTTGGGATCATACATCAAGTATAGAAGCCTATTGTCAGACTGGTTGGATAGAGGATTATTGGAGGACAAGGAATATAAATATCTGTATTGTGCCCACCCCAGAATCCCTATCCTTTACTTACTCCCAAAACTCCATAAAAGCATGGAAGATCCCCCGGGGAGACCTATAGTCTCCTTGATAGGATCATTGCTAGAAAATACTTCGAGGTTCATTGATTATCATCTAAGACCCTATGTCAATGCATTACCATCTTACCTAAGAGATACAACCCATTTTCTAACGGCAATTGATGGGATACATTGGGAGAAAGATTTCATACTTGTTTCACTAGATGTGAGCAGCTTATACACCTGCATCAAACATGAGCTCGGACTAGAGGCTATACAGCATTTCTTCAAAACTAGGTCTATGACTTTCTACCATCATTCACAAATGTTAGTACAAATGATTGAGATCTGCCTAACTGACAATTTCTTTTATTTTGATGAGGACATCTATAGACAGTCACAGGGCACAGCCATGGGAACCTGCTTCGCCCCCAGCTACGCGAATCTTTTCATGGGCTGGTGGGAGGAGCGGGTTGTCATGGAGATGGCTGAATTTTCCAACATTGCCCTGTGGCTGCGCTATATCGATGATATTTTTTTCATTTGGTGTGGCGCAGAGGATGCTGCAATATCTTTCATAGAGAAACTGAACGTGAACAATTTAAATCTGCAGTTCACTAGCAATATCAGCAGGGAGTCTATTGAATTCCTAGATGTTCTACTGGAAGTAAAAAACGAAAAAATAACTTCAAAACTGTTCCGGAAAAGCACAGCCGGTATTAGTATATTAAATGCAAACAGCAGTCTTCCTTCTAATTTGGTACGTAGTATACCATATGGGGAATTACTGCGTGCTAAAAGAAACTGTAGCAACGACTCATCATTTCTAAATGAACAAGAGATTATGTGTCAAAGGTTTCTTGAGAGAGGCTACAGCAAAAGTATCATCAACAAAGCAAAACTCAGGGTAGAATCTAAAACTAGAAATGACCTATTATACCCAAAAGTGCAAGACAAAAAAGATGACTCTGTCAGATTCATTACTACGTTTTCAGGACAGGCCAACTCTTTGCGGCATATTTTGAAAAAACACTGGCATGTGTTACTAACAGATACTCACCTCAGTAAAAATCTTAGCAGTAATCCTCAAATTACTTTTAAGAAAAGTAGATCACTGAGGGATGAACTAAGTCACAATCATGTTCGTTCCAAAAATACATCTGACACCGGAAAACCGGCTGGATTTCGGTGTTGCAAGAGGTGTAAAGCTTGCAGGAACAGCAGAGACTGTAACTCTCTGAAAATACCTAACTCTAATAGAGAATTTGTGATTAGGAAAAGCCTCACATGCAATACTACACACTGTGTATATGTGTTAATATGCCCCTGTCAGAAATGGTATATTGGTAGCACTAAACACGAAGCAAGAAAACGTGTGTTAGAACACTTGAGAGCTATCAAGAATAAGAACAAGCAGTATCCGGTGTCTCGTCACTTTACTGAAAACCACTATAGTGATGAGAACCAGGTACGAATGGTGGTGATTGATAGTGTCAATCTTGGTGTGAGAGGGGAGAATCGGGAACTATCCCTACGTAAACTTGAGTCAAGATACATTGTTGACTTGGAAAGCCTTGCCCCGAATGGTTTGAACATCAGCGAAGAGCTGGCAATTCATTTATATGAATGATATGATTTTATTTGAATACAGTTTGCTGAATGTAATGGTATCATGTTTTTAATTCCAGATTTTTTGAGCACTGATATGTTTAAGGACAACTGATGGCTAGAACATCATGGCCAAGGCAACATGAACATGTAGTAATGGACTTTTTTTGACATATGAACTTTTATTTAAAGTTATTTGCCCACTTGGGCAACACTAGAACAATTTCCACGCCCACTGGGGCAAGATGAGAAATAGAGGTTGTTGTTCCAGGGACAGACTGTATAACAGCCACTTGAATAACACATTAAGATGCAAAAATGGTTTGAAACCTTAATGATTTGCAAAAATATATATATCTGTGTATATTCGATCGTATTATGACATTAACCTTCATATGTATTTAATATGTCAATCACCGCTGCATTGAGAATATACATGTTATAGATGCGTATTTGCACCTTACAAGATGGCCGCCACAGTTGTGTATGTTAATCACGTGTGGTGTAAAGCTTTTACGAAGTGTATTTAAACATGGTGGCACTAAATGTACTCGAGCGTGATCAGGGGCTAATCCCCGAAACGCGCCGTTTTTCCCATTGCTGATTAAAATCACAGTTATAGCACTTGAGGTGTCCGAATGGTTCTTCAATGGTAAAGGAACCTTGGAGCATATTTACCAAAGCGCCGGCTTTGGTAACTCTGACCGCCCAGACAGCCTTGTACTCTTTCCCGGCATTCGTGGAGTGGAATATATATATATATATATATATATATATATATATATATATAACAGCCTTGTACTCTTTCCCGGCATTCGTGGAGTGGAATATATATATATATATATATATATATATATATATATATATATATATATATATATAAAATATATTCCACTCCACGAATGCCGGGAAAGAGTACAAGGCTGTTATATATATATATATATATATATATATTCCACTCCACGAATGCCGGGAAAGAGTACAAGGCTGTTATATATATATATATATATCAAACAAAGAACTTCCAATATCGTACGCTCTCAGGAATCAAAACACAGTCCAAAAGTCACATTCTTTGTCACACGTGATCAAGGCAAGCCGCCGAAACGCGTTGTGTGAATAAACCAAGGTTCTATCTCACTTTTGGACTGTGTTTTGATTCCTGAGAGCGTACGATATTGGAAGTTCTTTGTTTGATATTGATTTTCCGGTTGCTTCGCCGGAGTGTACGCCACTTGTCTAAGGGTCTCAGCGTTGCAGCAGAAGCAGCTGTTTGTTTGGATATATATATATATATATATATATATATATATATATATATATATATATATATATATATATATATATATATATATATATATATATATATATATATATATATATCCAACACAAGCATGGAGATATCTCTAGAGAGGTGGTA
Source organism: Lissotriton vulgaris (assembly GCF_964263255.1). NCBI lineage: Eukaryota > Metazoa > Chordata > Amphibia > Caudata > Salamandridae > Lissotriton > Lissotriton vulgaris. Next base: position 661,835,369 of record NC_141691.1, read on the forward strand.
CCCGGCTGTAAAATGCACAAAAGCCACTGTCAACACAGAATCACATACTCTCAAGACACAACTGGTTTGTCAGTTTCAGGAAAATGTATTCCGCTTCTTAGTCTCAATCAAACAACATTTCATAATACTGTACTTGTAAGACCAATTCACATCCCCTATATGGGGATACCACTTATTTAAAGTCTGACAAATATATAGTCAAACTGGCTGACCAAAAACAACTTTCTTTAAGTGAGGATGGTCTTTTAACATGTTATTAAGTCTCTATTCTCTGTTCAATGCAGTTATGGACTGATAGTGTATTTTAACAAATATTAACTTAGGAAGACTGAAATCACTGATAATGTTTTTTGAAATGCGAACACTGAATCAGATGGGAACAATGGATTCAGGTTTGGGGGATTTCCTCCTGCACCTATCGGTAGTGTGTTCAACAAAGTGGTAAGACAGAGGTAGTGACCTATGCCATGATATTATTTGGAGCTTCATACATTTAAAGATATTGAATCACATACATAAAATATTGGTTTAAGTGTCTTCTTTGCTTGCAGAACTTGAAATTCCGAAATGTAAAACGATAACTTTAACCTCATTGTTTGGGGGAAAATCATCTAGTTGCATAGCTGTCTGCCTTTTCCAGTATGAGCTTAGGCAGTACATTCATAAAGACTGCTCAGTAGTCTTGGAAACCCCATTCATCTTGCAAAGAAGGTTTTCTATGAATTTCATTACTCTGCTGATATTCCTTCAAGATCATGTATAGATGTCAATAGCTCAATGGAGTTAATCAAAGAATTCATAAGATAAGAAAACAGAAATGACTTTCAATTGCACAAGGGCAAACACGTTATCCTGATAACTATTTTCACCTGATCACAATGCCCAATATGAGACAATATCAGGTTCTGCCGCTGTCTGAAATAGTAAATAGATATTTTGTGCACTGGCTTGTGGTTAACTTCAACAGGGGACCAGGGCTTTTAGTTCTCCAGTACAATTGTTTATCTTGACCACAAGGGACTTCAATAGAAAAATTCATGATTGAAGTGGCCACTATAATGGTTTGGGCATATTTAGCTCAAAGCAAAAATAGCTGCTGAATTCCTCTGAGACTATCAGCCTGATTCATCAAGCTGAATTGCGCTCGCAAAGGGCCAGATTCTGAGAATCTGGCCCTTTGCGAGTGCGATTTTTGCATTTGGGATTCATCATCCCAAATGCAAAAATCGGTAATAGCGATTTCGCTATTTTGCGAGGAATTACATTTAAGGAATCTCTATTTGAGATTCCTTAAATGCAATTCATCATCCATTTTTAAATTGCGAATTCGCAATTTCGGCCCGCTATTTACCGCAAGGTCAAACCTCGTGGTAAATAGCGAAAACTTAGAAAAATGCTTTTAAAAGCATTTTTCTAAGTTGCATGTTGCACACACACATGTCCTTTGGACATGTGTGTGCGCAACACCTGTTTAAATTTTCATTTAAGGGGTGCTACAGGGTGTCCTTCGGACACCCCTGGCACCCTTTAAATCGCTATCTTATTTGCGATGAGCTAATTGCTAATCGCAAATAAGGAATACTCCTCATTCATTCCTATGGGCCTTTTGGCCCATAGGAATGAATGGGGAGTTATTCCTTATTTGCGATTAGCAATTTGCTAATCGCAAATAAGGAATATGTAGGAATCGCATTTTATTTTGTGATTCCTACATGAATCCCGTTTTGCGAGTCTGTAATAGCGATTCCTTATGAATCGCTATTAGAGACTCGCAAAACGGGTCTTTGATGAATCAGGCTGTACGTTCTTCAATTTTCTTTTCTTTAAAAACATGTGTATTATAACTGATTCAAGAGAGTGACATAACACTAGATCCCACAGCAAAAGTAATGGTTTATACAATACAAGCCATATCACCTTGGATAACTTACTTATAAATAAACTGGCAATACATGTTGAAGCAAAAAGATGAGCTGCGCCAAAAAATGATGACTATAATGGGATTGAAAAACTGACACCAAAAGAAAGAAATGCAGCCTTTATTTTATCCCTTTCGTAACAAAACATCTATTCATACTACAACTTCAAGATATTCAGATGAATGTAGAAAAATGCAGAATGATGAGTGATATAACCAAAACAAAACAAATACATGGTTTTCCATGCTAAAACTATTATTTGCTTACACCCCCAAATGGATGGTTGACCCCTAGAGAGAGTCCTCATCTTCGATTACCTGGGCATCACATTGAATGACAAAATGGACTGGAGGACACAAATAATGAAGGCTAATTTGAAATTAACGCAGTCAATGGGAGGCATCCTTAAAGTGTATAAAAACTGCTCTCAAAAAGTGATTGGTCCCCCGGCTGAAATCTATAAAACACAAGCAAGGGGTGCATCCCTCTCTGGTGCCAAACTTTGGGGACATTGCCAACACCATCCTTTACAGGCGACTGAGAACATATTTTTTAGGCAATTGTTGGGTCTCCCAAAAAGCACACCCTTAACCCCGCTTAGGATGGACCTGGGTATTGACTCCATATCAGACCTAATTGCCTCTCGTCCTCTCCTTTTCTGGCGTTGCATTTGGAGCATGCCAGAGCTAATTAATTATAGGGAGGAACTGAGGGATGTTATGTGTAAACTGGGGGCTACAAATCTACCCTGGCTGTCCTATGTCGGGAATCTGTGTTTCTCATTGGGTTATGGTAACTTGTGGTTAAATCCGGAGGAGACCTGTTCTAGTATCTCTAAAAAATCCTTAGCTCCAGCCTTGAAGGAACTTAAACTTGCCCAATTAATTCATAGCACGACCTCATGCTCCTTGACATCAAGGTTTCTTGATGCCAAGCAGCAATATAAACTGGAAAAGACCTTGGAAAGTATTCAACCATTCATGCCAAAAAAAACAGTTTATACTATTTAGGCATAGAACCCTTCCATTAGGTGCATTTATGAATAAATGGAAGGGTACAGCTAAATCAGATTGCTCTGGCTGCTCTGCCTCGGAAGAAACAGAACTCTATGTAATGCTCTTCTGTCCAGCATACCATAGGTCTAGATCGAAGTGGGTTCTCCAACTGTGCAGAAATCTAGGGCTTAGAAATGATATCGAAGTTTTTAGGCTACTTAAATATGAAACATTACCACTATTTGTAGTCGCCACCTAAAAATTCCTCTTCGCAATGTGGTGTACCCGTAGAGGAATTTTAAAGAGGAAAGAGAGAGGCAACAGTTGATGTTGCCCTTTATATCACATCTCCATTGCCCTCTGCTGCTATATAGTATTGTCCAGAGAATATGATGAAAATAATTGCGCTCACCTTGCTTGTGTTGGAATGTCAATTTTTTATCTTATTCTTTTTAACTTATTTTTTTAACAAACACTTCAATTAATTCTGTATGTGATTTGATATTGTTTTTTAATAATTTTAAAGTTATTCAACTATGAGATCTGGGCCTTTTTGACATCTTGCTCGCCACAAATTTGGGCCTGGGTAGTCAAACATTGTATGTTAACGCTGTGGTATAGATTTAATCTATTTTTGTCTACAGACGAATGGCTGTTTTTGATCATCCACTTTTAACTGTTTTTGCTTCGCCTAATACTTTGTTTATTTTATTCAATGTAAAATGTGTTGTGCTTTTATGGCTGTACAGCCGAAATAAAGTATTTTGACAATGACGATGACAATGATATATGGTGTTCATTAAAGCGACCCATAGAGAGATCTTTGTCGGCTTTAAGAAGAACAGAATAATACTTCCTGAACAGAGTAAGCAAACACCTTTAATGTGTTATGGTCTGATCATGACTTACCTATTTGTCTTTGATATTTTCAACCTTGTACGTTCACGGTAATATGTTCTACCACCCTTACTATTTAATCCCCATGTTCTGTCTAAAAGTTAGTGAGTAGGTTTTTCTCTCCCAAAATCCTTCATAATAATTAAGAATATCCATATTAGGTCACTGGTGTTACAGTTAAGTAACCATGCCACTTTGAGCATATCAAAGGTAATACATGTCTTATAATTAGTATGATGGGAGGCTTCTCAAATAGAGTGCAGCTCATCTTTACAATTCTCCACAATATAAGACAACATAGCATCTAAATAACATAAACCACATACCATAAAACCATGTAGAAAGCAAAAAGAAAGAAAATGTGATTAAATTCAAAATCAGAACTCACATCAAACTTTTGTAAAGTAGTAGCAAAGCAAAGGCATTATTTACAAACAAAAATATTTTCCCACTTCCCCTGATTAAGTATTTTACTTGAATTAAAAAAATATTCTTTGTAACTTGACCCATTTCAAGGCATTACAAAATTGTTTATACTGAACTCTGCAAAGAGAAGAGCAATTAAAAATGCAAATCACACAAATGCTAGAAGTAAAAAAAGGCAACATCCACTTAGGAGCTTAGTAGATTGCTACTCTTTGAGGACTCTACTTCGGGATACAATATATCATTACATCACAGACACTACATTGGGAGTCACTAAATTGCAGAAAAGAAAAGGTTACTTACTTGTGGTCCTAGTTCTGCAAGGTAGGAATCTTCATTGAAGTAATAAACTCATGAATGATCTGCTGCTGTTTGCATGGAGCCAGAACACTGTACTATAGATATGATGTTCATAGAAATATAGCAAATAGTGCCAAAGTCCATTTGTGCAAATGACAAAGAGCACCCTGTAACTGACTATAAAAAGTGGATTTTTTTCTGGAAAACCAAGCGGGTTTACCCTGGCAACATTTGAAACTACATTGACAATTTGAAAATTTGAAAAGAGCTAGAGGGAAATGTACCCTGATATACTTTTACTGCAAACAGAGTGAAAAGAGACCCTTTAAGAACTCAAGAAGATTCCTTTACCCATGATACAGTGCACCGGCAGTTTGCATCACCCACTCAGTTCTTTTTTTATTGAGAATGTAGCCAGATTCGTTTTTTGAAACGCCCAACTCCATAAAGTCAGTGAGGTGGGTGGATTGTTTATGACATCAATGAAGATTCTTAAAATGCATAACTAAGACTACAAGTATGTAACCTTTTCTTCTGTGTCGTAGGATCTTCAGTGATAGTCATTGTAAGGAAATTGATCTTTTTACATGATTATCCCTAAGGTTTTGTAGTGATATTGATGGATTTTAAACTCTGAGGGTGTACTGAGACTTGCTAACCCGACCTCACTGCCAGTGTTCTAACCCCTTACAAAATGTATGTTGAATTGGTGACCCCCATTTGGCATGAGCTGACTCCCTTATAAGTCCAAAGTATATGGTACCATTGGTGTCTAGGGCAAGTAAGACAACATGTCCCCCCAGGGCTGCATCACTGGTTGGTGCCATCATGTAGGTGACAAAGTATGAAATGTTTCCCATTCTGCCACTGCAGCCTGGAAGGGCAGGGGCAAACTGCTAGTTTGACTTTGCCATTTAAACCAGTGGCATAAACCCCACTTCCCTTAACAATATATGTAAGTCTCCACTAAGGAAGGCCTATGGAGCGCTGAGGCAGGGAACTGTATATTGTTAAATAGGACATGTGTTTTTAATATGTTTTAACAGCAACACTTCCGCATTGTTGTTTGTGCTGGGTAAAAGTTAATATCCTCATTGGCTAACACAGAGTTACTGGCTGACCACTAAGCGCAGCCAACTTCTGAAGGGGAGTACTAAAACGGGTGCTTACAGGAACCAAATTGTGACATTAATCTTGACTTGATGCCCACGTTGAATTTAATATCACTTTAAAGGAAAGTTGACTTCTAGAAAGTTGCCATCCTGTTGCCCAGTGGCCTCACACAGTTGCTGGCCACCAGACATCCGTCTGCCCTCCTGGGGAGTTGTGTGAACAATTCCCACTCTCAGGTACAATGGAAGTCTTGTACAGGGAGAGGTGTTACGCCCCCTTGCTGGAAGCCACTCAGGATGTTTGCCCGAAACGTGAGCTTCAAAGATGAAGTGGCCTCTGGTGAGCAAATGGTGATCACACTCCTGAAGGGTTGCCCCTTTGTTCAGGTAGACAGGTTGGAGGCAGGAACACAGAGGGGGTTTTCCTGTGGGTGTGTAGCCCACAGGTAGACACACCTCTAAGGTGGGCTACCAAGCTACTAACGTCCGAGGAAGTGTTCAGACATCTTGGGAGTAAGCAGAATAATGCACTTTGGGATTGCTAGATGCCACACATCTATCCTTTATCCTACCGCCTGGAAGGAGGCGTCTATCTTACCAATCTTGAAAAAAATCTCTCAAGAGGATCCGAGTGAACCTAAAAACTACAGCCCTGGTTCTCACCTGCCTTTCCCAGCTAAAATGCTGAAAAAAGGCAGTCAATAAAGAGCTTACCATCTTCTTGGATTCTAAAGATTATTTAAACCAGTCTCAATATGGCTTCAGAGCTCATAACCGAATCTGCCATGGTAAAGCACAATTTATCATTAGAGCAAACTGTGGCTGGAAGAGTACGTATGCTGCTCTTTAATGACCACATGTAGTGCGGATTAGAGCACAAATATAGAAATATAATCATTGGTTTAGCAAACAAGCATGGCTTAACTTAAGAGGAGCAATCAATAAAATAAGACATGCTCCAATAAGAAGATAAAAGTCATTGTGCTACTAGTAAATAGCCACTGGAAGCTTTGCTTTTTTTGTTTCCTTTCCTGAGCCAAAAGTGTGTCATAGTATCTATTGGTTTTACAGCTTTAAATACAATTAAGTAATCAAAACAGGAATAAGCCAGACCGACCTGCAAAAACAGAAGACACTTGCCTACTAACTGAAATACTTTCAAGAAAAGGACATGCAAAATACCATCACTCAACTTAGTTGAGACTCCAATTAATCAATGCCTGTCTTGGGTGCAAAAGGGAAATACGATTCACACTGCCAAGGCAGCCAGATTAGGGAACTTTGGTAGGCTGAACCAATTGTACTTAACATGCAAACTAAGCAATAGGGAAAGGAGGCTGGTGTAAACTCCCTTTTTTCACCTATGAATAGGATATATTATAGTGTGTTTGTTTTTTAAATTAAGTAAATCAAGTGAAACAACTAAAGCTGTATCTGCACTAGGCCTAAAACTCATGGATCAGCTGCAAGATATTTTAGATGATCCAATTATCTATATCATTATCTATACATTTTTATATGTTTGTTAGTGCTTACAACCTGCATGCAGAGTAAATTGGTATTTACTTGTAGTACTTTTCACAGGGATCTTCATTGAAATCATAAACGTTATATGAATTCCCTGCTGTGTGCAGCGACCCTTGAACCCTGATATTCAATATACATATAGATGCGAGATGGTGACGAGTCAGCATAATGTAATGCAGCCACCAGAAAGCCTATCCACACAAAATGCTTTAAATTTGGACTATAAAATATATCATTAAATTTGCTACGACCTTCCCAATTCTACATTGCAGTGCCTGGAAGACAACCTGCTGCTCAGATACCCAAATAGAAAGGAAAAGAGCAGCCAATGAGCTTGCAGTAAGCGTGAAATAAATAGGTTGCACCTATAAAAATCCAGGATCTTCCATATCCCGGGATGCATTGTTCTCGCAGTTGCCTCACAGACTCCGTTGTTTGACATGTAGGTGAATAAAGGTATAGTATACAATCCGAAAAACACACATGCTATATGACCAAGATGAAAGCAGGGGAAGTAGGGTGGGTCTCTTAATTTCAAGGAAGATGCATTAGAAGCAGAACTAAGGGTACAAGTAAGTAAGGAATGGTTTCCTACCTGTAATGCTAGTTCTATTTCAGGGGATTCTCCATTGAAATCATAACCACTGAATAGTCCCATCCATGTGAAGGGATCCCAGATCACTTCTTTAAAATATATATGCTTTACTGTAGACATTGGCCTTACTTCAGGAAGTCCAAGGCTAGGACATAATTTGTTAAAAAACAGACACCCTTCCATTGGAGCAGTTTCGAGTGTATCCTCCTGTACAGCGATTCCAGGATTTTCAGGCTAGGATACCGATGTTTCAGACTCTATCCTGGATTTCGGTGTGACTAACTCGAGGCTGCTGGGCTTCATGGCCTCCTGCATACAGTCTGTAGCACATACCCACTAGCATAGGCCAGCTCTGCAGTGGGACCTGAAATTCCAGTGGGTGGAGCATCAGAGGAATCTCTTTGATATGGTCCTGATTTTGGAGGGCACTTCAAAAGACCTGCAGTGGTGGTTAACAACCCGTGATTGGGTCAGTTGCACACCCCTCTCCCTTCCCCAACCACAGCTGACTGTAGCGACAGATTTGTCACTGCTGGGATGGAGCTGCCATCTGGGAGAGGTGGAAATCAGAGGATTCTGATGGCAGATCTGGCTGGCATTGAAAGCCTCTCTACCCCCCATCAAGGGAATGCTAGTGTAGGTGTTCACAGACAACAGCAGCATCATGTGGTACTGCAAAAAACACAGTGGAGTGGGGTTGTGGACCCTCTGTGAAGAGGCCTTGCATTTCTGGACATTGCTGGAATATCAGGTCATGTCAGAGGAATCCTCATCAAAGTCATAGGCTCTGAATAGCTCACGTGCGGGGATCCCGGAGCACTTTTAAAAAAGATACATATATGTATAACAGTTTTTACCATAGTAACTTGCATATGTTTATGCAGCCTACAATAAGGCTACAAATGGCCAAATTGCATTGAATTTCATTTTAATAAGAAGCCAATTGCATACAAAATGTGTTCAAAAATGTTTCTAAAAGAAAAAGGAAAATGAGACATTGTTAGTCAATACGCTTCAATGCAAAGCTTAATAGAGAAAACTGGCACTGTGCCTATAAAAACCTCGCATTACCCCCTGTATCTCATCATGCCTCACAGGAGACAGTTCTGTCAGGTCATTTTTATGGAAATCAGGAATTTTGGGTGAATGAATTATCGAGAGCTGTAGTCATTCTTGTCCTAGGAGGTGGAAGGTTCCCTTATGATTTTGATGAGGATTTCCGTGGAAGAGAACTTGGATTACACACGAGTAACTTTTCCTTCTCATCAATAGTCAAAAGCTCTGAATAACCTCTGAATAGAATAGCAAGCCCATCACATAACAAGTGGACATGGAATAAAACAACTCCACACATCGCCCAAAAAGGTCCCTCAAAGTAGCCTACCCCTATCTCCAAATTGCCGCTTTACACATTTATGAAATAGGGACATTTCTAATAAGATCTATAATTGCAGACTTTCCCCATGTAGAATGTGCTTTAGGTCTACCAGGTAGGGGTTTCTTAGGAAGTTGGTATGATAGAAGTATACAGGAGACTAGCCATCTAGAAATGGTTTGTTTTTATGATGGAATGTCTGTTCTTACTAGACCATATATTTTTTTTTTTTAAAGATCCGATTTTCCTACTTCTTTGCTTTTGTCTAAAATTATAGGACTCTTAACATAGAGAGAATGTAGAGACCTCTCAGCTGGAGTCGGTGGATTAGGAAAAAAGTAAGTAATCTTATTGACTGATTAATGTGAAGTGAAAATTAAACACCACATTGGGAAGAAAACTGGGATGAGTTCTGATAACTCTTATCAGGAAAAACTGTGTATTATTTGACAGTACATAATGCGTACATTTTACTCACTCTACGTGCTGATGTGATAGCCACTAAGAAAGCCGCTTTCCACGTAAAGTGTTTTAAAGAGGCTTTATGAATGGGTTCAAATGGGGGTCTCATTAGTTTGGATAGGAATATAATAAGCTTCCAAGGAGGAGACTCAGACCTGGTTGGAGGGTATAGCTGTTTAAACCCTTTTAACAAGTCTTTAATTACAGGTGTTCTAAAGAAAGGCTTGTGATGGACATTTCCGATGCGCTGAAATAGCTGCAAGATTTACCTTAATGGAAGACAATTCTAAACCAGACCTTATCAGCTAAGATATAATCACTTTTTCCTGACACAAGGGTGGATTGTGACTGTTTTGTATGCACAATATACAAAACCTCTTCCACTTAAAGGCATACTTGGAAGGTCTTTTAGCCTCTCGTAATAGGTCCATGCATTCTTATGGAAAACCTAGATCGTCATATTGGAGAAATTCAGGAACCAAGCCGCCAAGTTGAGTGATGGAAGGTTGGGCTGTAGAATTGGTCCTCCAACCTTGTATAGGAGATCCTGTCTGAAGAGCAATCTCTTGTATGGTCGCTCTGACAAGCGAAGAAGATCCATAAACCACCACTGACGAGGCCACATTGGAGTGCTATCATTATGGTTTTGGACCCGCAGAATTTGATGAGCCTTGTTGGTACGAGAGGAATCAGAGGAAACTCGTACAGACAATTCCCTGACCAGTACATCAAAGGGGCATTCCCTACTGACCCTGGATGGAAGAACCTGGATGCGCAGTCTTGGCTTTTTTTGTTGATAACGTCCGCAAACATCTCTATTTGGAGATAGCTCAAATCTCGAAAAATGTCTAGCAAGACCTAGTCATTTAGAACCCAGTCATGGTTTTCTTGAAATACTTGGCTGGGTGAATCCGGTTGTACGTTCTGAACACCTGGGAGATGAATAGCTGTTATGGTTAAGTTCCTGGTTATTAACCATTTGTATATGGCTTGAGCTTCTAGTGATAGAAGTTGAGGATCAGTTTCTCCTTGCTCGTTCAGGTAAAGCATTGTTGTTGTATTGTCACTCTGAACAAGCAAGGAGTTCATTGTTATTGACTGAAGGAAGGACTTCAGGGCCAGAAAAGACCACTCTCAACTCTAGAAGATTGATATGATGAGTCTTTTTCTTTGTCCGACCATACTCCTTGGGTTTGCAGGTGTCCCAGATGAGCTCGGCAACCCTGGAGAGAGGAGTCTCTGATCAATGTTTGAAGTGGTAGATCCTGAGGGAATGGTATACCTACTAATAATTTCTTTGTTTGGTTCCACCGTGGAAGAGATTGAATTGCATGCTGTGAGAGGGTCAGTTTCTTTTTCCAGTGATCTCAGAACTAATGCCACTGAACTTCTAGGAATTGTTGGAAGGGCCTCATGTGAAGCCTTGCATGTGGAACTACAAAGATGAATGAAAACATAGATCCCAGTGGAGACACGATCTGTCTCGCTGTTTGATGAGAAGTACGTAAGAGATTGTGACACTTCAGGCTGATTGATAATAAGCTCTGCTCCGAAGGGTACACTTTTGCAGACTGGGTATCCAGGAATACTCCAAGGTATTGTATTTTTTTTTGTTGGGGGGCAGTAGACTCTGAGGTTTACCTGAAGACCCAGGTTGGGAAGTGTTTTGAGGCAAGACTGGGAATGTTTCTCTAACTCCATTGCTGATATGCCTTTTATTAAAAAGTCGTCCAGGTAAGGATAGACAAACATTTTCTATTTCCTTAGACATGCTGCGTAAATGCCCATACATTTCGCAAATATTCAAGGGGGTGACTTTAGTCCCAAAGGTAGGACTTTGTATTGGTAATGATTTGTTCCTACTTTGAAACAAAGAACATTTTGATATTTTGCAAATACAGAAATATGAAACTAGGTGTCTCGGAGGTGTACAACATATCCATTCTCCTTTCTAAAGTTGATAATAGATTAGGTGCAATGATAACATGATGAATTTCACTTTATTTATGTACTTGTTTAGTACTCTAAGATCAAGAATGAGTCTGAATTCTTCTTTTGGTCCTTTCTTTTGCATCAGAAAATACTGGGAATAAATTCCCAATCCTCTCTGATGATGAGTGTAGGAAGGGGGAGGCTCTAGTTGGCGCAGTGTAACACTAGCGACAAGCAGGGACTCTCTCTTCCTCGTCAGGGCTGAGGGTTACCTTCCAGACAACCTCTGCTTACCCTCTAGGTAGTGTGGCTTAAGCAGTCTTAGGCTAATCTTTGGGGCACATAGGGTTAAACACTTGCAATATTACACCATCACAACCAACCCACCACACAATGACACCAAACTGCATTCTGTAAAAATATATATCTTTATATAGATTTCAAGCAGGCTTGTAAATACAGTTGTCAAACTTTCGATAGCGGTTCCAGGTTACTTAAGTTTGGGTTGCCACAGTTCTTTCCAGCAATAAGCGTTCTTTAGGGCCTTCTGCCCAATTCAACAAAGTTCTTGTGGAGCAGGCGGCTTTCAGGGGAGCTGTCCCACGTCGCGTTGCCTTCCCGGGGTCGCTGTTCGTTGCGGCTCTCAGCCGAGCAGTTCACGGGTCATCCGGGGCAGCGGTGTTCGGTGGCGGCAGGGTCCTTCCTTCGGCGTTCTCTCCAACCCAGGAGGCGGCGGCTGTTGTGGTGGCGGCCAGTGGCAGTACGGTCCCCAAGTGCAGGACGTACCCAGCCAAGGGCCGGTTGCAGCTGCGCGCTCACAGCTGGGCTGTCGGGCGGGATACCGACCAGAGGGGGGTTCTCACAGGGCGGCTGTCCGTCTTTGCAGGTGGGCTGACGGCTCGAAGCACAGTCAGCTCGGGAGCTTGGACCGGACGGGTCCTCCTTCGCTTTGCTCTCGGTTCCCGGTGCAGGTGCGGTCACGGTGTTCAGGCCAGCGGCGGCTGGACCTCACTTTGCTCTCGCGGTTGCCTTGGGTCCCGGTCACGGTGTTCGGGAGGATATCGATGCCTTGGATTACAGGGAGCGTGGCAGGCTTGCCCAGCGCTCCCAGACCCCTCTGTCAGTACTGCAGCGATAAGCAGCACACACAGTCGCTTTCTTCAGGGTGTAGCGCCCACTGGTCCTGGGGCGCTGGTCAGGGGGCAAGTTCAGCAGCAAGCCCTTGGAGATCGTTTCAGCAGAGTTTGGCACAAAGTCTTGTCAAGCAAAAGTCTTCTCGCAGTCTTTCCTTTTTCCTCTCCTTCGGCAGCAAGGCACCAGACACAGGCAAGAGACAGCACTCTTCCTTGTCCTTCACGGTCCTTCTCGTCGGGCAGAGTTCCTTCTGTAGCCCAAACAGGATCTAACTTTCAAGGAGCAGGGCTCCTTCTTTCATATGGTATTTCTTTTGTTCTTGCAGGCCAGGGGGGCCTTTGCATAGCCACTTTCAGTCCTTGAGTACCCCGGTGGGTGTACTCCGGCTTCTGCTTTCAGTGTGAGGGGCAGGCGCATCAGACGCCCCACAGGAGGTGGAGCCAGCATTGTGCGGACAGGGACAGCCAGAGTACCTTGTTGATGGGGCTTCGCCCTTCCTGGGCCAGGTGTCGGCTGAGTCATCAGTCGCTCCCCAGGAGGGTGGAGCCAGCATTGTCGTGGCAGAGCACAGCAAGATTCAGAGTCAAGAGCCACTCCTACCTCCCACTAAGGTGGAATCTGCGCATTCACCACCTGTCATCCCCCCAGCCCTGTCACTCACACATCCCAGACAGTCAGATACACATACCAGCAGAGGCGGGCTGAAATGGTTAGGCAAGCAAATGCTAACTTTCTAAAAGTAGCATTTGCAAACACAGGATACTAAAATAAACTTTACTAAAAGAAATATTTTATCATCCTGAGTTCAGGCATACTAAACACGACTCGCTACCATGCTCCTTGAGCCTGCTGGGATTATAGGGTGTAATAATTCCAGCAGCTCATTCTGGCCTAACGGAAGCAGGTAGCCTTCAATAGTGAAATACGATTTTGGTTGTAAGTCACTACTAGGACATGCCACACACATCAGGGCTTGTCCTACCTTACACCTACAATGCACCCTGCCCGCAGGCCTACCAGAGGGGTGACTAATATGCAGTCAAGGGAAGGTTCAGGGGCTTGGCAAGTGGTTGCACTTGCCCAGCCGGCATGACAGTACGAGACTGCACGCGGGTTCTGCGGTGGCAGTCCCCAGACACATCTTACGGCTGCTTCTGTGGGTGGCGCAACCAGCGCTGCAGGCCCACTAGCAGTATTGGCATCTACAAGCCCTGGCACTCCTGGTGCACTTTACTAGGGACTAACAGTAAATCCAATGAACCAATCATGGACATCAATCGCATGTATAATTTTCAGTAGGGAGAGCATATGCACTTTAGCACTGGTCAGCAGTGGTAAAGTGCCCAGAGTCATTAAACCAAACAAAATAGGTCAATGAGAGTATTGGAGGAAGGCAAAAAGTTTAGGGATGACCCTGCCAAGAGGCCCAGGTCCAACACAACCCCCTTCCAGCCAAAACGCAGGGTAGACCAATCACCCTGTGATGGGCTTCCCTGCTTAGGGCGATAGAACATGGACCTGGCCCGCAACAGCAGGGGCACATTCCAGTTCTACGCCAATCAGAACCTATTTTAAATCCTCTGTACATACTCTCAGGGTCCACCCAGCTACTCCATGGGGCACCCTTCTCTTCCTCTGTGGACACCACCTGTGCAGCCTCTAACCTTAACTTGCTCACAGGTGTGTCCCAACAGACAGTCATCAAATCACAGTGGCCACTGACAGTAGTCAGGGCTGAGACCCAGGCCTCATGCCTCTCAGGGCTCCCAAACCTCGGTGGCCTCAGAGAGCGGGGGGCAGTAGCCCCAGGTGCTTGGCACCCTTTGTCCACTCTCCCTCCTGTCAGGTCAGGTATGTCATCCTGGCACTGACCCACCAGCTCCCGGCATGTACCTGGCAGCTGAACCAAAAACTGGGGTGGGCTCTCCGACACCCGGTCCTCCTCCTTGGGGCTCTGTACCCTCCCACCTGGAGTGGTACCCCCTTCCAGAATTGTCAGGGCACCTGTGGCAGGTGATCTGCACAATTCGCCCACCAGTTCAGGGGTGCTATCCTGCAACTGGGGCACCAGGTCAGGGGGGACACCCTGCACCTGGCCCTTAAACCTAGGGTCTAGACCCTCTAGTTGAACCGGGGTCAGAGGCGAGGACTTCCTCCCTCTGCACCCCCTTCCAGAGTACTGCCCACTCCCAACTGGAGTGGTATCCCTAGAAGTGAAATGGGCCAGGACACTGATTACAGTGGTCCTGCCCTCCAGGTCAGACAACACCTGAACCTGGCTCTCCAACTCAGGGACCCAACCCTGCAGTTGAACTCTTGCCTGGCGCACCAGGACTTCCCGGGGAGCACGCATGCCCCCCCTGAGGGTTTCACATAGCTCATGTGCCGTGCGACAGTATGCCTGGCACAGATCTCCCAACCCCTGTCCATCTGACAGTGCGGGAAGATCCCCCAGGACAGAAATGGTGTCCCCATGGTCATTCACTGGGGACGCAGCCCTGCTGGCTGGCCCCTGACCCACTGGTTCTTCCACTGGGGACTGTTTCCCCCTCTCGCCCCTCCTTCTGGACTTCTGCACCCTCCCAACTGGAGTGGTACTGCCAGACACCAGAACTACTGGAGCTCTGTTTACAGAGCCTCCACGTTCTCTAGCCACTGGGGGATCCCCCTCAGCGGGTGACTCATCCGGACAGCCTAGGCTCCCCACCTGGTGTTCCCTTAAAGAACCATCCAGGCTCTGAGACTGAGGTTGGGTACTACCGGGACAAAACCCATTCTCACTCCTTCCCCTCAAGGACAGGACGTGAGGCCCCACACCCCTCTCACTACTACAGGACCTAGCTGGGCTACTCTGCGCCACTTCCACCACTCTGGGCTGGAAGATACCTAAGCCATTCCCCACAGGATCACACCCCAATGCCTCTCCAGACCCACTGGAATCCACCACAAGGTCTGCCTCCAATGTGAGCTCCCTGGGGTCAGAGAACTCACTCTCAAACAGGTGTTGGCATAGCTCTGGAAAACTGGGACTTAAAGTATGCTCTCCCACAATTGGATTACACAGCCCCCTAGTAGGGTTAACCAAACTATCCTTCACCTCACCATCCAGCGCCTCACACACATACTGCACACTATCCTTCTGAGACTGGCCAGACAGTAGCGGACTGTCTCTGTCACACAACCCACACTCTTCTGGGCAGTCCTTACACTCACCCACCAGGACCTCAACCATGGGGGAATCCCTCCCACCACTAGGACCATGAACTCCTACGCCAGTCACCCTATTCCCTTCAGGGTCGCTGCGCACTACTGGAGCTACCTCATGCCCTTGAACCTCCTGGTGTAAGTTAACCCCCTCCAAGTCAGGTGCCATATCTCTAGGTGCGCGCACTATGCTGTCAGCACTAGATACCTGAATGTTGCTGCCACCATCTGAGCTGGACTCCACCTCCAACTCAGCAAAGCTCAATCTCTGAGCTACACACATTTCTTGTTGCTGGGCTGAAGCCCTCCTGGCCTCAAGCCCCTCGAGCTCCATGTCAAGTTTCCTCATTCTTAAGTCATGCGCAAGCTCCATTTTCATTTCTTCCAGGGCCAACTTCTTGGTTTCAAGTTCAAGTTGGATTTTTAATTCTGCCAGCTTCCTTTTATGATCTCGGGCGGCCTGTCTGTCCGCCAGCTCCTCTGGTGACAGACCTCGGCCAGAAACACTGCTACCCAATGGGGAGGTTGCACCCCTCCACTCTGGAGTTAGGGGTCCCTCCAGCTGCTGCTCTGCATCCTCAAATTCAAAATCCTTCCCAGGGGCATTCCTTGCCTTGACCCAGGCCCTCAGCGCCTTTTGGAACTGCTCCCTTCTGGAGAGTCCGGTCATGGAAATGTTCAAATTTTTGCAGAAGCTCTTGAGCGGTTTCCCGGTATACTTTTCTAGTTTCTCCCAATCACAGTCAATAGAAGAAATGGATGGTGCCTTTTCCATTTTCACTGACACAGGCATGACTGCAAAAACACATGGATATCTCTTCTAGCAAAACATAAATCAAAAAAAGTCTGTGGCTAAGTTACTGGACTGAAATCACTGTGCAATGGTCAGAAGTTAGGGTATAGATACTGCAAGTGTAAATTCGAAAATCCCACCGCTGCCACCAATGTAGGAAGGGGGAGGCTCTAGTTGGCGCAGTGTAACACTAGCGACAAGCAGGGACTCTCTCTTCCTCGTCAGGGCTGAGGGTTACCTTCCAGACAACCTCTGCTTACCCTCTAGGTAGTGTGGCTTAAGCAGTCTTAGGCTAATCTTTGGGGCACATAGGGTTAAACACTTGCAATATTACACCATCACAACCAACCCACCACACAATGACACCAAACTGTATTCTGTAAAAATATATATCTTTATATAGATTTCAAGCAGGCTTGTAAATACAGTTGTCAAACTTTCGATAGCGGTTCCAGGTTACTTAAGTTTGGGTTGCCACAGTTCTTTCCAGCAATAAGCGTTCTTTAGGGCCTTCTGCCCAATTCAACAAAGTTCTTGTGGAGCAGGCAGCTTTCAGGGGAGCTGGCCCACGTCGCGTTGCCTTCCCGGGGTCGCTGTTCGTTGCGGCTCTCAGCCGAGCAGTTCACGGGTCATCCGGGGCAGCGGTGTTCGGTGGCGGCAGGGTCCTTCCTTCGGCGTTCTCTCCAACCCGGGAGGCGGCGGCTGTTGTGGTGGCGGCCAGTGGCAGTCCGGTCCCCAAGTGCAGGACGTACCCAGCCAAGGGCCGGTTGCAGCTGCGCGCTCACAGCTGGGCTGTCGGGCGGGATACCGACCAGAGGGGGGTTCTCACAGGGCGGCTGTCCGTCTTTGCAGGTGGGCTGACGGCTCGAAGCACAGTCAGCTCGGGAGCTTGGACCGGACGGGTCCTCCTTCGCTTTGCTCTCGGTTCCCGGTGCAGGTGCGGTCACGGTGTTCAGGCCAGCGGCGGCTGGACCTCACTTTGCTCTTGCGGTTGCCTTGGGTCCCGGTCACGGTGTTCGGGAGGATATCGATGCCTTGGATTACGGGGAGCGTGGCAGGCTTGCCCAGCACTCCCAGACCCCTCTGTCAGTACTGCAGCGATAAGCAGCACACACAGTTGCTTTCTTCAGGGTGTAGAGCCCACTGGTCCTGGGGCGCTGGTCAGGGGGCAAGTCCAGCAGCAAGCCCTTGGAGATCGTTTCAGCAGAGTTTGGCACAAAGTCTTGTCAAGCAAAAGTCTTCTCGCAGTCTTTCCTTTTTCCTCTCCTTCGGCAGCAAGGCACCAGACACAGGCAAGAGACAGCACTCTTCCTTGTCCTTCACGGTCCTTCTCGTCGGGCAGAGTTCCTTCTGTAGCCCAAACAGGATCTAACTTTCAAGGAGCAGGGCTCCTTCTTTTATATGGTATTTCTTTTGTTCTTGCAGGCCAGGGGGGCCTTTGCATAGCCACTTTTAGTCCTTGAGTACCCCGGTGGGTGTACTCCGGCTTCTGCTTTCAGTGTGAGGGGCAGGCGCATCAGACGCCCCACAGGAGGTGGAGCCAGCATTGTGCGGACAGGGGCAGCCAGAGTACCTTGTTGATGGGGCTTCGCCCTTCCTGGGCCAGGTGTCGGCTGAGTCATCAGTCGCTCCCCAGGAGGGTGGAGCCAGCATTGTGGTGGCAGAGCACAGCAAGATTCAGAGTCAAGAGCCACTCCTACCTCCCACTAAGGTGGAATCTGCGCATTCACCACCTGTCATCCCCCCAGCCCTGTCACTCACACATCCCAGACAGTCAGATACACATACCAGCAGAGGCGGGCTGAAATGGTTAGGCAAGCAAATGCTAACTTTCTAAAAGTAGCATTTGCAAACACAGGATACTAAAATAAACTTTACTAAAAGAAATATTTTATCATCCTGAGTTCAGGCATACTAAACACGACTCGCTACCATGCTCCTTGAGCCTGCTGGGATTATAGGGTGTAATAATTCCAGCAGCTCATTCTGGCCTAACGGAAGCAGGTAGCCTTCAATAGTGAAATACGATTTTGGTTGTAAGTCACTACTAGGACATGCCACACACATCATGGCTTGTCCTACCTTACACCTACAATGCACCCTGCCCGCAGGCCTACCAGAGGGGTGACTAATATGCAGTCAAGGGAAGGTTCAGGGGCTTGGCAAGTGGTTGCACTTGCCCAGCCGGCATGACAGTACGAGACTGCACGCGGGTTCTGCGGTGGCAGTCCCCAGACACATCTTACGGCTGCTTCTGTGGGTGGCGCAACCAGTGCTGCAGGTCCACTAGCAGTATTGGCATCTACAAGCCCTGGCACTCCTGGTGCACCTTACTAGGGACTAACAGTAAATCCAATGAACCAATCATGGACATCAATCGCATGTATAATTTTCAGTAGGGAGAGCATATGCACTTTAGCACTGGTCAGCAGTAGTAAAGTGCCCAGAGTCATTAAATCAAACAAAATAGGTCAGAGAGAGTATTGGAGGAAGGCAAAAAGTTTAGGGATGACCCTGCCAAGAGGCCCAGGTCCAACAATGAGGAACCTCCTCCACTGCATGTTTCAGTAATAGATTGTTGATGTCCCTTTTGCAGTAGGTCTTAATGATAAAGAGATGTTTTGGATAGTGGAACTGAAGAAGGAGGAGAAGACCTGAAGTGAAGAGAATATCCATTTTGAATAATATTCAAGACCCAATTGTCTGTTATTATTAAGTGGCATTCTTCCAGATGCTCCGTAATGCTTTCCTACACTGGAGTGGGAAACAGAGCAGGAGGAAGTAAAGGCTCATTGCTTAGCCAGACTTTTTTCAGTAACTGCTACTGTGTTTCCCTGCCCCTTGATGGCTTTTGAGGGTGATAGGGTTGTCTTAGCTGTTGTTGGTGCTATTGGTGAGACCAATGAGGGGCTTGAAACCTCTGAGGAAAATATTTCCTATCCAGGGGTCTGTACCTCCAACAATATTCTTTCAGTTCTTCTATGCAAACAGCCTTCAAAGTTTCCATCTCAGTTTTCATTTGGACCATCTCCTTGTCTGGAAGAGACCCAAAGAGTTTGCTTCCCGAAAATGGCAAATTCAGCATTCAATGTTGCGCTTCTGGTTTGAGTTCAGGGAGTCTGAGCCAAGATGATCTACATTCACAGGTCCCTTGACATAATTCATGAGCAGCGAGATCCCACTTGTCAGATCCTGCCCATATGATCTGATTTGTCACTAGGCCACCTTCATTTAAGATCTCTTGAAAATGGTGTCTGTCTATCCTTGGGGAGTTTTTCTGTAAATATGTGCAGCGAATCCCATAGAGATCTGTTATATATCCCCAGCAGGGCGGAAGCACTGGCAACCTTCACTGTCGATGCGTATGTTCCACACATCATCTTACCAAGAGAATTTATATGTTTACTTTCTCTATCTGGTGGTACGGAACATGAAGGAGCAATAGTCTGCGACTTCTTTGTTACCACTACAATGACATAATCCGGAGGGTCTGCTCTAAGAAAAAGCAGGTATTGGTCTGGTGGCTTATATTTTTTAAGAAGTCTAAATGGAGCAGACTGCACTGATGCAGGTGTAAGAAATAATTGCATTGCCAGTTCTTACAGGTCAGGGGCCAGAAAGAGTAATGGTTGTGCTGCTGTTCTTTGATGTAATATCTCAAATATTACAGAAGATGACGTCATAGGGATAGTTACATCTATATTCAACTTTGTTGCCCCTTTTATTTAAGACCTTGTTAACAATAAGAGGATCATCTATTGGAGAAACTCTTGGTGGATGTGTATGTGTCAGAGTTGGTGAATAACCTCTTACTTGAAGAGCAGGTGGTGGTTGATTAAGATGGAGATGACCTTCTGTGCTGAGATCTAGAACTTCTGCTTGATCTCCTAGAGTGTCTAGATATAAATCTGGTCCTTGAAGATCTCCTAAGTCTATCTCTGGTCTGATGACTTTGTGGAGGCTAAGATCTTTGCAGAGTCCTATAAGGAGAAGTCGGAAGATGAGGACTTGTCAGAGGTCCTGTAGGAGTAGTACAGGGGTGCAGGTGGTGTGCCTGCCGAAACCTGAGAGGATGAAATCCTCTTCCTGGGATGGAGCACTTGAAATCTGAATCTCAGGAGTGACCCTCGATGGAGAGTAAGAAAACAAGTTACTTACCTGTAACTGTAGTTCTCCAGTATTGGAAGCTTTCATAGATTCACATACCTGAATCATTTCCCCGTCGTCGAGACGGGAGTCTCCGGTATATAAAAAGCAATGCTTAGCAGCATGGCTAACTGAACAAAGGCCTAGGCCCATTTCCCTTTTGCAACCCATAACCTTTGTTATGTAAAAAAGGACCAAACTTTTCCCTTAGCCAATCAGTGCTCCTCACCCTCTAGAACCCTCCTGAGAAAACCTTTTGCCCCTCAGATTTTTGCGCACTTGTGCTATAATACTTTTTGTGCGAAATCCGAGGTGAGCCTCTCAGGGGAGGAGGGTGGGCGTATGTGAATCTATGAAAGCTTCCAATAATGGAGAACTACAGTTACAGGTAAGTAACTTGTTTTCTTACTCCAGTATTGGAGCTTTCATAGATTCACATACCTGAATCAGAATAGCGAGCAGTAAATCATAGCATTTTGTCACTTACTTCTCACAAATAGGCAACACATGATACTTGCACATATTTGTAACTGTATCAAAATATTCATAGACATATTGCCCATAAATGACATATCCAATAGTGTACAACAATAAAATGTGCTTCTCTTACCAACCAAAGGAAGGAAGGATGACAAAGAAGGCTCACCGTTATTGGAAAAGGTTCCTCAGTACAGCTTGTCCCACTGCTACATCGCTTCTTGCTTGAGCATCCAGGTAGTAATGCCTGGTGAAGGTATGCACACTCCTCCAGGTAGCTGCTCTGCAGATGTCCTGAATAGAAACGCCTGAAAACAGAGCAGTAGAGGTTGATACCGCTCTTGTGGAATGTGCACGAACACATGCTGCCAATGGCTTCCCCGCCGCCTGATGACAGAATTGAATGGCATTCGAGATCCATTGTGCAATTCCCCGTTTTGATAACGGGAAACCTTTCCTGGGGGCACGAAACGCCACAAACAATTGTGTAGATTTTCTGAAAACTCTTGTCCTTTGCAAATAAAACTTCAGGCAACGCTGGACATCCAAAGTGTGGAGAGTCCTTTCTGCCGCCGTAGATAGTTGAGGAAAGAATCGTTTCAGGATTAATGGCTCATTTAAGTGGAAATCTGTTGATACTTTCGGAATACATTTTGGATTCATTCTGAGTACCAATATGTCCTCCCTGAATTGCAGAAAAGGTTCTTGCGTTGTAAGTGCCTGTATTTCTCCTACCCTTCTGGCTGATGTCAGAGCTATTAATAGAGCCACCTTCCAGGATAGGAATTTTAGATCAGTCTTGTGAATTGGCTCAAATGGTGGTTTCATCAGTTTTGATAAGACAACGTTCAGTTGCCATAGAGGCGGTGGAGGCCTGATAGGTGGGTAAACTCGAAACAACCCCTTCATGAACTGTTTTACAATTCTCTCCGACCACAGAGATGGACCTGCTGAGTTTCTCCTGTATCTAGAAATCGCCGCCAAATGGACTTTAATAGAGGCATGGGCCAATCCAGACTTTGCCAGCCTTAGTAAATATGGGATGATCTGATACGTCTCTGCTCGCAGAGGATGTAAGTCGTTCTCTTGACACCATAAGCAGAATCTTTTCCATTTCATCCTGTATGTCTTATTAGTGCTTTCAGCTCTTGCCTTTGCCAGGATTTCTCTGCATTCCGCCGGAATGTTCAAGCGATGAAATTATCCGTAGTCAGGAGCCAGGCCGCTAATTGCAGTGATGCTGGGTCTGGATGTCGCACTTTTCCCTTCTCCATAGTCAAGAGTGCTGGTATTGGCTGTAGACGTATTGGCTCTGTCTCTGATAAAAGGAGCAACTCTGTGTACCAATGCTGCCTGGGCCACCAAGGGGCTATTAGTATCATCCTGCACGGTTCCTTCTTTATCTTCGTGAGCACTCGTGGCAGGAGGGGAATCGGCGGAAAGGCGTAGGCAAAGACACCTGACCATGCCATCGAAAACGCATTCCCCCATGATACCCTTTGGTGACGCCAGCTTGCAAAGAATTGGCATTTCTTATTCTAGGCTGTGGCAAACAGATCCACCATTGGTATTCCCCACTTGGCAAAGATGGTCAATAGCGTGTCCTGATCCAGCTCCCACTCGTGACAGGTCGTTTTTTGCCTGCTGAGTGTGTCCGCGGTCGTGTTTTGATCTCCTGGAAGATGTATGGCCTTCAGAGTTACTCCATGATCTATCGCCCATTTCCATATTTTCTGAGCTTCTTTTGACAGAGAGAGAGAGGTATACACCCGTTACAACGCATCTTTTACTCCGCACTACCATTACAACGCGACTTTTACAACGCATACCATTACAACGCATTGCGCTGGGGGGCGCTCTAGGATAGGGAATAAGTATAATTTACTATCCAACACCTTCCCTAGGGTCCACGGGGACTGGAGTTAGAATAGTAAATTATATTTACCACTATCCAGCACCTCAAAGCGCTATGCGTTGTAATGGTATGCGTTGTAATGGTCGCGTTGTAATAGTAGGTAGTTGTAACGGTATGCGTTGTAACATGGTACATCCGAGAGAGATCTTGTGCCCCCCTGTTTGTTTATGTAGTGCATTGCCTTGTGTTGTCTGTCTGCACTAACTCTGAACCCTGCTATTCTTGGCAGGAAGGCCAACAATGCCAATCCTATTGTCCTTAATTCCAATAGGTTTATGTGAAGGTGTTGTTCCTGTTTGTTCCATCGGCCGCTGGCTTGTAATTATTGCAGGACTGCTCCCCGTCCTTCGAGAGAGGCATCCGTGGTAACCACTAAAGGAGCTGGTTCGGTCAGGAAGGAAAGACCCACTGAGATATTGTTTCTGCGAGTCCACCACTTTACCGCCTGCAACATTGGTTTCGTGACTTTGATCTTGTCCTCGAAGGATCCCTTTGCTTGGCACCACCGAAGGTCTAACTCCTCCTGTAACAGCCGCATTCTCAAACGACATAGGGGAATGAGTGGTATACATAAAGACATCGTCCCCAGAAGCGATTTGTATTTACGGACTGAAAGACACTTTCTTCTCCTGAATTCTTTGGCTAGAGAGATGAGTCCCAATTGCCTCTCTATGGATGGGAATGCCTTGTTTTGTGATGTATCTAGGGTTGCACCTAGAAACTTGATCGTTCTGGATGGTTGAAGAGATGATTTTTCCACATTTAAGGTCAGGCCCAGATCTGCAAACAACTTAATGCAAGCCAAAGTTGAAGCGTGAGCTGCCTCCTGTGATGGTGCCTTCACAACCAGTCGTCTAGGTATGGGAATATTTGGTGTTTTTGTCTTCGGAAATAGGTTGCCACTGGCGCCAAACATTTTGTAAAAATTCTTGGTGCAGATTTGAGGCCGAATGGCAGCACTTTGAATTGGTAATGGTCCTTGGTCACTGTAAAACGAAGGAACTTTCTGTGGGAAGGATGGATGGGGATATGAAAATATGCATCCTGTAAATCTAGGGAGGTCATCTGATCTCCTGGGTTTAAGAGTAGCAGAATATCTTGGAGGGTCACCATCCTGAATGACTGTTTCTTGAGATAGGCATTTAGCGACCGTAGGTCCAAGATTGGACGCCACCTGAGAGCATCCTTTCTGATCAAGAAGAAATGGGAATAAAATCCTTGTCCTCTTTGGGAGTTCAGCACCGGTTCTATTGCTCCCTTTCGGAGCATTGCCCAAATCTCCAGACGCATCTGAGACAGGTGTTTTACTTCTTGATATGTAGGTGGCGTGGGAGGAGGGAAGTGCAGGAATTCCAGAGTATGTCCGAATTTTATTATGTGGAAGACCCATTTGTCCGATGTTATTCTCTGCCACTGTTGTAAATAATAAGTCACTTCCACCCAGGAGAACATTTGACAGGGTAGGAGGATAAGAATCTGGAACTTGTAGGTTGTCATTATCTTTTATTGTTATCTTTCCCTGAACGGCCTCCTCGTCCTCTGGGAGTGGACTTAGAGTAGCCTCCAGAGTGCTTCTGGCCATATTGCTGCCGGTAGGGCTGGGAAGAGGAAGAATAGGAGTTGTATCTTCCCTGCTGGTATCCACCTCTATACGAAGGTTGTCCTCTTCCACGGGCGCCTAGAAAGGGCACCTTCCGGTACTGTAACAAACCCAAGGCTTTCGCCGTATCTGTGTCCTTAATACTCTGAAGGGTCTCATCCACTAGACGTCCAAACAGATCTTCCCCATCAAAAGGTAGATCCAAAATCTTATTTTGGACCTCCGGTCTAAAGGCAGTGGCCCTCAGCCAACCCTGGCGCCGTAAAACTGCTGCTCCTCCTAGGGAACGAAAGGATGTGGTAGCTATGTCCATAGCACAATCGATAACTTCAGCTGAAGTCCTCTCCCCTTCCTGCAGAACTTTCTTTGCCTCTTGCTTACTGTCTTCCGGAAGGAGGTCGACATATGGTGCTATATCGCACCACATCTGCCTGTCATATCTGCCCAGGATGGCAAGGGCATTAGCTGCTCTGACCAGGAGAGCTGACATCGAGGAGAATCTTTTACCTGCGTTGTCTAACTGCCGTCCCTCCCTGTCCGGAGGTGCAGAAATAGGCGCTGACGAGTTTTTTGATTTTTGTTGCACTGCTTGCGAAATGATTGAGTCCGGTTTAGGATGGCCCAGTAAACAGGCCGGAGCGTCCGCGGGCGCCTTATATTTATTGTCCAACCTCGCTAGCACCGGTGTAACCGTTGCTGAAGTCGTCATCACTTGTAACCCTTCCTTCTATACATGGTCGATTATTGGTATGGATCGGATTGATTTTTGATTAGGTCTCTTTAAAATCATAAAGAAAACATTCTGCTTGAGTTGTCTTCATCGGCAGTTGAAATCTCTTTGCAGCTCTCTCCATCAAGTTGTGGAATCCACCAATATCCACTGGTGGTGAATCTGCTGGCCCTTGGGTGGGTGATGGTTGAGAGGGAATCAGTTAGTCATCCTATTCTCTGTGGGGCTCCGTTAGCTCCCCTTCTTCGTGATCCTAATCATCCGTGGTCACAGGATCCTGCTGCTGTTGGACCTGAGGTGTCTGTGGAGCAGTGTCCAGTAGGCTTTCCCTGCTGCGGACTGGAGTGGCCGGAATAGAGCGAGGACGTGAAGGTGGAACGTCTTGAGGGACCTCTGATGGAGGAAACCGCTTCTTATAATCCGCCAACAAGGATTGAGAGTCCATCATCATTGAAGATGGCATTGCGACCATCTCTTCTTGACATTTCACGTGGAGTTCCGATGGGCTTCTGGCATACCTCAAGGGTCCATCATCCTCCTCCTCCTCCTCATCCGACTCCTCCTCCTCCAAAAGGTGCGATGGGACCAGAGGAGTAATCTTGCTTGGGGAACTCACTGCTGGTGTGATCTTCTTCTTCTATTTTTCTGGAGTTTGTCTCGTCGACAAGCCAGTCAACAAGATCGTCATCGACACTGCCGTCAACGAAGTTGTTGTCGTCGTCGACAGTGCACTAGAACAATTCCTCGCCGACGACATAGTAATCGTCGTCGACGTTCCCGTCGACGACCCTGCTGTCATCACAGTCGATCCCGTCATCGACATGGCCGTCGTCATCACCACCGTCGTCGTCGATGTCGTCGTCGATGTTACCGGCGTCGACGTTACTACAGTCGACGCTCGCGTCGACGCTCCCGTCGACACTCTCGTCGACGCTGACTCTAATACAATCAATAGTAGCTTCTGCACCTCTGTGGTCGTCACCGTAGACAATGACTTCTTCGGCGACGGCCTCGTCGACGATCCCGTCGACGATGTTGATTTTCTCGTTTTCTCCTCAGGAATACTAGAGGATGGCTTCTTGAATGATGCTGGAGCACAGGTGGTGTCTTTGAAGGCTCAGAAGAAGCTCTCTTGGATACTTTTTCTCTCAAAGTGTGTCCTTTGCTCTCCTTTACTTTTGGCTGAGGAGATTTTGAAGGACTACGCCCTGAAGACCCTTGAGTGGTCTTTTTTAGGGCCTTCTCAGGAAGGTCCCCTGAGGAATGAGTCTGAGGAGATCTTGATCTTTTTTGAGAACTCTTAGACGAAGAGGAGGATTCCTGGTCACTATCACTAGAAACCACCTCCTTCCTGGCCTTGATCTTCTGAAGCCAAATTAAAAGGCGTCCCTCATGATCTCTAAGGGTCTTGCTAGAGAAAGTGCGACATACCTTGCAATCCTTTGCTTGGTGGTCCGGATAAAGACAGGAAATGCAGTCTTCATGTGGGTCATTAGTGTAGAGTCTCTTTTTAGAGCAGGTGGCACAGGCTCTAAAAAGCCCCATTTTCTCTTTTCCAGACATTCTCTATGATTTTTATTTTTATTTTTTAAAGACCTTTATTGCACATGTTGCATTTGACACAGCACATGGCCTACAACCTCTTTGGGCCGGCTGCAATAAGTGTAAGCTGTACTTATTAGTTGGTAGGATAAACACAGCCGTTGTAGCCGACAACCCTGGGGTCCGGCGGCGTGATAGGATAAAGCATGTACATATCATACCTAGGGCAGCTCGGGTAACAGTCAGGACTATGATTTGTACGTATTTTTAATATGGTAGTGAATCTCCGGTGTCATGGATATGCTATCAGCAGTCCATGAACATCTATGGTTAGTATCCATTGGCAACATTAAACAGCGGGATCAGGAACATAAAGAAGCACAGGTCTGTCGCATGTGATTCTGCAATACAACAAACAGTTGGAGCAATGATGTGTTGCATCAGGGCATAGAGGCAGTCTCATTCAGCGGCGGTGAGTGGAAGCAGCCGTCATAGCCGTATCCTGCACGCCTGGTGCCTCAGCGTGTGTGCCATTCTCCAGCGGTGGTAGTGTTGCTATGGTGGCCAGAGATATAAGTCGTAGCGTAGGACCATTGGTGTGTGTTCGGAGAGCGCGTTTCTGAGTCATGCCTCTCAGGTTGTGTGTGACGTGTCTCTTATCACATGAATGAAGTGGAATTTGTGAGTGTCAGCGGAGGTGTAGGTATCAGTATCACATGTCTAACCAGTTATGATAAAGGTCTTGCTTTGTAAAATAGAACTAACGTAGAAACCGGAACGTGAACCTTGACAGGGGGAAACGGGAAGAGAAGGGCCGTTAAGGGGTAGGGCGTCTGTTTGCGTAAGAGCAGGGGGGGGGGAGTTGCAGCAATAGGTAGGGTCTGGTGGTACGGGGTTAGGGCGAGGCGAGAGAGCAGCGGCGGCGCGTAGGGGGGCCACTACATGGGCGTCTGTGCAGTGTCTCCGGGGTGGGACAGCCGTGCCTGTCACGCACAAGGAGCGGGCGCGGTTTTGTCATGTGGGAGATGGAAGGGTCGCAAAACTGCACAATTGAGTTAGGTGTGCAGTGGAGCACCAGTGGTTCTGAGTGTGAGGGGCTGCAAGTGTGGTACAATACACGTGTGCGGAGTACAACTGCTCTACAGGTATGGGAGGCTTGGTATGGGCCACTCCTTAGAAGGAAGAAAAGGGAGGGGGGGGTGCAACTGGTACCAGAGTCTCTTGAGTGTCTCATGTCTGTGAATTAGTGCGGGTGTGGGCTACCTCAGGTAACCCCTCTGTCTAGGTACGCCTGCTGTAAGGACTTCAGTACGTCATCCCAGAGCTGGGCAATGGGGAATTTCCTAAGTCCCGCTGTTTCCTCCCGGTGTAATACTGTGCTTTCTGCGCGTGCCCAGTTGGTGAAAGACGTGAGCCAGTGTTGGATATGTGGGGGTGTGCTGGCCTTCCAGTGTTTAGTGAGTAGGCGTTTGGCGGTGATAAGTCCCAGGTCCCAAAACCTGGCCGGTACCTTATTCAGTTTGGAGCGTTTATAGAGGCGTAGGATGCAGGCTTTCCACGTGTGCAGCACATTTTCATTAGTACAGAGCGTTAGCAGCGTCACGATCTCGTCCTAGTATGTCTGGATATTGGGGCATAGCCAGATCATATGTAAGAAGTCTGCCCCAACCAGGGAGCAGCGCTGGCATGCGGTATCGGTAATTGAAAAATATCTGTTTATTTTGTCGGATGATAAATAAGCGCGATGTAGTATATAGAATTGTATGACCTTGAAACGAGGGTTGCGTGGGACATTAGTCGGGCCAGCCAGCACCACTGCCCATTCTTTGTCAGTCCAGTCTCTCCCTCTATCCGTCGCCCACTTTTCTATCAGCGGCAGGGTAGATAGTTGTGTATGGGTCAGAAGGGCCTGCTTCAGCCAGTGCACTACGTGGGAGCCGTTGCCCATGACATGCAGATATTGCATGAAGAGGTGCATTTGTGGTTCTTCAGATATGTCACCCCAGGCAGTTGTCAGTAGGTGTAAGAGAGACGCATGCAATAGGAACTGCCCAGCTGGTAGGCCTGTGTCCGCGGCGAAGTCCGCAAAGGGCAGCAGGGCACCTTCCGCATAAAGGTCTCCCAGCGTCTCTACTCCCGCCTGCGTCCAACTGTCCAGTGTTGCTGCCGTCAACACTCCAGTGTCCCTGGGGGTACCGATCGGGGGGAGTATCGGAGCGTACGGCGTCGTCGCTCGCGTGAGTCTCAGGCAGCGTAGAAAGCATTTGCGTGCCACTGCTAAGTGTAGTTGGGCAGGGCGGGGGGCCAGAGTCAGTGGATGGAACAGAGTGCACGCCTGTGTTTGGGTCCAGACGGTAGCATCCGTGGCAGTGTCCCCCAGATTTTTACCACACAACCAGCTTGATACCCATTGCAGTTGCGCCGCCAGGTAGTACAGCTCCATGTTGGGGACCGCCATACCTCCCGACTCAGTGGGCATGTACAGCTTCGCTAGCGCTACACGGGGTCGGCCTGCGTTCCAAATAAGGCCACGAATCATGACCTCCAATTCGCGAAATATCTTGGTAGGGACGTAAGTCGGGATGTTGGCGAAATAATATAATAGTCGCGGTAAGACAATCATTTTCGTCAGTGCCACGCAGCTGGGCACATTCAAGGGCAGAGTTCTCCAAAAGGATACTTGCGTGCGGATGGAGGTGATCGCTCGCATCAAGTTTCCATCCAGTATGTCTGAGGGGTTCCGGTATATGTGGATCCCCAGATATCGGAACGTGGTGGGGTACCACTGCAGCTTCTCTCCCCCAAGTCGGATATCGCACTCAGGTGTGTCCGGGCCAAAGGGGTAGGCTCCGGACTTGGACCAGTTGACTCTTAGCCCTGACATGGCTTCGAAGGTCCGAAAGATGTCAGTGAGAGATCTCTGGATATTGGTCAAATCCCTAACGTAGAGGAGTAGGTCGTCTGCATAAAGCGAGATCGCATGGACGCCGTCCGCCATCGGTATACCCCACTCGTCCCCCTGCTCTCGCAAGATCGTGGCCAGAGGTTCCATCGCCAGGGAGAACAGCAGGGGCGACAGGGGGCAGCCCTGTTTAGTGCCCCTCGGCACTCGTTTAGCATCAGACAGCAATTTGCCAGTGCGTACTCGGACCTTGGGTCTTTGGTATAATAAGTCCACCATGTCTCCATAACCGTCCCCCAGGTCGTATTTCTCCATCACCGCCTTAAGATATGGCCACTCCACAGAGTCAAATGCCTTCTCAAGGTCCAGTACTAGGCATCCCGCTCTCGGCCAGTGCCGAGTGGCATATTCCTGTATTCGGAACAGTCTGCGGATGCTATAAGAGGTATGGCGTGTCGGAACAAAGCCATTTTGATCGTTGTGTACCAGAGTCGGGACCAGTGGGGCCAGGCGCTGGGCTAGAGTGGAGGCGAGTATCTTATAGTCTGTATTCAGGAGGGCCAAGGGGCGATAGGAGCCCATGCGGGTGCCGTCCCTGCCAGGTTTGAGTATGAAAATAAGGTTGGCCTCAATGAGTGTAGGAGGTAGAGATGAATCCTCCGTAGCTGCAGAATACATTTTCAAGAGTTCAGGGATAAGGACCTCCGAACCGGCTTTATAGAATTTGGCTGGTAGCCCATCTGGGCCGGGGGATCTGCCGTTGGACAGGCTTAAGATGGCCGAGCGGAGTTCCTCAGTCGTTAGCGACGCTCCGAGGTCGTCTTGCTGCTCAGCAGTCAGACACGGCATTGGTAGAGCAAAGAGATATTCCGCTATGTCAGGTGGTAGGACTTGGAGCCGGGAGCCATATAAGGCTCTATAGTGTGTCGTGAAAGCTTCGTGAATGTGGCGTTGTGTGTAGAGTAACCCCCTCTCCTCCGTGTGGATCGTCGACACCGGGGCTGCGCGATCTTCCTGCACTACCAGCCAGGCCAGGAATTTGCCTGGCTTGTCGCCAAAGTGATGCGTGCGTGCAGAGTGGGCCGCATAATTTAAGTTACGAAGGCGGTCTAAGAGGCGCGCGTGCTCTGTTTGCGCTTCCATCAGCGGCTCGCTAGTACTGCCGATCGCGTCTTGTTCCCGTTGGAGTAGGTCGGCTTCCAGCCGAGTTAAGTCCCCCTCTAGCTGCCTCTGCATGTGACCCTGTGTGCACAAGCAGTTTCCCCTAATCACTACTTTGAAGGCGTCCCATTCGATCTGGGGAGAGGATGCTGTGCCCGAGTTATCTTCAAGATATTGCGCCGTTTGCGTCATAAGGGAGTCTCTGAAGGCCGCATCTAGCAGGAGGGCCGGTTGCAGCCGCCATGTAGGGATAGGTGGGTGCGGGCGCTCCCAAGCTATGGTCAGGACGTGTGGGTTATGATCAGAGTGTGTGCGGCCCATATATCGTGCGTCAGTAACGAGGGGAAGAAGGTCAGCGGATATCATGTATCTGTCTAAGTGCACATGTAGATCATGTGCGCCCGAGTAATAGGAATAGGCACGTGTGTTGGAGTTATGTGTCCGCCATGCGTCGTGTTAATCCCATTGTGCGGCCCAGCTGACCAGCGCTTTCATTGCGCCGTGCGCCGGCGTGCCAGTGTGTGGTGGGGAGGAACGGTCCAGTGTCGCGTCTATGATGCAGTTGTAGTCTCCCACCAGGATCCATGGAACACCATCCCATGTTGCTAGTGTCGCTGAAAGCCGGGTGAGGAAACTGCCCCGATCAGTGTTTGGAGAATATAGGGAGTCCAGCACCACCAGCTGTCCATCCAATCTGCCCTGGACCACCACATACCTACCATCAGGGTCTATATGAGTGCTAGAGACCGCCCAGGGAGTCCCATGTCGGATCCACAGGAGGGTCCCGCGGGCAAAGGAGGAGTATCCGTTGCATATAACTGCCCACGCCATCTGCGATGTAGTGCGCGCACTTCCGCTTTGTTCAGGTGTGTTTCTTGCAAGAGCGCAATATGTATCTTGTGGCGTTTTAAATATGAATATATCTGATACCGTCGTGACGGTGTATGCATGCCCCTGACGTTCCAGGTACACGTCTGAATCTCAGTCATGGTCGTCGTCTAGATAAGTCCCAGTTCCAGCTTTTGCTTCCATCTCCCCATATGCGGCCCCGCCCCACCCCAAGACAGAGCTGCAATCGTGATAAGAGATGACCCATACAGACGTGGGGGAATGAAGGAAGAAAGAACAAAAACTCCAAGGAAGGGTAATGCAATAAAAAATGCCAAATGGTCGGTCGTCTAACATGCCGCCGTCCAAACACTCAAGTGAGTTAAATAAGCTATACAATTCTAGGGGGTGTTAAGCAGTTGGTACCAATAGCGATACAACAGTATTGTTCACAAGAGGGGGTAACGTTCCACTCCGGGCCGTGGAAAGAATGCCACAGCTGACAGGCATCGCCGGGTGTCAGCCCACCCGATGTAAATGGAAAATGTCCGTCTGTTGCAAAAGTTAGTAGGAGAGTTCGTGCGAGGGCACAAGCCTCCGGCAGAGTCCAGCTATGAGCCGCTATGGTATCTGTAACCATATCAAGGAGAGGAGTATCGCAATGTTACATGACAGGCGTGTGTAGTGTCTGTAAGAGGTTACTCACTGTGTCTCGTCGTCGCTATTATCTGCAGAGCAAGGGGGGCTCACCCTCGCCCGTCGTTGCTGAGCCTCATTCACCCCAAGGCGAGTCAGAATAGTGCTGTCATGGCAGCTGTTGCTGTGTGTCGAGGCGGGAAGTCCTGAGGGCCCTCCTCAGACGAGTAGGTCTGCCGTCTGTGGCGTGACGTCGGGAAGGTCGGCGGACTGTTGAGAGTCCAGCAGTCCGTAGATGGCTTAGTCGTCACTAGGGAACACGCGTGGGCTAGCATTCGGTGCGGATGAAGGCGCCGGAGAACCGCTGATCTCCGTGACTCTGCGTAGTGCGTCCTGCTGTTCCTGCAAGACCAGGGCCGCCGGTGGGGAGCAGGTTGTCGTCTCCTGGGAGTGGTGAGGCGTGGGCGACTTGTGCCGGCGACGTCGTCTCGGTCCTCTTGAGCGCGACAACGTGGCAGTACCCTGTGCTTTCCGGGGCGCTTCCTCCACCCCGCCATCCAGCCAGGCTTCAACTTCCTCAGGGCTGGTGAAGAAGTAAGTCTTGTCCTGCGCCACTACCCGTAATCGGGCCGGGAAGAGGAGTGAGTATTTGAGACCCAGCTGTCGCAGCCTTCGCTTCGCCGCCAGGAAGGAGTGTCTCTGTCTCTGCAACTGGACGGTGTAGTCGGGGTAAAACATCACTGTGGCGTTGTCAATCCGGATGTCGCCAAGCTTCCTGGATTCGCGCAGGATGGTGTAGCGATCCCTGTAGTTGAGGACGCGAAGGATCAGCGGCCTGGGGTTAGAGCCCGGGGGGAGGGGTCTTGCAGGTACGCGGTGCGCGAGTTCCACTACGAAATATGGCGATCGCCCGCCCTCCGGCAGGAGGCCTCTCAGCCAGTCCTCCACAAGTCCTGTGGCGTCGGTCCCTTCCCATTTCTCGGGTATGCCAACCAGTCTAATGTTGTTTCTTCGTGCCCGTCCTTCCGCATCCTCAGCTCGTTCCTCCAGGAATTCCACCCTGTTTAGGAGGTCACGTACATGCTTGTCCGTTTGACTCACCCGGGGCTCCAGATCAGCCACTGCTCCCTCCAATGTTGTGGTCAGCCCTGAGATGGGTTAGGTCTATTGCCACACTGTTTATCTTCGTTTCTAGGGAGGTGCGGGTCTGTTGGAGGGATTCCTTCAGGCGTTCCATTACAGCCAGCACATTGTCCAGCTTTGACATCTAGTGGTCAGAATCCATCTTGGGTGGCGACCTGACTTGTTTCCCTCTCAAGGATGTGCCACCGGCCCCAGTGCGCGTCTTCACCCCCCCAGACATGGGCAAGGTGGTGTGTGAAGGCGACCTCTACGCTCAATGGGGGCAGTTCCAGAGGGTAGGTTGCAGCAGTGATGTAGGTGCAGGTGAGGCGCCAAGGTTTCAGTCCCCAGGAGGTAGGCAGAGCAGTACCCGAGGGTAGGTCGCGACGGCGGCGTGGAATTGGGTTGGTCACTAAGGCTTCAGCTCTCAGGTGTTGGGTAGTGCTTGTCTTAGTCCCAACAGGAGCATCGGTGGGGCGTCCACTCAGTCCCGCCCTGCCGGCATCATGGCTAGTAATGATGTCCGCTTGGATTCGTGCAAGTTGGCAGGGCTGGTGGGAGGGATGCACATCAGGTGTGGCAGAGTAGCTGGTTAGCGTTGCGGCGTGTGGCGCAGTTCGCCCTGTGCAGCTTGCTGCGCTCTCTCATAGAAGCGTGTCTCCAGGTGAAGGCGCGCCTCTCCCAACCTCTAAGGGGGTAATCGTGTCTTTCTGCCCTCTCTCGTGGTTCTGGGTCGCTACCAGGGAGCAGGGGGAGTCCCCACAGTCAGTGTTGCCGCGTCAGAAAACGGCAAGGGAGGCTCCAGCCATCGTCACCCAGCAGCTCGTCCCCTACGAGCCCAGTCACCTCACCTTACAGGGTTTGCCCTCGTGGGTAACATTCAGCGACGCTGGCTCTCCGCTCGTAGCCTCTCGCAGCCCCCCTCTGCCTTCGGGGCCGGCCACGTGGGTGCGCAGCTCAGGGGAAATCAGGTCCTCGCTCCCTGGTGTGGGTTTAGTGGGCGCCTGGGAATCGGTGCACTTCCCTCCGGTGATTCCGCCGGGGTGAGATCTCAGCGCGATCCGTTTGATGCTGCCGCAGTCGTGGCCCCTCCGAAGTGCCGCGCCGCGCCGCCGGCATCCGTTGCATGTAGGCGCCTTACCGCTCCGGTGGCTCCATAGGTGGTCGTGTGCCTGTGCGGAGGAGCTGCTGCTGTAGTTCCAATGCAGGGGCGAAGGGGTCACCCGGCTCTCGCCCGTGCTCGGCAGGCTTCTCTGCAGGGTGTTGGGTAGGCCGTGTCACTGGGCCTGGTGCTCCTGCTGAGGCCCCGGTCTCGCGTAGCCGGGCGCCCCGGGCCAGCCTCGCCCAGCGCGGCCTCAGGCACTCCGTCACTGCCGGTGCTGGTCCAGGCAAACAAACAGCCTCAGATTTGGATGATGTGTGGGTGGGGGTTATCTCCGGGTCCGCCCGCAGCTGCGGCTTGAACAGGAAACGGAGAATCGGCCCAGGGAAGGGGAGCTCAGATCGGAGCTCTACCCTTCCACGTCCGTCGCTATTGCGCGCTAAGCCACGCCCCCCAGACATTCTCTATGATGTAGATGATAAATAGATTACCAAATTCTCAAATTCACAAGAAATAGAATGAAATCAAGCTTCTACAAAGTTGGAAATCCAGAGTTTGATTAGAGTTTAAAGGAGACTCCCTAGCACAACGTGCCGGTGGAAAATCGGAGGGGCAAAAGGTTCTCTCAGGAGGGTTCTAGAGGGTGAGGAGCTCTGATTGGCTAAGGGAAAAGTTTGGTCCTTTTTTACATAACAAAGGTTATGGGTTGCAAAAGGGAAATGGGCCTAGGCCTTTTTTCAGTTAGTTATACTGCTAAGCATTGCTTTCTATATACCGGAGACTCTCGTCTCGACAACGGGGAAATGATTCAGGTATGTGAATCTATGAAAGCTCCAATACTGGAGTAAGTTTAAGAATATTCAGAGTCGGACATGTGTGGCACAGGTCTACAATATAAACTCTGAAGCCAAAGTGGAGATACATTCAAGGTCAACTGAGATCTGGCTCTTGAGGTAGAGAGAGAAATAGAATGAGTAGCAGGTGAATTTGTTGGTAAAGACGGTCTTTTGTGTCGATGCTGAGTGGTGCCCTCTCGTCATCGAAAGTGACTGGCGGTGGTTTTGATGTTGATACATGCTTTGACATCGCTTTATGTTGGACTGCTGACGATGACCTTGATGCCGGCATATACTCAACGGCAACTGTTGAGCGTGCTTCGAAGTGGAGTGGTGCCTTGATGGAGTTTTCAAAGGCATACCGGTCAGCGAGCATATCAGTAGCTTTTCTGTCCTCAACATCATACTTCTCCCACGTCAACCAGGAGCATATCTCATTCTTTCTGTGTTGTCTCACTCTGGATCTTCCTCTGTGAAAGTCCTTGGATCGAGAAGAGAGCGCTATGGAAGAAAGTTGAGCTTCCCTAGTATGTTACATTCTTGTTGACCATGCAGCCTGATCTTCTCTCTGACCTTCAGATTTTGCCTGGAAAATGTCTGACCGTGGCTACATTTCTCAAGATGGTGTATTTCCGGAAGGCAAACATTGCAGACAGATCTGACGGTGCGTTCTTTTTCCCACAAGGAGGACACTTCACAAAAAGTGAAGGCATTTTTGACAATAAAGTAAAATATTTTTCTGTCAGAAACAGGTCTAAGTGCACTATTGGTGATGAAAAACGTTGAATGGCTGAAAAGAAGAGGTTTTGGAAAGATTTTCCAGTATTGATAGCCAAAAAAGGCAGAGCTCAGTGCCCCAGGATCCGGTGTCCAAAAGCCAGAAAAATTAACTGACCTAACTTTCACATGTGAGGTGTGATGGATACAGGGGTAATGTGGTGTTCTTAAAGGCATAGTGCAAGTTTTCTCTACTATGTTTTGAATTGTTACCTATTGGCTAACAATGTCTCATATTCCTCTTTCCTTTTAAAAAGGTTTGTGAAAGGTTTTCTATGGTCACTTTTTATTAGTGACACTTTTTAAAATCAAAATTGAATGCAATTTGGCCATTTCTAGCCAAACGGTAGGTTGCCTATATATATGTAAGTTAATATGCACTTGGGAATAGATCAAGCATTTACGACAGGACAGATCCTTCCAAGTCTTACAATGGCCTTTTAAGTCAGAAATTCGACCCCTGTTACAAGGGGTGCCACGGGGTTTTACCCTTAGCCCAACGTTATTGAACATCTATATGCGCCCACTAGCGGACATGGTCCTAAAACACGGGGTGAAGCTGGTGCCCTATGCAGATGACACGCAGCTGATCATCACGTTAGAACAGAGGGATGTAGAGGCTGCACCTAAATTTAAAGCTTGCTTAATTGTCTTAGCCAACTGGATGAATCGCAGTTGCCTCCAACTAAACGCATGAAAAACTGACATTATGGTAGTTGGTAAACATCCATCCATTTGGTCTCACACCTGGTAGCCGGAAGAATTAGGTCCGATCCTGGTTCCCAAACCAAAGATGAAAAATTTAGAAGTAGGGTTCTACAACACCTTTTCTTTTGCGGATCAGATATCAGCTTTGGCCGGCACCTGCTTTGGCCAATTAAGAATGCTAAGGAACATTTTAGATCTTTTACCTTTGACAGCAAAACAAATATCATTCAGGCTCTGATTATATCTCACTTCCATTAGTGCAACATTCTCTACTTAGGGGTCACCAAAAGCCGCATGAGAAATTTGCAGAGACTTCGGAATGCTGTAGCACGCTTCCTTTTGAACATCAAAGGCGAGCCCCGGTTGGAACGGCCCTTAAGGAACTACACTGATTACTGATGCGGGACAGGGTGACTTTCAAAGCGTTGTGCTTCTGCCATAGAATTCTGAACGAGAAAGGCTAGCTATCTTCGGCCTCTGCTCACCCCCTATAGAACTATTTGGAACCTTAGCTCTGCAAGTAATGCTGAGGTGACAATTCCCCAAAAATTCAAAAGGCATTCTTAGGAGGCAGGTCTTTCAGCTTCTTAGCAGCTAAAGTGTGGAACCAGCTACCACTTGATCTTAGGATGCAGCCTTCAGAAGCACTGTTTCGCAGGCAACTCAAAACTTGGTTCTTTAGGGCATCCCAAGTAGGCTGGTACTAGGGAACTGTTCTTCTCAACAGAGAGAATTCCTGGCGCCGGGACACACCGTTTGAGTAACCAGGCGCTTTATAAACTATTATCTCCGGCTAAAAAATGGTATACATATATGTATATTATTAAAAGTGCTCCGAGATCCGCACAAGTGGGTGGGACTATTCAGAGCGTATGGCTATTGATGAGGATCCCCTGGAAGAAAAAACTAGAAACACTTTAACAAATCAAAGAGTATGGGTCACCTCCTTTTGTTCTCTACCAAACAGTTCGTCAATCCTAATGTAAAAGACATCTTGAATTGTAAATGTTCATTTTACAGGACTAATACTCTTAAACCTTCAACAACATGCAGTTGCAAGGAATGCTTTTAGTTCATAAGCGTGTTCTACTTTTAATGTTTTTCAGTTGAGTATGTAGTAATATAATGAGCTAATCATATCTGTATTCCCTGATTACCTGCTCCACAATAATTCTTTGCTCTTCCACTTATACAATTTTATATCCCCTAGTTAATTTGTCATCGCATTTGGAAGGCCAAACAGGTAGAACATCAGAGTACTATTCCCATCAACTGATAATTTGAGACTTTTGGTTAT
Source organism: Lissotriton vulgaris (assembly GCF_964263255.1). NCBI lineage: Eukaryota > Metazoa > Chordata > Amphibia > Caudata > Salamandridae > Lissotriton > Lissotriton vulgaris. The sequence continues at coordinate 661,873,819 of NC_141691.1, forward strand.
GCAGGTTTCAAAAGTACAGCTTCATTCTGAAACCGACTAAACAATGAGCAAAATAGTGACTTCAGGTGAGAAGTTTGGGCATGATGTATGAAAATATTTTGCAGCTGCTAACCCTGTGATTTAGTGCAGGGTTTCGCAGGGTTTGTGATTGTAAAATGACATTTTAATATTTTTTAAACACCTTGTTTGTGATTTGGAAAAAACTTTCCAAATTGAATAAGTGACTTTGGGGCACATGCATCAAGCCCGTATTTTGTGATTTCTACATAGCAAATTTTACCGATTCGCTATTTAGAAATTGCAAAATGGAATGCCTGTAGGATTCGCAATAAAAAAAAATGCAAAAAAAATGCAATTCCTTCAATTTCCTTAATGCCTTTATGCCCTTTTGCCTTCTGTGCCACGCGCTTTCCATTGATTTCTGTGCCCTTTTGCCCTATTTCTGTGCCCTTTTTGCATTCTGTTCCACTCGTTATTCCCTCGTTTTTTGTGCCCTTTTTTCTTCTGTTCCCTCCGTCGTCCCTCACCACCCCCGCCGCTGTGCCCCTGCGGCCCCATCCCCCGATTGCCCGCTGCCAATTCGATGACCCCGCCTCCCGCCTCCCGCCTCCCAGCTGTCCCTCCCTCCCACCTCCCCATATATGCTGGCCGCTCCGCGGTGAGGAGAGCGACCCTTGGCCCCCAGGTAGGTCGCTCCCCCTCCGCACAGCTCCGCCTGTGTGTCCCTGCCCGAGCTGCCGCTGCAGCGGGAGTTTGAGGCCCTCCTCCACCCGCAGGCTACCACCTGCGCCTCATCCCTGGTGGCCAGTGGTAGGCTGTAAGTTTGTTCATCTTCCGCATTATTGTTTTACTGTATTGCCTGTATTTTCATTGTGGTGTCTGTGACTGTTGTTGTCTGTCTTTCCCCGCTGCCTGAACGTGGTCCTTGCCCATTTTCTTTCCTTCTGTACCCCTTGCTGACCCCGTGTCTCTGCCCGTTTTTTCCTTCTGCACCCCTCACTGCCCCGTGTCTCTGCCCGATTTCTTCTTCTGTTCCCCTTGCTACCCCCAGGACTCTCTGCCCGTTTTTGCCTCCTGATTCTTAGCTGCCCCTGTATTTCTGTGCCCTCTTGCCTACTGTGCCACTCGTTTTCATTGATTGATTTTGTGCCCTTTTTGCCTTCTGTGCCACACGTTTTCCACTGATTTCTGTGCCCTTTTGCTCTATTTCTGTGCCCTTTTTGCATTCTGTTCCACTTATTTTCCCTAGTTTTCCCTAGTTATTTGTGCCCTTTATCCTTCTGTTCCCTCCATCGTCCCTTACCGCCCCCGCCCCTGTGTCCCTGCCCCCCAAACTGCCCACTCGCTGCCCCGCCTCCCAGCTCCCCATATATGCGAGCCGTTGCACGGCTGTGCCGCGGCCGCGCGACAAAGGCGCGCCTATGGCAAGCCCATCTGCGCCCGTCCGCGCCTAGTGTCAGAACTCCTGGCCCCCGCTCCCGCCACGACAACCACCGCCGTTACGACTCCAGCACTCTGCACGCTCTCAACTCCGCAACTCCGGACGAACCTACACCTGCTTCAAGGCAGCCCCAAAACGCACAGATAGTCCTTTCACCTGCCAGAACTGCAGATACACCAGGCTCAGAGCCGACGAACCACCCACCAAGAAAGACCTCAACCATCTGCGATGCATACTACTGTACACCCGATCCACGCGCAAACACGTCGTCGAGATCTGGCACCTGCTCGTCACAACATTCCCGGACGTCGCCTTCCAGACAGAGACCTGGTTGAACGACTCCTCCGCACCCGACATTGCCATAGCCATAGCCATCCCAGACGGCTACAAGATCACCCGCAGAGATTGCCCCAACGGAGTCGGAGGAGGAATCGCCATCGTCCACAAGAACAGCATCAGGGTTGTGACTAGCACCGACAACGCGCTCAGCACCGCCAAACACAGGCACTTCCAGATCCACACAGACCCCAACTCCACCCTCAGAGGCACCCTCGTCTACCGACCCCTTGGACCCCGCCCCCCAGTTCAGCGATTACATCGCCGACTTCATCAGCCCGCCCTGACCTCCACCGATTACATCCTCCTCGGAGACCTGAACTTTCACCTTGAGAACAACACCGACGACAACAACTCCTCAACTCTGATCGATAACCTCGCCAACCTCGGGCTAAAGCAACTCGTCACAATCTTCACCTCAAGCCCGCAGGTCTCCGTCAACCACACCACCAAACTCCTCTGGACCGACCACCGTTGCATCCACTTTACCTTCCAGAAACCCACCACACAGCACCGCACCCAACAGATCCCCCGCCGCTGCTGGAGCAAAATCTCCAAAGACCAACTACATGCAAACATCGCTCTCAGCCCACCCACCGAACCCTCCAACACAGACGACGCTGCCCACAGCCTCAGACGCTGGAACGAAGACTGTGCCAACATACTCGCCCAGCTGAAGAAACCCCCCCACAGAGACACCAGCAGGAGGGCCAGTTGGTTCACCACAGAACTCCTAGCATCCAAGCAAGCCTGCCGGAAACTAGAGAAGAAATGGAACAGTGAACAAACTCCGGAAAACCGCGCAGCACACAAGGACACCATCCGCAACCACCACTACCTCATCAGTGCCGCCAAGAGAACCTTGTTCAAATACCGCCTCGACAACAACGCACACAATAGCAAGGAGGTCTTCAACATCGTGAAGGAACTCTCCAATCCCAGCTCAACACCAACGACATCCCGCCGTCACAAGCCCTGTGCCACTCCCTCGCCACCTTCTTCCACCGCAAGATAGCAGACATCCACAACAGCTTCAACACCCAGACAGACCCAACAGACAGCAACACAACAGGCCCTCCACACACCATCGACCACGACCCCCTGCTAGCCTGGACCAGAGTGAGCATCGATGACACCATCAAGACCATGAGCACAATCCATTCCGGCTCTCCGTCAGATCCCTTCCCGCACCACATCTTCAACAAAGCAAACCGCTCCATCGCACCCCACCTGCGCAACGTCATCAATCTCTCCCTCGAGACCGCGACCTTCCCTGAGAGCTGAAAACACGCCGAGATCAACGCCCTACTGAAAAAAACCCGAGGCTGACCCAAGAGACCTCAAGAACGTCCGGCCCATCTCTCTGCTCCCCTTCCCGGCCAAGGTCATCGAGAAAATTGTCAACAGACAGCTAGCCCGATACCTCGAAGAAAACAGAATCCTGGACCCTTCCCAGTCAGGGTTCCGCAGGAACCACAGCACCGAGACCGCCCTCATCGTCACCACCGACGACATCAGGACCCTGCTGGACAACGGTGAGACCGCAGCACTCATCCTTCTAGAGCTCTCCGCCGCCTTCGATACGGTTTGCCACCGCACACTACGCGCACGCCTACACATCGCAAGGATCCGAAACAAGGCTCTGGAATGGACCACCTCCTTCCTCTCTGGCAGAACCCAGAGTGTCCGCCTTCCCTATTTCCGGTTTCGAAGCCTCCGAGACCATCTGCGGCGTACCCCAGGGATCCTCCCTCAGTCCGACACTGTTTAACATTTACATGGCCCCGTTCGCACACGTCGCCCGACAGCACGACTTCAACATAATCTCCTACGCCGACGACACTCAACTGATCCTCTCCCTCACCAAGGACCCTATCACCGCCAAAGCCAACCTCCACGGAGGAATGAAGGCAGTCGCCGACTGGATGAAGACCAGCCGTCTGAAGCTGAACTCGGACAAGACAGAGAGCCTCATCCTCGGCTCCAACCCCGCAGCCTGGGATGACTCCTGGTGGCCGACGGCACTGGGAGCAGCCCCGACACCCACCGACCACGCACGCAACCTGGGAATCATCCTCGACTCAACGCTCTCAATGACCAAGCAGGTCAACGCCATCTCCTCCTCCTGCTTCAACACCCTTCGCATGCTCCGCAAGATCTACAGATGGATCCCGGCAGACACAAGAAAGACAGTCACCCAGGCCCCCGTCAGCAGCAGACTCGACTACGGAAACGCCCTCTATGCGGGAGTCCCGACCAAGCTCAGCAAAAAACTACAACGCATTCGAAACGCCTCAGCACGACTGATCCTCAACGTACCACGTCACAGCCACATCTCCCCCCACCTGAGGGACCTGCACTGGCTCCCCGTCAGCAAGAGGATATCCTTCAAGCTCTTCATCCACGCACACAAGGCACTCCACAAAACCAGCCCTGCCTATCTCAACAGACGGCTCTCCTTCTACATCCCCAACTGCCAGCTACCCTCCGCCAACCTCTCACTCGCCACCGTCCCGCGCATCTGAAGAACAACCTCTGGCGGGAGATCCTTCCCCCACCTCGCCGCTAAGACATGGAACACCCTCCCACTGAGCCTACGAAAGACCCAAAACCTGCTGACCTTCAGGAGGATGCTGAAGACCTAGCTGTTCGATCAGTAGCGCCCCCCCCCCCCCCAAGCGCCTTGAGACCCTAGCGGGTATGTAGTGCGCTTTACAAATGACTGATTGATTGCCATTCATTCCTAAGGGCCTAGAGGCCCATATGATTAAATGGGAATTGCATGCCCCATTTGCGAGTACTCCATAGGTACTCGCAAATTGCGCATGCAAGTGCAAGGGTTCCAAAAGGATACCCTGTTGCACCCCTGAAATTCCCCTTTTTCCACATGTTGTGTGTGTAAAATGTGACTTTGAAAAATGCACTTTAGTGCATTTTTCAAATCAATCGCAAATTATCAACTTTAGTTTGATGATAATTTGCGATTCCTAATAGTGAAATCGCAATATTTTTTCGCTTACAGCACTGCATTTCAGGAATCGCAATATGCGATTCCTTAAATACAATCGCAATTTAAGTAATCACAATTTTAGCAATTCCTTAAGTAGCGATGTTTGCATTTGGGATGAAGCATCCCAAATGCAAAAATACTGGTCGCAAAGGGGTAGATTCTGCGAATCTGCCCGTTTGCGACAGGTTTTTGGTTTGATGCATGGAGCCCTGTGCAACTTATTCCAACCCTCAATTAAAAGACAAGGACCCCTCTTAACAATGAATCACAAGATTTACTAGGGGACCAATTCCTAATGTCTTTCCAAACCGAAAACGTTTCATTTTTAAAAAAAATTTTTTAAAGCAGCACCGGTTACTTTAAGAAACACAGAGTGATCCAGAAAAGGTTTCCCATTTGGGAATGCAAACATAAAAGCGGTGAATGCTGTCCTTCGTAGGCCACATTCTCTATGTTTGTAGTCAATCACAGGTGGTCTTAAATAAAGAACTCTGTTATTAATATTTGTTAGGCTGGATTTTCTACAGCCCCCTGCAACTACAGATTGTATCACATGACCTAATAGTTCAAAGGTCGCATTGCAGATCGAGAGTGGGTTGCAAATAGCATGCAGAACAATCTCTGTTATGATGAATGAAATGCGTTGTCATTTCATGATTAGGTTGTTAAGTAACTGGTACAATGAATTGTGTAATGTGATACTCGTTGTTTCTAACAGCATCAAAATAGACAGGAGCATGAAATATAAATCTTGAAATGATTAAAAAGAAAAATGATGCTTCCACCTTTTGATCTCCTTGTACTTTCTGGAGCTCTTTTAGAGTTCTCTCCATTTTCACTTTTTCATCCAAAGCACCTGTAGCCTGTAGAAAAAGAGAACACAGAATATATTGGAGCAGATTGTCCAGTAAAGCAACTCAGCACATAGCATAGTTAGAGCAACACAGACGTACCCTTCCGTAAAATGGTGAAAAACACTGTTTCATCATCAAAAACAATCAAATAAATTTACATTGAGGTAAGTCTTTAATTTTGCGGAAGTCCCTGGCATCCCCAAATTTAATCCAGTACAAATATTCATGAGAAGTGCATAAAGAATGGTAGTTGTAAATTCATGTGGATTTTGATAGTATTCAGGATATATCATTCCGAATTGGACTAAGTTCTCAGTGACTTGATTCAGAGATGATCCCAATACAAGCGTCAATACAATGAAGGTGCCTTGCTCTCTAACATGTATTTTATTAGAATTATCATCCAGAGTAGTACACAACTACCACACATCTGAAAAACTGCTCAAGGACTCATGGGATGCCAGGAACCTCCAAATGTTTCATTTTCATTCCAAGTAATGTCATCTCTGACATTAGCCGTAAAAGTTAGTACTTTTGAGCTTTTTTCTAGGTTTCACCGTAAATGACTAGGACCCTGTTAGATGCTAGGCTCTTTATGAAATAATTTGTGAAGATACATTCATATGAATTCCTTGGTTGGTGTTTTGAGATGACAATTTAAAAAGTAATACATGTAATGGGATTAAATTGTGCATTAGGTGCTACTTCAGTTTTGAAAGATATACTGCTCAGATATGCCTATTCATTACGTTTAACCGTCAATAAGATCCCATCTGTAGAGGCTTATAATGAATTAGTCACCGGGTTACAAGTCTTTTGATCTCTAGACATGCCATATTGACGACTTTACTTTGCCCAGCATCTAATATGTGCAAAACAATACACATGTTTAGTAGGATCCGCTTAGGTAATGGCTAGTGGTCTATACCTGTTCAAATTCGAACTTACTCCAAACTCACAAGCTATCAAATCTCATGCAGCACATGGCGAATATAGACTTTTATCCCGAATAAGAGATAGTAATAACAAGCATTTACAATGCAATGGTCTCGGCTTTATTAAAGTTAGAGTTATTGCCATTGCAAATGGCATTTTTTTCATTTTTCGTTTTTTAAAAAAACATAAATAAATGGTATTGTCATTTACAATGGCAATAGGTGAGCTTTAGAGAGTAGCAGAGAGTATTAGCGGACACAGAGCCACACACACACACAAACAGAGCTCTCAGCCCAGTAACACCCAAGGAAACAGGGGCACGAAAAACCGGATCACAAGCAGGGAACAGAGGCACAAGCAGGGCACAGGGGCACAAAAAACCGGATCACAAGCAGGGCACAGAGGCACAAAAACCGGATCACAAGCAGGGTACAGAGGCACAAGCAGGGTACAGAGGCACAAGCAGGGAACAGAGGCACAAAAACCGGATCACAAGCAAGGCACAGAGGCACAAGCAGGGAACAGAGGCACAAAAACCGGATCACAAGCAGGGCACAGAGGCACAAGCAGGGTACAGAGGCACAAGCAGGGAACAGAGGCACAAAAACCGGATCACAAGCAGGGTACAGAGGCACAAGCAGGGAACAGAGGCACAAAAACCGGATCACAAGCAGGAAACAGAGGCACAAAAACCAGATCACAAGCAGGGAACAGAGGCACAAAAACCGGATCACGAGCAGGGAACAGAGGCACGAGCAGGGAACAGAGGCACGAGCAGGGAACAGAGGCACAAGCAGGGAACATAGGCCCGAGCAGCGAACAGAGGCACAAGCAGGGAACAGAGGCACAAGCAGGGCACAAGCAGGGAACAGAGGCACAAGCAGGGAACAGAGGCACAAGCAGGGAACAGAGGCACAAGGAGGGAACAGAGGCACAAGGAGGGAACAGAGGCACAAGCAGGGAACAGAGGCACAAGTAGGGAACAGAGGCACAAGTAGGGAACAGAGGCACAAGCAGGGAACAGAGGCACGAGCAGGGAACAGAGGCACGAAAACCGGGAACAAAGGCAAGAAAAACAGGAACAGAGGCACGAACACCGGGAACAGAGGCACAAACACCGGGAACAGAGGCACAAACACCGGGAACAGAGGCACGAAAACCGGGAACAGAGGCACACACACACAGAACATATACAATATCGCTGCTCCAAGAGCCGGTAAGGGACCGTACCAAGACCCTGCAGAGGCTAGTGAGGGACTGTGGAGAAAAATGTAGCAGGCCAAAGCGAGACTTGAGTGCGGGGCTCGACTGGGCCAGGGGACGAGCCCTCTGGACCACGCCGATGGCTCATCCGGTGCCCAGGATCACACATGGTGCCTGAGCTACCTTTGCACTCCATGGACCACCTCTGCGGATCTCAGCCTCGCCGGTGCCCGCACCTGGAACGGTTTTGCACCCTTGGGGTGGACAGACCACGGAGCCCTGGTCAGTTGGAGCTGGACGGTTAGCTGGCACCCACGACTCGAAATAAGGCCCACTGACAGACCCGGATCCTGCCCAGCGGCTGTCCTCATTCGGGCCAGGGAGGTTAGAATGAAGGATTAGGACGAGTAATTGGCGCCGTCGCTCAGCTGAAGGGTGGAACTTCGGAGCACCCCTTCCGCCCTGCGAGGGGCATCTCTTCCTGTCAGAGAGGAGCATCTCTTCCTGGTCCGGCCCCTGTACTGGGAAACCGACAGCTTCCATGGTTTTCTTAACTTAGCCAAAGGGGCGCCCGATATGTGAGCCCCGGAGGGGCTTGTATTTGTTTAAGGGACTCTCGGTGGAGGTTAAATACCAAACTCTCACAGGTGCAGAAACTGCTACTGCAATTTTAAGAATGCCTGTAGCGCGAAGAGGCTTCAGCCCTTTAGAGATATCAGCACTATTCATAGCAATATTATCTGAAGAGGCAGAGAGAGGAGGGGTGAAAACAGACAGCTAGACGCGGAGGGGTCGAGAAGAGAGGGGCGACATGAGAACAGGAGCGCGGACATAGATCGGGGGAGGGTGGAAGATACATTTCACAGCGCCAAGGGGCAATGCCGGGAGAGAGCAGTAAAGGGAGAAGGTGAACAAGAGAGAGAAGTAACGAAGAAAGAGGGTGGGGGAGGAAAAAAGAGAAAATAAGAGGGGAATACGAGAGACGGGGGTAACGATGAAACAGAGAGCAAGAAATATGAAGAAGGAATGCGAAAGGAGAATATATTAGAGAAGAAGCTGTTGACGACATGAGCATAGACAAAATAGCTTACCTGCCCGAAATTCGCTCCGTACATCCCGGCAACAAAGACACGATTAAACACGAAAACAGCTGTATTAAAAAAAAAAATTTTAACGCCCACCACTAGAAAAGGGTTGTGGCTTAAAAACAAGTGTGGATCAACTGCGTCATGTGAGCCCCGGAGGGGCTTGTATTTGTTTAAGGGAATCTCGGGGGAGGTTAAATACCAAACTCTCACTGGTGCAGAAACGGCTACTGCGATTTTTATGAATGCCTGTAGCACGAAGAGGCTTCAGCCCTTTAGAGATATCAGCACTATTCATAGCAATATTATCTGAAGAGGCAGAGAGAGGAGGGGTGAAAACAGACAGCTAGACGCTGAGGGGCCGAGAAGAGAGGGGAGACATGAGAACAGGAGCGCGGACATAGATCGGGGGAGGGTGGAAGATACATTTCATAGCGCCAAGGGGCAATGCCGGGAGAGAGCAGTAAAGGGAGAAGGGTGAACAAGAGAGAGAAGTAACGAAGAAAGAGGGTGGAGGAGGAAAAAAGAGAAAATAAGAGGGGAATACGAGAGATGGGGGTAACGATGAAACAGAGAGAGAAATATGAAGAAGGAATGCGAAAGAAGAATATATTAGAGAAGAAGCTGTTGACGACATGAGCATAGACAAAATAGATTACCTGCTTTCTCCGAGGCGAAGCGGAAATGCCTCGGAGAAAGCAGCGTAATTTTCTGATTCGGGGGCGTGGTTTTCCACCCCTCTCCTCCAATGGCTGGCCTCCGTTTAGGAAGCCAGCCAATGGAGAAGAGGGGCGGGTTCAAGCCCCACTCTAGAAAACATTAAATCTCTGACCAAGACTGCGCAAGCCAGCCTACGGTCCTCGACCTAAAAATGTGGGCAGGTAGAACAAATTACATAACCTCACTTCATTCTTGATTGGAACAAGTGGGGCAATCCATGGGCGGGCACTACCAACCAGTACAGGGAAGAAGGAAAAGGATGGGTTACTTACCTGTAATCCTAGTTCTCTTCCAGGGGTATACTCATTAAAGTCATAAGCACTGAATAATCTCCGCCCATAAGCGGGAACCCGGAACATATTGACAAAATACATATATATGTGTAAATATATAAAAAGAGTACATAGTACTAAACAAATTATACACATATACATGTATAAACTAATGATATGCAGCCCAATCATTACCTATAGGCTAATAAAGCCATAATTACATACTTTCTGCAGAATGAAAATAAACTATAAAACCAATGCAAGAAAAAGGCATGAGCCTAAAATGCATTCCACAGACAGAAAAACCTTTTATTTTCATCAAAGAACCTGTAATAAAAGGCAATTAGCCTAGGTAGGCTGCATAAAGAAATAACATCCTTGTACAGAAAATCAGACTGACACCTCGTCTTTAAGGCCTCAGAGAGTCTGAACACTTTGCCTTTAAGGCCTCCAGGGGAACCCTGTTCCCATCATGCCCCACAGGTGGCAGTTAGGTCAGTTCTTTTGTACGGTACAGGAAACCTTGCAGGAACCTGCATACAGAAATGCAATAATAACATATTAAAACATAATGCTACTGCTCGCCCGGGGAAGCGGGAGGGTGCTTATGACTTTAATGAGTATACCCCTGGAAGAGAACTAGGATTACAGGTTAGTAACTAATCCTTCTCTTCCAGGGGATACTCATTAATAGTCATAAGCACTGAATAGAGTAGCAAGCTCATAACCACTTCCAAGCGATCGAGCAGAAAATAGAGATAACAACATTTTGACACACATATCTTAGCTAGTATTAGCAAATAAGTTTCTTAGCGATGCCTGCCCAACCTGAGCATCTGCTTACGTGTCTGAATCAAGACAGTAATGGCGAGTAAAAGTGTGGACTGAACGCCATGTAGCTGCCTTACAGATTTCTGCCATAGAAACATTCCTAAGGAGAGCTGTGGTGGAAGCTTTCCCTCTCGTAGAATGAGCCTTTGGCCTCCGTGACAAAGACCTGTTAGCTAATTGATAAGCCAGGACAATGCAAGAAACAATCCATCTTGATATGGATCTCTTGGAAGCCGCAGAGCCCGTATTAATAGGACCATAGTTAATGAACAAACGGTCTGATTTTCTCAATGTCTTTGTTCCATCCAAATAAAACTTAAGAACCCTCTTAAGATATAAGGAGTGGAGGGATCTTTCTGGAAGATTTGCAGGATTTGGAAAGAAAGTCGGCAAAGTTATAGCCTGATTAGTGTGAAAGTCTGACACGAGCTTGGGTAAAAAAGCAGGATGCGTTCTGAGTACTACTCTATTAGCATGGAACACAGTGAAAGGTTCCTTACAACACAGAGCCTGGATCTCGCTCACTCTACGAGCAGAAGTAATGGCTACGAGGAATGTTACCTTCCAAGTTAAGTGTTGTAAGGAAGCTTTGTGGATAGGCTCAAAAGGAGCCCCCATTAACTTAGTCAATACCACATTAAGCTCCCAAGGGGGGGCGGTGATTTGACTGGCTGATACACCTCTCTTAGGCCTTCCAGAAAATCTTTCACCACCGGCATCCTAAAGAAAGAAGTCTGGTTAGGTGATTTTCTTTAGGCAGTGATCGCTGTAAGATGAACCTTAATAGAGTTAAACTGAAGGCCAGCCCTCGCCAAATGTAACAAATAAGGCAGAATCACCTGCTCTTGACCTTGGATAGGGTCATGACCATTGTTCTCACACCACAGAAAAAATCGTTTCCATTTAAAACCATATGATTTCCTTGTAGAATGTCGTTTCGCTTCTTTCAGGATATGCATACAGTCTGGATTCAACTGTAAGTGTCCATACTGGATGACTTCAGAAGCCTGCTGCTTGGCGTAGGGAGGACAAGTTGGGGTGGAACAATCTCCCTTTCTGCTTGGGCAGAAGATCCGGGCGACATGGCAACCTCCTGTGTAGCACTTCCGACAACTGAAGGAGGTCTGGAAACCACCACTGGCGTGGCCACTCGGGGGCAATCAGATCATCCTGGAATTGGTTCTGTACATCTTGTTGATTACTGTCGGTATCAATGGGATCGGTGGAAAAGCGTACAGTAAGTTCTGACACCAATCTATCAAAAGGGCATTTCCTTGAGACCCGACCTGGGGAAACCTGGATGCGAAAACGGGGCATTTTGCGTTTCCCGCGTCTGCGAACAGGTTGATGTCTGGAGTTCCCATGCTTGAAAAATACTGTTTGCGACTTCCTTGTTGAGAACCCAATCGTGAGCCTCGACAAAGTCCCTGCTGAGAAAATCCGCTTGAGAATTGAGAGACTCAGGCAGATGCACAGCTGTTATCGACAAGTCCCTTGCTAGTAACCAGTTCCATATGGTCTGGGCCTCCATGGAGAGAGTCCTGGACCGGGTACCCCCCTGTTTGTTCAAATAATATATTGTTGTTGTATTGTCTGTTTGAAACAGGATGGACCAAGAATGGAATGATGGAAACAGGGACTTGAGAGCTAGATGAACTGCCCTGAGTTCGAGCAGGTTTATGTGATAGCCCTTCTCGGATTCTGACCATAGCCCTTATACTTGCAGAGGGCCCATATAAGCACCCCAACCCTGGAGAGAGGCGTCTGTGATCAGAGTTTGAGTCGGAGGATCTTGATGAAATGGCACTCCTTGCATTAAGTGTGACCTCTTCATCCTCCATCGAATGGAATCTTTGGCGGACTGATGAAGGAGTATCCGATCCTCCCAGCACCCCGACATCTGCATCCATTGATCCTCTAAACACTGTTGTAGAGGACGCATGTGCAATCTTGCGTTTGGAACTATGAAGATGCACGACGCCATCGACCCCAGGAGAGAGAACACTTCGCGAACTGTCGGGCAAGTGGATTGGAGAAGAAGATGACATTTTGTCCGGATTGATAACCAGCTCTCCTCCGAAGGACACACGTTTACTTTTTCTGTGTCCAAGAAGGCTCCCAGATAGTGGATCTTCTGGGTTGGATTCATTATGGATTTCTTGAGTTGACCTGAAGGCCAAACTTGTGCAGAAGATGAAGACATCTTGTAAGATGATCTTGTGCAGAAGATGAAGACATCTTGTAAGATGATCTTCCAGAAGAGATGGAGACAAACTTTTTAGGAGCCAGTCGTCCAAGTAAGGATAAATGAAAATCCTCTGCTTCCGAAGGAAGGCGGCTACCACCACCATACACTCGGAAAATGTTCGGGGAGCTGACTTTAGTCCGAACGGAAGTACTGCATATTGGTAATGATGAACAGACACTTGAAATCTGAGAAATTGCAATGTCTTTTTGAGATTGGGACATGAAAGTATGCGTCCTTCAGATCGATGGAACACATCCAGTCCCCCTGATGGAGTTGAGGAAATATTTGATGGAGCGCTAACATTCGAAATTTCTCCCTTCGAATGAATCTGTTCAACAATCTCAAATCCAGTATAGGCCTATTCCCTGCAGTGGGACCTTTCTTTCTCACCAGGAAGAAGCGGGAGTACAGCCCTTGATTTCTCTGCGGAAGAGGAACTCTCTCTATGGCTTTTTTGCTTAAAAGAATGTTTACTTCTCTTTGCAGAAGCTTGTGACTTTGATGAATGACTCTTTTTTGACTTATGACAGGTGGAGGTTTTCTGAATTTGAGGAGATATCCATTCTGGACGATGTTGATGACCCACCTGTCTTTTGTCAATCTTCTACACTCGTCTAAATATAAAGCAATGCTTCCTCCTACCGGAGTGGACCACAGCTGTGGAGGAAGTTCCATCTCATTGTTTCTGATGCTGTTTTGCAACTGAGGACTGTTGTCTGTTTCCTCCTCTGCCTCGCCCAGGCCTGGGCTGTTGAAATTGCGACCTCTTTTGAGACTGCACTGGTTTTGCGAAGACCAGTTTGACGATTACCCAAGCTGCTGAAACGACCTTTTGTCGTAGGGATGAAAATGACGGTGAAACTCATTCTTTTTCTCTAAACCAACTGCTTTTAGAGTATCAAGCTCAGCCTTCATTTTAGCCATCTCATCATCTGCATGAGACCCGAACAACGTTGACCCATTGAATGGCAAATTAACAATTTTTCTCTGGGCATCGGGCTTAAGGCCCGTGAGGCGAAGCCATGCTGACCGTCTGGAACATATGCCATAAGCATATCCGTGAGCTGCTAAATCCGCCGAGTCAGCAGCCGCACTAATACTTTGATTGGCAACCAAACCACCTTCTTCCACAATTTCTAAAAAATCCTTCTGATCCTCCTTAGGCAATTTTTCCGCAAATCTCGTTAGAGAATCCCATAGAAGACGGTCGTAGAGACCCAGCAGAGCCACTGCACTCGCCACTCTCAGAACAGAAGAAGAAGTATTACACATTCTTCCACCTAAGGAGTCCATATTTTTGCTGTCCTTTTCAGGTGGAGCAGACGAATTGGAAGTGGCAGAATGAGCCTTTCTAGCCGCTGCCACTATGAGTGTATCCGGTGGTGAGTCAGTACGTAAAAACAAAGGGTCCTGTTCTGGAGCCTTATATTTCTTTGCAATTCTAGAAGGCCCAGAGCCCACTGTAGCCGGTGTTAAAAAAGTCTTCATTGCCGGTTCTATCAGTCCTGGGACCAAAGGTAGTAGGGGTCTAGCTGACGACTTATGATGCAATGTTTCAAATATAACGGAAGAAGTAACCGAAGCCGGATCATGACAGTTGGTGAAGCTGCGCCGTAACTGCGGGACCGCCTCAAGCTCATCTGTGGCGCAAACTTGGTGAGAACGGGTGCGCCTGGGAATCACTAGGGAGAGTGCCTGTGTACATTAACTGCCGGCCCGAGTCCCATTGAAGAGCTTCGGGGAGAGAAGCTACGTGGGGCCCCACTGGATGGCAGAGCAGCTGAACAGTCCGAGGGACCCCTTCTGTTCCCTGTGATTTAGCTCCGGGGCCCGTGAAGGAGCAATGCAAAATCTACGGACTTGGTGGGAGATCTGATTCGCCCCCCCGACCCCTCCCCCCACCCTCCCCTCACCCGCCAACTAGACCTGCCACTTGGAGGGTCGGCTGAAGCACCCTGGATTGTGAGCCCGAGGTGGCGGCCGACAGTGAACGCTGGCGGTGGTCACGTGGGGAGCGCGAGAAACTTGAAGAATTGGGCGGGGAGGAGTCCGGTTGAGCAGCGAGCGAAGTGTGAACTGGAAGACCGGCTGTGCAGGTCCAGGGCTGGACGGGGTGATTGAAACGCCAACGACGAAAACCCGCAGGGCTGCTGCCGAAAACGCCAACATGGGCAAAGGAGACAAGACGCAGTCCAAACTCACGTTCGAGCAGCGCAAAACTAGAACCCCGGAAACACAGGAACCCTCGCCTACACAGCAGAGCAAAGGCCTGGAGAACTCGTTCTATGCGGACATCAAGGGGCTCCTAGTCACCATGGAGAAGGGCCTTCAGGACAGCATGGCGGCGATAGGTACGAAAATCGACGCCCTCACTTATCGTATGGACCGGATGTCTGAGCGAGTGGACAAGCATGCGGAGAGGCTAGACATGTCCGAGAGGCGCCTGACTGAAGTGGAAGAGGCCCAAATGGACCTAGACAAAGACCGCAAACAAATTGGGAAGCTCCTCCAGGTCATTCAAGATAAATCAGAAGATTTGGAGGCCCGCTCTCGGCGCTCTAATATACGCATTACGGGCGTATCGGAAACAACGCACGTGGGAAAAATGGAGCTGTTCGTTGAGAAATTACTCACCACGCTACTAGGAGACGATGTTTTCTCGACTATGTTTATAGTGGAAAGAGCGCATCGCACGTTGGGCCTGCGACCGCGTCCGGGTGCCCCCCCGAGACCAGTCATTGCAAAGCTCCTGAATTACAGAGACAGGGACACTGCCCTTCGACTAGCCAGAGAAAAGGGGAAACTACAATACGAGGGATCCTCAATTTCGTTATACCTGGACTTCACAGCAAAGGTACAGGAGGAACGTCGCCATTTTGCCCCATACAAACAGCAAATCCGTGACCTAGGGCTGGACTATGCTATGCTGTATCCGGCAAAGCTATGCATCAACCGACAGAGGCATTCTCATTTTTTCACTGATCCAAAGGAACTGCAGAAGGCGCCGAAAACATGGTCTAAGGAACGGAGGAACAGTCCTAGAAGCCAGGAGGGTGAACAAGAACCGGCCAGCGGACTTGAAGACCAGGAATAGAGCCTTAGAAACGTGCTGTAGCCCGGCGGACTCCTGACTCCAGCTGGGGGTGGGCACCCGAGGGAGAATAGAACAGCGTAGAACATGGTCCCCGGCGGGCTGGGAGCCGGATGGGGCCTGCTCCCTACGGGACTACGAGTGCTGTGAAGCCGCTGTGTACTGGAGATCGATCCAAGTTAATTCTTTGTTGTCTTAATGCGAATGCACTCTGACAGGTTTGGCCAATGGGTCGACTTGTGGCCTTTGGTAGCGTGCGGCCAAAAAGCATTGACCCTGGGGCGGGGGGGGGGGAGGGAGGCACCGCATTGCTATTGTTGGGGATTCCCTGGGTGGCGGGCGATGACACGGGGTCGGGGGCTTGAGCGCAAAGACACTAAAGGGGTGACGGAGCTAAGAGGCTCTCAATGCCGAGATGTAGTATGCAATTGCTACCTGTACTGACATTGGCGACCTCTGCCCTCGCGCTGATCGCACAAATAAGTCCCTAGGGGGATTACTTGGGTTGTGTGTGGGGGGGGGGGGGGGGGGGGGGGGGGAGGAGGGGGGACGTTCTTCTCATGCTAGGCCGTGTTGTTGGGGCTGGTCTGCTGTGGGTGGAGGGAGGGGGAGTCAAGGGAACCGGGGAATGTTATTGTTTGGTTGTTGAGTCACGATTTATCTTTCCTCAGAGGTCAAAAAGTGTTTGTTATGATATGCCATATGTTCAAACCGCACCTGGCTCGCGGATGTGCCTCGTTGTCACTGCTAACCCTTGTACACCGAGTCGCACTCCCACACCACACGACACGCCTTTATGGCTGAAGTAACCAGTGTACAGTCACATGCACAGCCCACATCGCTCAGCGCCCTTACATGGAATGTCAGAGGGCTGAATGACTACAGAAAGCTCAGAAAGGTGTTAAGCTACCTCAAACGTCACAACATCGACATAGCACTTCTGCAGGAAACGCACTTACCTCTCACTAGTAGGATGCTACACAATAGAGGTCTAGAAGGACATGTAGCAGTGGCTGGGTTCACCACTCATGCAAGGGGAGTCATTACATGGGTAAACCCGAAAACAAGCATTCAAATACAGACACTTAGGGCGGACTCGGAAGGCAGGTATGTTATAGCGTCCTGTAGGGGTTTGGGATTAGACTTGTTAGTTGTCAATACATACGGCCCCAACTATGACTCCCCTGAATTCTATGACGCGCTGGCTAGTGAGATTAGTGGACACGGACATCCGCACATACTATGGGGTGGGGACTTCAATTTAACACTTAACCCAGAGATGGACAGATCCTCAGGCCCTCCCCGAAGGCCCTCGGCGGCCGCACTCTCGCTCACAGCAAAACTAATGGTGTTAGATATGGAAGATGTGTCGAGGAGCAGAAATGCTGGTCGTGACGGCTTCACACACTACTCAGCGTATCACGAGATCCATACTAGAATCGACTACTGGTTCGCCTCTGCGGGGATTAATCGAACCATAAAGAAATGTAAAGTACTCCCACGCACACTGTCAGATCACTCCCCCATACTGATAGTCAAAGAGACCCCGGTGAGAGGGATCACTCCTTACACGTGGCGCTTCCCACCGTACTCGCTCCTAGACCCGATCTTCCGCGGGGAACTTGCGGAGTCAATAGACGTTTTCTTTGAAAAGAATGTGGGGTCGGTGGAGGACTTCCAGACTGTATGGGAGGCTTTTAAAGTCTACATATGGGGTATCGCGATGTCTAAACACTCCAGTGTCCTGAAGGCGACGAGGACCAGGTTGGCAGAGTTGGAACATCAGCTGCAAGCTCTTGAGGGGCAGGGGCGTACCGGGCCGGATGACGCCACTGAGGAGGAGATAAAACATCTCCTGGTGGAATTCCATGAAGTGGCAGACAGAGAGGTTCAACACTTGGGCAAATATGCTACGGCTCGCACATACGGTGAGGGGGAGAGGCCTGGCTCGGCACTGGCTAACATCCTCAAGGGCCGAAGGGGGAAGCAGCTGATCTCAGAGCTAAAAAAGGCGGACGGTGACAGAGTCACGGACGAGGCAGATATTGCCTCTGTCTTTAGAGACTACTATTCGGAGCTGTACTCATCTAAAAGTGGGGACATGACGGATGAAATACTGGACTACCTGGAACACATAAAGCTCCCGTTCCTCCCAAACTCTCAGAGGGAATTCCTCATGTGCCCTATACAGCTTGATGAAATCAGAGATGCCCTGGCCTCTATGCGATCGGGCAGTGCGCCGGGTGTGGACGGACTGACAGTTGACTTCTATAAAACTTTTCAGGAACAGCTACTGCCGCACATACATACGCTTCTGGAGGACATCTGCATCCAGGGCAGCATGCCTAGCTCTATGAGAGAAGCAATGATTGTCACCATTCTAAAGCCGGGTAAAACACACGACGACTGCGGGTCATACCGACCACTGTCGCTGCTAAACGTTGACACTAAGCTATATGCCAAAGTCCTGGCCACTAGACTGGCACTGCTGGCCCCTGACTTAGTGGCCCCAGAACAAGCGGGGTTCATACCAACCAGAAACCTGACATACAACATCAGAACGGTATTGGGAACTCTCCAACATGTGAAGCGGGACGTACCGGCAGTGGCGGTTTTTCTAGACATGGAGAAGGCGTTTGACTCGGTAAAAAAAACAACAACAAAAAAACTTTAAAGTCCCTCCTATGGGTGGACCTGGGGTAGGGGTTGTTACACCCCTTCCCCTTTGTCCGGATTCGTGCCAGAGCTGGGGCTGAGTGCCCCAGCAACCGGTTTGAACTGGGAAATGCATGGAGCACCTAGAGTGCCCCAGGCAGTGTCTGAAAAGCAATCACTGAAGGCAGCCCTCCCTGCCCCAATACACAAAGAGCCTGTCTGGGGAGCTGCCAGCGCCTCCCTGGGCAGAAAACCTATTGTCTAGGCCTCCCCTGCCGGAGTTTCATCCAGCAGCAGGAGGGCAGACTCGTGTCTGTGGCAGCAGCATCCATTTTGTGAGGCTGAGGCTCTGTTTAACTTTAACCGGGTAAACCAGTAACTACATCTCCCTCTAGAAGGGTGGGATGCTACCCCCGCCGCTATGACTGGCGGGGGGGGGGGGGGGGGGGGTCTGGATAGTATTCCAAAGCGTTTGACACATTACACGACATGTTTTGATAAAGCTAAACCAAAGTTAGCATTAACCGCGAAGGATTATAATGCACTTAAGAGTATATGGTATGGCTATATCGTAGATCAGCTCTAAGGAGATGGTTCCGAAAGCTGCAGAGGGCTTCAGCTCATGCTAGGGCACCCTCTCACATAAAACCAAGCACTCTGCCTCCAGGATTGTCAAGGTCTGCCTGAGGAGTGACTTATAGGTGTATACGTGTCTATATGTATATATAGATATGGGTATACTATATCTAAGTAAGGGGTGATTACACCACCTTACCCAGGCTGTGTGAACAGACCGGTGGTGTCAGTTTGGAAGGCAAATATGGGTGGCACAATACATGCTGCAGCCCCTGGTAGGCATAGGGTGCACCTATGCCCTGGGTACCTATGGAACACTATACAGGTGCTCACAAGGGTGACCCAGTAACCTATCTGGTATGTACCTAAAGAACATGGTGTCAATTTAGAGAGAGAACAGCTGGGCTGTGGGCCTGATTAGCAGGTCCACATCCACACTAAAGTCGAAAAACCAGAGAATCACAGCAAAAAGTGGGCGTAACCATAGGAAGCAGACCCATCTCTCCTACACCTTGTCCAAAATGTTTGTAATTCGGGGCGAAATGAGGTCGCTCTTCAGCCACCTTTGGCGTCTTAGGACAGCTGGGCCTGCCAACTGATGTAAGCCTGTGGAGGCACTGTCCAGAACACAATCTATAATCTCGGAAGATGTCTGTTCTCCTTCTAGCAAGATTTATTTTGCCTCTTATCTTTTGTCTTCAGGGATGAGGTCTATGATATCTCCGATATCAGACCACATATGGAGGTCTTAGCGGCAGAGAATGGCGAGGGAATTGGCTGCTCTCACCGTTATAGCAGACATGGAGGAGAATCTTTTCCCTAAGGTATCAAGACATCGTCCGTCTTTGTCCGAGGTCTGGAAATAGGCATGGACAGGTTCTTTGACCTCTACACTGCCTTTGAGATTACGTCAGTCCGGCTTGAGGTGACCTGTCAAACATGATGGGGAGTCCTCAGGCGCTCTGTGCTTCTTATCTATGCGTGGAAGCACAGCTGGGACAGTGGTCGGGTTTTTCATTATTTTTAACCCTTCCTAGCAAATGTAATCAGCTACTGGAATGGGACGAACAGCTTTTCTGGCCTGTTCCCTGAAATAAAGGTAAAGGAAGCAGTGTAACTGCTTTACAGGCAAAGGAAGGTAAATCTGGGTGTGGCTCTCTCCATGAGGTTATGGAAACCCCTGATGTCCTCCGGTGGTGAATCGGTGTGATGAGGTGAAGACAGAGTTGTGATTACATAGTCGTCCCATTCATTTAAAGGTGTATGAGTATCTGAAATTCCTCCTTCTTCCCTTTCCTCCTCCGAGGATGAAGGATCATCTCTGATATCTGAGCAGCGCAGCTATCTGGGACCGACGTATCATCCTATGCATACTTGGTGGAGGAAAAGAAGTAGCTGGTGGTAAAGGTGGTGCATTATCAGGTTATTATTCAGGAGACTGAGGAAAACAACCACGATAGACCGAAAGCATGATCCTGCACTAACGACGAGGGAAGATGTGCAGTATTCTGCCTCGGTCTGGGGTAGCCGGGGGATTGTCAGAGTAGTAACCATGTGTCTCATAGTATCTCAGAAGTGGAGGATAATACTACTCGAAGTATTCTCCCTCTTCATACTCCTCATCTTCCTCCTAATATTTTAGATTCAGTTCAGAAGGGCTGTGAGCTGGGTCAGACAGACACTCATCATGAGAGTCCTCAACATCTAGTAGATAGGTCAGAGGCAAAGGTGAAACCTTGCTCGGCGAGGTGACCTCAGGGTAGATGGATGTGCTAGAGATTGTGTAAATATAGATAGTCATTGATGGAGGTGACAACAGTATTGTCGTCGATGCCACTGCCATCAATGGAGTAATCGTTGACCGGGATCATCGTAGACGGGCCCATCATCGATGGAAACATCGCTGGAATCATTGTTGCCGAAAAAAATATTGATAGTGCTGTCGTCGGAGCCGCCGAGTCCTTAGTGGGCAGCAGGGTCTTAGTCGACGAGATAGGGGCACAGATGGCTGCCGTCATCGCCGTCTTCGCTATCGCGATAGTAGCTCTGGTAGTCGTCCACACTTGTGGCGTTGTTGTCAAGGTTGTCGTCGATGTAGATTTTGAAGTGGTTTTGTGCTTCATAGAGTCAGATAATGAGGCATGAGGGCTATCTTTATCCCTGGCTTTAGAAGATGAGGATGGGCAAGGTGCAGAAGAATCTGAAGAGACATGACACACATTGTCACCCTTCATTGAGCTGTGAGGCTGATGGGAAGTCTGGAGGGATTTTCTCGACACCTCTGAAGCACCTTTCAAAGATCTAGCCCTTTTATGAGACCTGGCATAGGAATCACTGTCCTCCTCAGAAGAAGTTTTGGTCTTCTTTAGCCACAATAGGAGCCACCCTTCCCTGTCTCGCAGAAGTTTTGAAGAGAAAGTGCGGCAACTTTTGCACTCCTTTACCTCATGCTTTGGATAGAGGCAGTAAATGCAGTTCTTATGTGGCTCACCCACATGGACCCTATTCTTTCTACAGGCCTTACACAGACGAAAAAGGCCTTTTTGTGTGACGTTTGCAATATGCAGAAGAATCAAGCTTTAAAATGAGAAAAACTGAGCAGAGCTTAGGGAGTCTCCCTTCACAAATTACGTGCGGCAAAATCTGAGGGGCTAAGTCTCTCTTGGGAGTGTTCTAGAGGGTGATAGTAGCTGATTGGTTACAAGTTCAAGTTTGGTCCTTTTTTTTAAAAAAAAAAAAGGCCAGAGATAAGCTATTACATTTATGGCCTAGGGCCATTCTAGCCTATGATAGTATATATATTACTGCTTGTTTATAGTAATGTGGTACTCCCACTTTGACAACAGGGAATTATTCAAGCATGTGAATCTATGAAAGGTATCCCAATACTGGATAAAAATATGTAATATAAAATAAAATTTGAACTTTTAAGCTCATTTTGAAGCAGAAACATTTGGTATCCTTTTCTATTTTTCTTGTTCACCAAGCTGCATTGAAAATGTAAATACAAGACACGTTCATACCAGTACTAGCCTACAGTAGTAGCCTAAAACATAAGAGCGTACAGCTTACATATGATGGATGAAAACATAAAGGGCCAGAGTTAAAAAGATTTGCTGTGACATTGTAGTACTCCTGAATCCCAGGACTAAGCCAGGATTATGCTAGGAATAGGTACATGCCACTTAAAAGCCTTACCCCTAGATGCATCATTGTAACATTTTGCGATTTCTTAATTGCGAAAATTAAGGAATCGCAATTAAGAAATCGCAAAATGCTATGCATCAAAAAATCACAAATTATTTTGCGATTCGGTAATTTTCCTTAATTGCGATTCACAATTTGCGAATCGCAATTAAGGAAAACCCTTCCCATTGATTCCTATGGGCCAAAAGGCCCATAGGAATCAATGGGAAGGCATTCACATTTTGCAAATTTCAAATTGCGATTCGCAAAATGTGAATGCAATTTCAAGGGTGCAGGGGGGGTTCAATTGAACTGTAAGTGCAATTTACACACACACATGACCCAAGGACATGTGTGTGTGTAAATTAAAACCTTAAAATATGCAACTAGTGCATGTTTGAAAGTGTTCTATAAATTAGCATGAAGTTCAACTTCATGCTAATTTACCCCTTCCAAATTGCGAATTCGCAATTCTAAAGTAATCATGCATTGCATTTAAGAAATCGCAAAATTGCGATTTCTTAAATGCAATCGCAATTTAAGAAATCGCAACAAAATTGCGATTTCTAAAATTGCGAAAATACCAAAATGCCAAAATGCTTGATGCATCCCAAAAACGGGATTTGCATTCGCAAACGGCCGAATCTTGCGATTCACACCGTTTGCGAATGCAAAAACCCTTGATGCATCTAGGCATTAGCCCTAGAAGAACGACCATTGACGTCTTGGAGGCGGCCCTACCTTTCTCGCCGAATTTCTGCCTGGCAGTAGTATCTTTTGTTGCATCACTGCTTGGGGTGACCCCATTCCTGTGCGTTCCTCCTCCCAACCTATGACCCTTGCCCCATTTCCTCTGCTACATGACTTGTGTCTCCTGTTCTACTCACTCTCAAGCCCAGCCCCACAGATTTCCTACTCCCTCTACCTAAATTTGTGCATGATTTTACTTGTGGTTCAGACGAACATCCCTGCACCTATGTTTTCTTTTTTAGGTCAGAGTGAATGGGGGTTGAAGGGAAAGTGAAGCACACAGAAGCACAAGTTACTACTTGTGTAACAATATATCTGTAATAGACATTAGTTAGTGATAGATTCCTTACCTTAGAATATCCCCAGGCGTCAGACTGGATCCGGAAATTTTTGCATAGCAATACCCCTGCGCGTCGGTAGGCGTCGTCCGCGGCCGTCGTCGGCGTCGTTAGCACCGGAATGACGTCATCGGAGTACTTAGACGCCGCCCATGCGCGCTGACGTCAGTCACAGCTTTTCCGCACCAGATACGCAGAGCCATGATAGAACCAACACTGGTGCAATGAAACTAAAGCCCTGAAAGGGGATGACCTTAACCCTAGATATCGGTTCGCAGAACGGGGAGGATAGGTGGGTCGGTAAGGAATCTATCCCTAACTAATGTCTCTTACAGATATATCGTTACACAAGTAGTAATTTGTGCATCTGAAAGAGACATGTTAGTGATAGATTTCTTACCTTAGAATAGATACCCCAGCAATACTAACCCCGGTGGTGGGTCTGCGAACCAATAATCACACCAGAAAGTCCTGAAGGACGGAACGGCCAAAGAAGCCATCCCTCCGGACTTGGCTGTCCAGGCAGTAGTGTCTTGCAAACGTGTGCAGCGAGGCCCACGTAGCTGCCTGGCAAACGTCCTGCAAGGGCACTCCTCGGCCCAGAGCAGTTGTAGTCGCCGTGGCCCGAGTAGAATGAGCCCGCAATCCAGCAGGGGGCTCGTTTTTGGCCATGGAGTAACATGCCTGTATACACAAGATGATCCACCGCGAGATGGTCCTCTTGTGTACCGCCTTTCCCTTCTTAGCGCCCACGTAACCAACAAAGAGTTGGTCATCCACCCGGAACTGGCGTGTGCGATCTAGGTAGTAAGAGAGCGCACGTTTTGGGTCCAGACGGTGGAGCCTCTCTTCCTCTTTCGAGGGATGCGGAGGCGAAAAGAAGGTGGGCAAGGTAATGGACTGTCCGATGTGGAAGGCCGTGACAACCTTGGGCAGAAAGGAAGGTCTTGTCCGCAACACAACCTTGTCCGGATGAACAGAGAGGAAAGGAGGTGTAGAAGAAAGAGCCTGGAGCTCACTCACTCTCCTGGCAGAGGTGATGGCAACCAGGAAAGCAGTCTTCAGAGTAAGAAGACCTAGAGGACAGTTATGGAGCGGCTCAAAGGGAGCACACATTAGGTAAGTAAGTACAAGATTCAAGTCCCACTGGGGCATCACGAAGGGAACAGGAGGGAACATGTGTGTGATGCCCTTCAAAAATCTATTAACAATGGGGGACTTGAATAAGGAAGGCTGATCAGGTAGCCGTAGGAAGGGGGAAAGAGCAGAAAGGTACCCCTTGAGAGTGCCCAGAGCAGAGCCCTGCTGGGCAAGGGCAAGAAGAAAGAGGAGAACCTCAGAAAGGGTTGCAGAGAGTGGATCCACAGCCTTTGCTGTGCACCATGCCACAAATCTGTTCCACCTGCAGGCGTATACCGACTTCGTGGAGGGACGCCTGGCTGCCAGAATGATATCACAGACTTCGGGAGGCAAGTCAAATGGCCTCAACTGCCGCCGCTCAATCTCCAAGCTTGTAGGTGGTGACTGGACAGGTTCGGGTGGAGGACCGTCCCCTGCTGCTGCGACAGAAGGTCCTCCCGAAGAGGCAGACGAATCGGGGATCGACTGACATGCTGAGTAGCTCGGGATACCAGTATCTTCGTGCCCAGTCCGGAGCCACAAGGATAACCTGGGCCCCGTCGCGCCTGATCTTCTTCAGCACTCTGGGCAGAAGTGGTATAGGCGGAAAGGCGTAAAACAGACCGCAACTACACTCGCGACGAAAAGCGTCTCCGAGCGAGTGCCGCCTTGGAAATTCCAACGCGCAGAACTGATGACATTGTGCGTTCTCTTCTATGGCGAATAGATCTAACCAAGGCTCTCCCCATTGCTGAAAGAGGCCTTGCGCCACGTCCGAGTTCAGACGCCATTCGTGATCCATCATGCACCGACGGCTGAGTTCGTCCGCCCTGGCATTCAGAGAGCCTGCCAGGTGTTGAACCACCAGGGTCACGCCCTGATGTTCCAGCCACTGCCAGAGGCGCAGAGCCTCCTGGCATAGGGTCCACGACCCCACCCCGCCCTGTTTGTTGCAGTACCACATGGCGGTGGTGTTGTCCGTGAACACCTGCACTACACTTCCCCGGACAGAGGGGAGGAATGCCTTCAGTGCTAGACGAATTGCCTGCAGCTCCAAAAGGTTGATATGGAGCCGGGACTCCGCCGGAGAAAAGAGGCCTCTGATCTCCGCCTCTCCCATGTGGCCTCCCCAGCCCTGGAGGGACGCGTCCGTCACAACCACGTGCTCCAGGTGGGGTAGGGAGAGGGATCTGCCACTGACCCAATCGCGGTCCGTAAGCCACCACTGCAGTTGTCTCGCAGTGCCCTCTGAGATCAAGACATGATCGGACAAGTTGCCCTGATGCTGGGCCCACTGAAACTTCAGGTCCCACTGCAGAGCCCGCATCCGCCACCGGGCATGATGCACCAGAAGGATGCAGGAGGCCATCAGCCCCAGAAGCCGCAGAGTCAACCTGACCGAGACTCGGGATAAAGGCTGAAATATGGGAATCAGAGCCTGTATATCCCGAACCCGCTGTTCGGGTGGGTAAACCCGAAACTGCGCCGAGTCGAGAACCGCTCCGATGAAGAGGAGCTTCTGAGAGGGACACAGGTGCGACTTCGGCACGTTGATGGAGAACCCCAGCAAGTGCAGGAGGTCGGCCGTAGTCTGGAGGTGGCTGATGACTGTCTGGGGCGAGCCCGCCTTCAACAACCAGTCGTCGAGGTTGGGGAAGACTGACACCCCCAACCTGCGCAGATGAGCTGCGACCACCGCCATCACCTTTGTGAACACCCGTAGGGCGCTGGTAAGTCCGAAAGGGAGCAAGGTAAACTGAAAGTGCTCTTGGCCTACCGTGAACCGCAGGTAACGCCGGTGGGCCGGCAGGACGGGGATGTGAACATAAGCGTCCTGCAAGTCCAACGCTACCAGCCAGTCTCCAGGGTCCAGGGCAGCTAAGACCTGAGCCAAAGTCAGCATCTTAAACTCCTCTTTCCGGAGGAAGCCGTTGACGTTCCGTAGGTCCAAGATAGGGCGTAGGCCCCCTTTGCCCTTCTTGGGTACCAGAAAGTAGTGGGAGTAACAACCACACCCTACTTCTGGCCCAGGAACGCGCTCAATGGCCCCTTTGGCCAAGAGGGCCGTGACTTCCTCTTGCAGAAGTTGCAAGTAATCCCCCGACACGCGGTGGAATTGCGGTGGCATGGCTGGAGAGGTCGCCTCGAAGGAGAGGGAGTAGCCCCTTCAAACGATCTGCAGCACCCACCTGTCCGACGTGATAGTGCGCCAGTGGGAGAGGTGATGGCGAACCCTGCCTCCCACAGGCGTCACATGGGCCTGAAAACTCTGACTAGGAAGGTTTTGAGGCAGGTGCTGCCGAGGGAGGTGTGGACTGGCCTCGCCGTTGTCCCCGACCGCTGCCACAGCGGTTTCCACGGCCGCCACCGCGCTGCTGAACCTTCTGCGGTGCGTGGCTGGCAGCACGTGTGGGGACGCCCCTTCCGTGGCCACGAAAGGAGCGAAAGGCACCCGATTGCTGGCGTGGGTCCGAGAGGCCCAAGGACTTGGCCGTAGCCCTGGAGTCCTTAAAACGCTCAAGCGCATGGTCTGCCTTGTCGCCAAAGAGGCGACGGCCATCGAACGGCATGTCCAGAAGTGTGCTCTGGACATCGGCCGAAAAGTTGGCGGACCTCAACCAGGCGTGGCGTCAAACCGCCACCGTCGTTGCCATCGCCCTGCCCAGTGAGTCCGTGGCATCCAGCCCACACCGGATGGAATATTGCGCTGCATCTCGGCCCTCCACAAGGGCTTGGGCGAGTTTAGCCCGGACCTCCTCTGGACATTGTGGCAGCACGCCAGCGGCCGTGTCCCACAGGGTGTGGGTGTAGCGGCCCAAGAGACAGGCGGTATTGACAGACCGCAGCCCTAAGCTTAGGGACGAGAACACCTTTTTCCCAAACTGTTCATATCTCTTGGATTCCCGATCGGGCGGAGCCGACGGGAACGTGGTCTGGGAATTGGAGGCCTGGATAATCAGGCTTTCGGGGGTGGGATGGGTGGACAAAAAGCAAGGGTTGCCCGGGCGGTAGCGTCTGGCCACGTTCCTATCCACAGGCGGACCTGTGGCGGGCTTGGACCAAGTGCCCACAAGAACGTCACATAAGGCCTCATTGAACAGCAGCAGGGGCTCGCTGGAGCTTGTCTGCGGTTTGAGGACCTCAGTGAGGAGGTTAGTCCTCACGGTCGCGACGGGGAGCTCAAGGTTTAAGACCTTGGCCGCCCTCGTCAACACTACACTATACGTAGACCCCTCCTCCGAAGCCACGTCGGAGCGGAGACAAATCCAGTGTCTGGCGAAGTGTCAATACCACTGGCCTCCCCAAGCTCATATGTCCAGTCCTGTTGAGACTGGCACTCCAGTGCCAGAGGGTCCTCAGACCCCTCCCAATCTTCCTCGCCACCCGTCTCCTGTAAAACAGGTTCAACGGACGGGGCCTCCTCGTGGAAATAAAAATCTCCAAAGGCCGTCGGAAGCGGCGCCCAACGGCGCCGTTCCCCGCCAGAGTCGGACCGAAGGGAACATTGGGGACGGCGTCCACAGCGGGCGCCGGGGGCGACACCCGCGGGGCCGACGCCGGTGAGGTTGTGAGGTCGACCGGCGATGACCCGGATCCGGAAGCGGATCCGGTGAGGTCCTGTGGCGCCGGGACCGAAGTCGCCGGCGGCGCCGGGGCCGAAGCACCCAACAGCGTCGGGCCGGAGCGCCCGACCATCTAGGTCCTCTAGCCGGGACCCTTGGGCCCGGAGGCGCCACGGAACCCGGCTGAGGAGGGAGGGACCTCATGGCCATGAGGTACCGCTCGATCTACTCCGGCGTCGCGCTGTGCCCAGGGACCCGAAGGTGTGGGGCAGGCGGCGACGCTTGCGACTCCCTTGGAGCCGCGTGGGCTGTGTCCCCGAACTCCCAGCCGCATCGTGCGAGCGTCGGGGTGGGTCGGAGGAACGATGATGTCTTTCCGACCTCTCATCCCTCTTAGATGAGGACTTGGATCCCGACGACCGATGTCCACTCCCGGAGCTGCGATGACTCCGACCCCGTTTACCGGTCCCTCGACCTCCCGTGGGACCGGGACCTGGAACGGCGCGGGGTCGACTGCCGGAGCTCGAGTCGCTTGCGGGACTGCTCCCGCCTAGCTTTAGACGTCAGGGCCCGGCAGTCGGAGCAGGTGCGGTCGTCGTGGTCGAGGCCTAAGCACTTCAGGCACCGGCGATGGTGGTCCGTAACCGACATCAGTCGGTCGCACTTCGAACAGGGCTTGAACCCGGGCATCCTTACCGGCACCGATAGAGTCGAGGACTCGAGAAAGAAATGATCAAAAAGATCAAAAAGTTTAGTCAAAAAAGGACTAGGGGTAGAGCTTCTCCGGATCTGCGCTAGCTGGCGCGGAAAAAAGAAGAAGAACTGACGTCAGCGCACATGGGCGGCGTCTAAGTACTCCGACGACGTCATTCCGGCGCTAACGACGCCGACGACGGACGCAGAGCCGCGGATGACGCCTACCGACACGCAGGGGTATTGCTACGCAAAAATTTCCGGATCCAGTCTGACCCCTGGGGATATTCTAAGGTAAGGAATCTATCACTAACGTGTCTCTTTCAGATATCCTAATTTTATCTCCAGACTTCTTTTGTGCTTTCCTCCACTTTCTATGCAACATCAATGAAGACATAGGGAAGAACACACTCAGTGAGACTTTGTACTTTTGTAGATGGATGGAGACAGGACATTATGGAGTGTTAGACTCTGTCTGTTGCAAGTAAGGGTGCTCCTCATTCCTCTTCCCCTGTATAAAGTATATATGTATGTCACGCTCCATCACGTTCCGTAGTACAATTGCGTGGTGGCTCCCATAAGATTTGGTTTCCCAAGATTCCCTGCTTTCCTCTGAACCTCAAAGCAGGTAGGCTGAACGCAGAAGGCAATGTGTAAAGTACATGTGCAACACACCTCAACAGTACACAGTGAATCACGCGCAAAAAGACACTACACCAGTTAGTTATCACAATAAAAATATCTTTATCTCAATTTCAGGCAAGATCAATAATAAAGAAATACACATATGTTAAGGGCTTCCCTTATGCAATATAACCATGGGATCGACGTGCAGGCTCTGAGAATCTCTTTGGGACAATGTTCATAAAATCACCAGTTCAGTCTCAAACGTGGGGAAAATGCTCCCAGTGGAAGAATCTTGGAGGGAAGCCCCACGAGTGGTGGGTTTGGATTAGTAAGGCCTTTGAACGTGGACGCGGTCCTTAATATGCAGGGCCTCTCGCGCTACCGGATTGGAACCTAAAGAATGTTGCTGAGTTCCCCCTTTCAGAGCCAATGTGCTCCGTTGTGCTTCCTAACAAGAATGCTGCCGGTGTCCATGAGGGTTTGCCCCACACACGCCTCGATGTTTGATAGGAATTAGGGGAACCCTCCATTCCGGGTACCCCTTTTGTGTGAAGAGGGGTTGGGGCAAGAGTGAGGCCCTCCTAGCTTCACAATCTGCAGTTCCGTGGACCCCTCCCCCCAGCCTGCCCAGTCAATGCACAAGCGGCAGCACGGGTCTAAGTGCCGATTACCTGGGAGCTGGTCCCTTGCAGTGGTGTTCTCCGGGTGATTCTCAGCCCAGAGCTTCCTCCTCTCCTCTGGGTGGCCTCAGCTGATCGCAGGAGACGGTGTCGGCGGCCTCGGGCTTCCCTGCCCTGGCGCTGCTTCTGGTACGATGCTCTCTCGTTGCGAGGCAATCCCTGGCGCCGGCACCAGTCTCAGCGCGGCTGGCCTCGCTGCCGGAAAGGCCGACACCCTGCTGGGCGGTTCTTTCCGCTGCGGCCGCTCGCCTGTGGTGACACGCCTGGGGAGGAAATCCCGGTTGCTAGGCAACGCTGACACGGCCTCCTCGCGGGTAATACCAGTCTCATTGCAGACTCGCGGCCAGCGGTGGTGATAAAGGCCAGGCAGTGCTTTTTCCTCACGGCGCTTTTAAGTCACGACGTGTTCAGGGCCCCGGGCGGCTGCGGTGATTCCTGGCACACAGCGCTTCTGCCACAGCACTTGCAGAGGCAGTTTGTAGTTGGGTACAGTTTACAATGCAATTAGAAGCCCGGGCCGGCAGTGGTGTTCTTTGGCCAAACAGCGCTTCTAGCTCACAGCGCTTTCCTGCCACAGTGTCCTCACAGCTCGATCAGGTCCCAGGGCAGCGGCTGTGATTTTGCATAAACATCGCTTCTAGCTCACAGCGCTTTCTGGCGAGGTTTACTGCTCCAGGGCTTCCCAGCAGGGCAGTATAGGAGAAAAGTTCCAAATTAGGTGCAGAGGCATGTGCCCAGGGCAGCAGGGATGGTTTTGAAAGGTCACAGGCACAGCGTTGCAGGGAGCAAGTCCTGAAAAGGCGCTATGGTTTCAAAAGGCAGTCCTTTAAGATGTTATGAAGACACACTGGAGAGGTTATATTGCTGGTTGCCCTCAGGCAGGGCAAGATCAGCAGGCAGGCAGGGCAACTCAACTAACTTGGGGAAGCAGTTCCTGGGAGCAGTCAGCCTCAGCAGTGTAGCAGTCCTCCTAGCACAGTAGTCTTCACTCCAGTAGAGAGTCTTCCTGGTCCAGTAGTGTAACAGGGATATGTGGCCAGAACCCCCGATTATACCCTAAAGTCAGGTGACAGGGAGGGGCGGCACTTTCTGGAAGAGTCTAGGGGGTTGGATACCTCTGGAAAAATCCAGGAGGCTCTGGGGTGTTCCCTTCCCTAGCTGTCTGTCAACAGGGACAAAAGGCTACAGTTGCAAAAAGTCCCAGACTATGCAGACTACCAGTATGTAAATGAAGAGTAGGCCTCACTGCAGTAGCAGGGCCTATGGCTGATACAGTAGGGTCACCATGATTTTAAAGGAGATCACCTGCACCTCAGCGCTGTTTTGCAGTGGTGAGGGGCCCAGAGTCCTAAGTCCAACAAAAATGTGGTGTCCAGTAGGAGGCAAAGAGGGCAAAACAATGTAGGGGAAGACCACCCTAGGGCTGACAGGCCTAACACTCTCCCTTTATCTTAGTAATTGGCAGTCATTTTTGTATATTTTTTCTTGAAAACAAGAAATTGGTTTTAGTTTATTAGTTACAGGCTAATTTACACAAGCAAACCAAGGTATATCCTAGAAACATTTAAAATCTGATGAGTTCCCTCAGAACAGGAAATCACAGATTAGAAACCGGTTGAAAAAGGAATAATTTCCTGGTTAAAATGAATTTACACAAACCTCTGGGTGTAACAAAGAAACCCTTTTCAGCATGTGTCTTTTGAGGCACAAGTTAGAGTTTACTAATTCTCTTTGAACACGTTTCTGCAGCTACGGTCTTTTTCCATATTAAAAGGCGCCGGTCACAAGAAGTCGCATGTTCATGTTATTTCTGTATTGAAAGGGGAGGAACCAAGTTCAGATCACCACTAACATGGTGGACCTCCACTAGGTAGGTGTATATGCAGACTCTGTAAAATGTCACTCTTAAAGCTGTATAACGATGTACAAAGGCTTTAGTTAAACAAAAATGTATAACAATTTTTTTTAAAACAACTTATTGTTTAGGAGAGACAGTATTTCTAGTGTGGTAAGATAGGGAAAAAGCTGACAGACATTGTTTTCACAGGGAAAGTATCTGGAAGAAAAAAGTACATCCCTGTTTGAAATAGGAAGAAAATATTCTTAGAACTGATAATGTTATCCAGAAAGCTGAACTTTCTACAGTTACTAGAACAGTTAAGGATGTTATGTCAGCATCGAAACCTATGTGGTGCTGGCTGCGGCAGCTCTGACTTACCTTGCATCCAGTGACACCATTTCTTCCGAGGCAGCGCTGTTCCTGAATGATTGGAAATGAGCAGACGCTGCCTGGGTTACGGGATGGGAAGGTTCCTTATTGTTGGGGAAATCTGGCACTTGCAAGATATTAAAGAAGGTTTTGGCTGTTTGCTAGAAGGTTCACGTTTCTTTATTTTTTCCAGCATTCTTCTTAATGTTATATACCAGTTTCCATGGGTATAAAGAGGCTGTAATGCTATGGTCACTGCATCGCAATGTAGTTGAAGTTTCTTTGCCGGTATTGGACCAGTCCTTGCTCCAGACAATCCTAGTGCTACAGTCCTATTTCTTATAAGTCTGCAGGGCTGGTCTTCCTAGAACCAGTTCTTACTTCAGTTTTCCATTGAAAGGAATATTCTTTATGCCAAAGGCGTTTTCCTCCTAAATACAGTTTAGCTAGTGTCTCGAACACATGGGGTCTCTTAACATGTCATAGTGTGGCATCAGAGTGGGAGCTGAAGGACATAGCTCTTTCCTTTGAGGTGCAAGAATCAAGTTACCCGAAAGGTCATTGCATTCAGCCCTTGACAAAGGGCAACAACAAGAAAATTGGAAAAAGGGTTAATGTAAGCAAAAGTATAAGAAAAGCAAAATGTTTTAAAGCTATCTACATAATACTCAAATGCCCTCTCATTTGGCCTATCAAATTACAAGTGGTTGCATTTCAGACAGAATTACGAATAATTACTAAATTAAGTGCACAAGGGTATAGCAATGCAGCTACAAGACGTATGCTTTTCAGAAAACCAGCAGTGACTCAGAAGAGATTTACCTAGCTTGCTAATACTGTGATTTAATAACGCAGGCTTATTTTGCAGGTGCAATGGTGCTGTATAACAAATACGCTGAGGTGCAAGGCAGGCCATCACATACAGTAAATCTAGCAATTAAAGAAAATTACCTGTGTTTCTATAGTCTTCAGTCTTGATTTCAACTTTTCATTTTCCTCATTAAGTCTTGCAATTTCCTTTCAAAAAAGAAAAAAACAATGATAAAAGCTTATACTTTACCATGATTAAATGAACACAACTAATTCAACATCTATTTACAAAGCCCATTTCTAGAATACCAAGAAGATATTTTACAGAACAAATTACATAAACTGTACATACATCTGAATAGGAGTCATATGGCATGTTCAGGTTACCACCCTATTATTACTCTTGTTGTCTACAGGAAGGTATATCTCTATCACAATACATTACCTCTTATACTTTACGCAATGAATTATAATTATCCCTAAAGTGCATTCTTTGTAGTCCACAGTATCAATTAGTCAGCAGGAATGCACACCAAAAAAGGGAGCAGAAATGAGGGCATGGTGAACCCTCATTCATATACAAGATTTGAGTATATACACCTCCTATCATCTATTTCTTTCTCTCTTTCTCTAATTAGATATATATATATATATATATATATATATACATATATATATCACTTAAAAACCCATAGGTTTCAGGGCTTATATAGTTAGGAATTAGCATTTTAAAAAACCATTGAAATTGCTCCTATATAGTTAGTTGTACTAACAATATTTCGCGCACCCGCAATCCACTGCTGATGATGTCACATATTACATCATTCATGACATGGTCAGTGACATCACTGATGACATCACTGATGACATCTCAAATGACATCACTGATGACATCACTGATGACATCCCATTTGACATCACTGATGACATCACTGATGACATCATCCAGTGACTGTGTTTCTGTAAAGTTTAAATATGTTTTACATATTGAAGAATGAGTGGATGTATAAGTGTCTGGATGAAGGATTTAGTAGGTGCGTGACTGACTGTATGAGTGAGTGATTAAATGCGTCTTACTAAATGCATGGGTTACTGACTAAACTGTCTGAATGTGTGCATCAGTATGTCTGTTGTTGTGTAAGCTGCTGCATGTGTTGATCAGTGGCTATATGGGTTATTGATTGGTTGCCCAAGTATTTGAATGGGAGACTGAGTGTGTGTGTGGGTGGCTGGGAGGTGTGTGACTGTGCATAGATGTGTGAGCAGTTGATTCACTAGGTGTATGAGTTCAAGAGTGCATGTGGAAACAGCTATATGGGCGGTTGACTGTGTGCATAGGTGTGTTGGTGAGTGAATGGATATCTGAGTGCTACATGTGCAAGTAAGTACATATGTAAAACACAGTGCATGTGAGAGTTGGCATATATAAATGACTATACACGAGAGCCAGTGAATGGGTGAGTGGCTATATGGATCATTGTGCACTTGTATCAGTGATTGTATAAGAGAGTAAGTATGTGTTAGTATATGTTTGAATAAGTAAGGTGTTGTGTGTATAACTCTATAGTTGAGGAAATGGAAGTGTGATTGATTCTTTGCATGACTGACTAGGTGTGTGAGTAGCTCCATGGATGAGTGGCAGTGTGAGAGTGTCTGTATCGGTGTATGAGTGCATATGATAGTGTTGTATTGATGAGTGACTGTATGTATGAGTGATTCTATGGGTGAATGAGTGAATGTGTGTGTAGACCTAGGAATGAGTGAGTGCGTATGTAGTAACTGGTATTGGTGTGTCAATGGTTTCAAGAATGGTAGTCTGTATTTAACACTGGGTGTATCAAAGGTTATATTAGAGTGTGAGGAGGTGCATCGTATTATCACATGAATGATATCATCAGTGATGTGATCAGTGATGTCAAATGAGATGTCATCAGTGATGTCATTTGAGATGTCATCAGTGATGTCATCAGTGATGTCACTGGCCATGTCATGAATGATGTAATATGTGACATCATCAGCAGTGGATTGCGGGTGCGCGAAATATAGTTAGTACAACTAACTATATAGGAGCAATTTCAATGGTTTTTTAAATGCTAATTCCTAACTATATTAGGCCTGAAACCTATGGTTTTTTAAGTGAATTTGCAAGGCTTTTTAAATGCTAATTCCTAACTATATAAGTCTTGAAACCTATGGTTTTTTTAAGTGAATTTGCAAGGTTTTTTTAAATGCTAATTCCTAATTATATAAGGCTTGAAACCTATGTTTTTTTCAGTGAATTTGCAAGGTTTTTTAAATGCTAATTCCTAACTATATCAGGCGTGAAACCTATATTTTTTTTCAATAAATTTCAAAGGTTTTGTAAATGCTAATTCTATTAGCGGATAACGTTTATATATGTTATTATCCTTCTGGGACCACCTGAGCAGCCATCTTGTTTCTCAGGAGAAGTGAGGCACAAGAGAGCACAAAACAAGAGTGGAAAACGCGAAAAGGGGGCAGGGTTGAGACCACCTGACCCCCTAGCCCTTCTCAGGGGGTCCCAGAAGGACCACAGGGGCAAAAAAAAGTATTTTTTTTTTTAAATCGCGGGGTACGCACACGGAACGCGTACCCCGTGATTTTCTTTTTTTTTTTGCCCTTGGGGTCCTTTTGGGACCCCCTGAGAAGGGCTAGAGGGTTGGGGGGTCTCTACCCTGCCCCCTTTTCATGTTTTCCACTCTTGTTTTGGGCTCTCTTGTGCCTCAGTTCTCCTGAAAAACAAGATGGTGGCCAACACTTCCTGGTTTGGACAGTTTGGAATGTTGACAGTTGACTGCCAGCCAATCAGAAACTCGCTCGCGCACGTAATGGTACGTGCACGTACGCGTACGGTGCGCGTACGGTGAGCGCATATAGATATATAATTTGATCAAATTCAATTTTCTCAACAACTACTGGAGGGATTTTCACCAAATATAGAAAAGTCGCTTCTGCATACCTGTCCCTACCATTTTGCCAAGTTTGGTGTAATTCCGTTCAGCCGTTCGGGCTGTAGCCGTGTCTAAGGTCCCATAGAAAATGCCATTTGAAAAATGTCGAATTCAATTTTCTCAAGAACTACTGGAGGGATTTTCACCAAACATAGCAAAGGCACATCTGCATACCAGGTCCTACCATTTTGCCAAGTTTGGTGTAATTCCATTCAGCCGTTCGGGCTTTAGTCGTGTCTAAAGGTCCCTATGGAAATTAACATGGGGAAATGCGTTTTGGGACCCCCCCCTTCGGCCCCCGCTTGACGAATCCCCACGAAACTTTCAGGGAAGGAGTGGAGCGGAGCTGGCCAAAATTCTGGAAAATTACACACAGATTCCTCAATCGGCGCCAAAGTGATTCCCAATAGAATGTTGAGCGCACATAGATATATAATTTGCTCAAATTCATTTTCTCAACAACTACTGGAGGAATGTTTACCAAATATAGAAAAGGCACTACTGCATACCTGTCTCTACCATTTTGCCAAGTTTGGTGTAATTCCGTTCAGCCGTTCGGGCTGTAGTCATGTCTAAAGGTCCCATAGAAAATGCCATTTGAAAAATTTCAAATTCAATTTTCTCAAGAACTACTCGAGGGATTTACACCAAACATACGAAAGGCACTGCTGCATATACCAGTCCCTACCATTTTGCCAAATCTGGTATAATTCCCTTCAGCCGTTCGAGCTGTAGCCTTGTCAGAATGTCCCTATGGAAATTAACATGGAGAAAACACATTTTGGGACCCCCCTTTTTTTCGGCCCCCGCTTGAGGAATCCCCCCGAAACTTTCAGGGAAGGAGCGGAGCGCAGCGAGGCAAATTTAAGGAAAATTACAGGCAGATCCCTCAATCGGCGCCAAAGTTATTCTCAATAGAATGTTCGGAATTTCCTATGGTAACTAGGTCCTAACTATGTATACCTACTGGCAGTGCTTTTTTGCAGAATTTTCAGCAAGGAGAAACTTTTGGTGATTAAAATTCGGGGGCATGACTCGCCCACCTTATCGAGATGGAACAAAAGATTTACCTGAAAACAGTGAAAGGCGAGCAAGGGAGTTTGAGAAGGGTATTCCACCACTTCTTGATGACATCGGAGACAGGAGCTCTTGTGGACTTTCACTATCTGTGGCAGTGCTGAATCAAGAGTAACTTGGGAGCACGCATATGGAACAGTGTGCAATAGCAGGCAACAAGCCAACAAAGTATTTCACATTGCACAGCATTGCACCCTGAACTGACGTGAATTTTCGTTTTCGGTGCATTATGGGTAAGGAAGGACTTTTGTATTTTAAGTTCAGAGGTATGCACCTTTAAATCTTGACCACTTGGCAATACAATCCACCCTCCAATAATTAAGGCTAATTAGCCGAAACGCGTCTGGAAGTGATTCTAACCTGCCGCCCTACGTCTAATAAAGAGCACTGCTGTCTCCGATGTCGAGTCTTGGCATTTCCTTGTGCTAGTGTACAGAAGCAGGTTGCTCCTTTTCCTGCGAGGCCGATACCGCCCTGTCAGGGTCGGGGCCCCTCAGCAAGGAGAAACTTTTGGTGATATATATATATATATATATATATGAAAATCAGAGTCCTGAATCACCATAGCCACGGCAATGAACAGGTACGGACCACAGCGTGGAGATTTCAACAGTGCAGTGCTTTTTTGCAGAATTTTCAGCATGAAACAATATAACGGCAAAGTGCCCAGCATGATGCGTTTCGATCGTGTTAACACGGTCTTGATCACATGACCCGCTGGACCTGATACAACCCTTAAGTGGTGTCAAAATTAATTAGAATGACGAAGTTCAACCACACCCCTAAGCAATAGAGCTAAAAAAAACATACTGGGCAGGCACTCAATTTAAAACAAAACCAGTACTACAATTGTTAAAGGAAAGAAATATGTCACTTACCTGTAACTGCAGTTATCCAGTATTGGTATCTTTCATAGATTCACTTGCCTGAATCATTCCGTCGTCAGGTGTCCCATTAGACATACTAATGAAAGGCCTTTGGCCTATTACTCTATAACATATCCATGTTCTTTTGTAAAAAGGACCAAACTCTAGAGAAGAGCCAATCAGCTATCACCACCCTCTGGAAACTTCCTGGAAGGAGCTCTAGTCCCTCAGATTTTCGTAAGCACAGTGCTAAGTAGGTGTATTACTGAGAGAACTAGATGAGCCCTTCCAGGGGAGGTGGGTGGGTTGTATTTGAATCTATGAAAGATACCAATACTGGATAACTGCAGTTACAGGTAAGTGACATATTTCTTATCCAGTATTAGGGTATCTTTCATAGATTCACAGGCCTGAATCAGAGTAGTAAGCAATAATAAGCACATTTCGGATGGTACAGCATATACGAATTCACCAGATATAACATATCAATGTGAAACATATAAAGTACCAAATTGCAACCAAAGAAACCATTAAGGAAAATAATAGAGAAATGTGCGTATAAAAGAAAGGATGGCGGGATGAAAAGGAAGGCTCACCTCTATCGAAATAGATGACGTAGTACTGCCTGTCCCACTGCAGCATCCTTCATGAGTTTCGTATCCAAGCAGGAATGCTTGGTAACTGTATGAGGTGTCTTCCAAGTTGCCGCTTTGCAAATGTCTGTGATAGGCACACCTGCAAAGAGTGCCATGGAGGTAGACATAGCCCTAGTGGAATGGGCTCAGACCTTGGAACGTAGGGGCTGCCCCACTTGCTGGTGACAGAAAGTAATAGCTGCAGAGATCCAGCGATAGATACTTTGTTTAGTGAGTGAAAGACCTTTTCTAAATTGACTGTAAGCCACAAAGAGTTGGTTGGACTTGCGGAAGGTCTTCGTCTTGTCAATGTAAAACTTTAGGCAGCGTTTAAGATCCAGAGAATGCAGAGTTCTTTCTGCCATCGTGTGAGGATTTGGAAAAAAGGTACATAAGACTATAGGTTCATTGAGATGGAAGTCTGACGGGACCTTAGGCACAAAGGTAGGATTTGTTCGTAGTATAACCCTATCGTGTTTGAACTGAAGGAACAGGTCTTGAATTGAAAATCCATGAAGCTCACTTACTCGCCTCGTCGAGGTAAGGGCTAGAAGGAGCGCCGTTTTCCGGGAAAGATACTTAAGATCAGCTCTGTGTATCGGCTCAAAGGGATGTTTCATAAGCTGAGCAAGAACTGTGTTGAGATGCCAAGTGGGAGGTAAAGTCTTTACAAGAGGAAATGTCCTGAACAGGCCTTTAATAAATTGTTTGATCAACCTGCTAGACCAAAGAGAAGGGCCTGCAGAAGATCTTCTGAAACTGGATATTGCTGCCAAGTGAACTTTAATGGAAGCAAGAGCAAGACCTGAATTCGCCAGATGAAGAAGGTAAGGCAATATTTGTTCTGGAGAAGATGAGAGAGGGTGTATCTTCTTTGACTTGCACCAGATGCAGAACCTCTTCCATTTTAAGGAGTATGTTTTGCTAGTACTGTCCGCTAGAGCCCGAGGCAGAACTGCTCTACAGTCCATAGGCATGTCTAGGCCTTGGAATTCCCTGAACTCAGGAGTCAAGCGGATAATCTGAGAGATGCTGAATCTGGATGTTGGACTTGTTGGTGGTTCATTGTGAGAAGAGAGGGAAACGGTTTCAACTGGATCTGCAGTTCCAGGGAAGAGAAATGTGAAGGAGCAACTAGTTCTAGATTTTTTGCGACTCGTGAGAGAGTGTTAGAGAGAGAGTTCCCCCTTACTTGTTTAGATAGTGCATCATCGTGGTATTGTCCGTCCGCACGAGCACTAGAGAATTTCTGATCCTTGGCAGGAATGCCAGAAGAGCGAGATACAGGCCGATAAAGGTGGAGCAGTTGTTATTTGGCCAATGGACAAGTATTTAGCTGAAGCGTCAACACAAGTTAATAACCAAATGTGGTATAGACAGCTACAAGAAGATCCCACAAAGGAGATACAAGGCATTATAGCTTCAATCATTAAACAAGGCAGAGAAAGCGGCTTTGTAGGACCTAAGGCGGGCGAGTTCTTGGTGAAGAAATTCCCGAGGACCCCCCTCCTTTATTTCCTCCCTAAAATCCACAAAAATCTGAACGAGCCCCCGGGACGACCAATCGTCTCCGGGTGTGACTCGTGTTTAGAACCAGTAGCGAAATATGTTGACTTCTTTTTAAAACCCTTTGTGAGCAAAGTCAAGTCATATCTGAGAGATACTGTCGTTTTTTTAAAATAAGGTGAAGGGTACTCAGTTTGATCCTTCAAATCATTTGATGGTAACTATGGACGTTACGTCTTTATATACCCAGATTCCCCAGGAAGAGGCAGTAGAAATCATGGAACTCTACCTTGAAGCTCGAGAAAGACCGCATAGAGTCCCCACTCAATTCATCCTCAAACTAGCAGAAGTTGCTTTGAGAAAGAACTACTTCAGATTCAGTGACCAGTTCTTTATGCAGACAAAAGGGACAGCCATAGGATGTCCTTATGCCCCAGAGATGGCCGTACTGTTTATGGCCGAGTATGAGAGAAAATTTGTGGACAATAATAATCCACATATGGGGCAC
Source organism: Lissotriton vulgaris (assembly GCF_964263255.1). Lineage (NCBI taxonomy): Eukaryota > Metazoa > Chordata > Amphibia > Caudata > Salamandridae > Lissotriton > Lissotriton vulgaris. The sequence goes on from NC_141691.1 coordinate 661,914,616, forward strand.
ATAATTCAGTGGTTACGCTACATCGACGACGTGTGGCTCCTGTGGCAGGGGAGCCACACAGAGTTGATGCAGTTCCATGAGTGGCTCAATTCAAAACATCCAGATATAACATTTTCCATCGAGTCAAACAGTACGAGAATGACATTTCTAGATGTTCAAATTACATGTGTTGAGGGCTGCTTGCAATCATCACTATATAAAAAGAAAACCGACAAAAACACAATGCTACATCATCGTAGTGCACATCCCAGGAGCCTAAAGGCCAATTTGCCATATGGCCAGCTACTCCGAATTAGGAGGAATTGTACGCAGATAGGAGACTATGACCATTACGCAGAAACATTCTGTGAGGAAATTAAGGATAGAGGCTATCCACGGAAAATGCTGAAGCATTCCTACAAGAGGGCCCGTTTTACTCCACGGGAGTGTCTATTGGAAGTAAAAGAGAAACAAGAACTTAACAGATTAGTCTGTGTGACTACATACGGTCCTGACACTCATAAGATCAGACAAATGGTCTTAAAACATTGGCACCTTCTTGAGAACCTAGAATGCCCATTTCCCCGCCCACTGTTTGCCTACAAGAAAAACAGAAGCATTGCCAAAACATAGTACGTGCAGAAATAAATTTGCCCAAACCGAAGAGCGATTTATTATCGCAATGGGTTTGAAGCCCATTGAAGGACACCACAAGTGTGGCAATTGTGTGTCCTGTGCCAACACGATTGAGGGAATAGAATTCCAACATGCCAGCATTAAATGGAAACATGTGGGATTCTCAAATTGTCGGACACGCAATGTCGTGTATGTTGTAATGTGCCCGTGCTCAAAAATTTACATCGGTAAAACTAACCAACAAGTTAATGCACGAATAACACAGCATAGGTCTTGTATTAAAAATAAAGTGACATCAGCCCCTATGGTTGAACACTTCATTGACAAACAACATGGGGAAAATGATTTTAGATGGTCGGTCCTTTACAATGCCAATCAGTTAAAATGCTCCATTGACACAGAGAGGTTGCTTTTGCATAAAGAAGCATATTTGATCCTAAAATTTAACAGTGCTCTAACAGGAATAATCACACTGTCTGAAGTTTCGCGACTTTAATGAGAATAATGTTCAGTTTGAACTACTAATGCAGTGATGACATGCAATCAAAAATGGCAGCCATAACATTAAAAACCGAAAAGAGTGTTTTTTAACCGGAAAGTTTGCAAAATAGAAAATTCAAACATAAGCAGACTTTTATGTTTAAATATGGCCGTCGGGCTAGCTGACTCACAGGCTCGAAAATAAAAATTGCACGTTTAAAGATGGCCGCCATTTATCAAACAATGTCAAACACATAAATAACACACTGAAAGATGGCTGCGGTGTCAAAGGATTAATCGGATCAAGAATCGGCACACAAGAGAAACAGGTACACACGCGGGACAACAGTAGGCAAATTGCGACCAACTAAATAGATTGTTAAAACTAGATTTGGCTTCTGTGTACACACAGGAGACTGCTAGAGACGATGAATGGAAAGTGAGGAAGCAGAATAAGCATCTTACAGACGAGCAAAGCGCTCAGCGCGGGACAGCGCAAGAAGGAAAGCAGGTATGCCCTTTCGCAGGTTAACAAATGTGAGTAGGAAAGCAAGGAGATTGACACTTGGGTGACGAAATTTTTAATAACTTGCAGGAGAAATACAGTTAAACTCCCATAAGGCGAGACGTTCAGCACACCGCGCATGAATGCGCCGAGTTGAGAGCAGGTATGTTTTTGTACAAACTGTCAGAAGAACATTAGAAGGAAAACAATAAAATGGAGGGTAACAAACATTAAATCATGGCATTTTATATTGATTACAGCCATCGAATATACCACGGAAGAGATTAAAAAGTGATAAGGGTGCCTACACGAAGATAAATATCTGTGAAGGTAGGCGTTCGCAATGCTTTTGCAAACGAGTTCCTGAGCTTACAAAGAAAATGTAAACAAAAGTCCTTATATATATAACTTACATTGTAGATAAAGAAACAGACGAGGTACCAAGTGAATTGTAGAGCAGACGACCGGCAGAACTCTGGAATTCAGGTACAAGTAGTGCCACATGCGAATGGAGGAGCAATTAGGGAAAACAGCAGATAAATATAACTAAAATAGAATTCTCTTTTTTTGTTTTACATATACTCTGTAGATACACAAAAGAGACAGAGCCCTGATGAGAACCCACAAAGTGATGAACTGGGTTTGAAACGCGTCGGCATTTAAAACAGGAATGCATTAAACTGCAGCATATCAAATGATATTTAAATACTGTAATTGCTGTATATTGAACAACAAGTACTCAAATGTCTACTTTGTCCTTTGGTTTTAAATCAGAATCAGATACCATTGTGTGAATACAAATGTATTGTTGATAAAAATCGATATGAAATACACAGTGTATATATATATGTAATGTGGAATGTAATTGTCCGTATAGTGAATTTATGTTGAAAGTGTTAAATATGTTTATGTGTTTTTTTCAAACAAGAAATATCTAAAAATAATGAAGTAAAAAGGTATTAAGTAGATAAACAGATCACAGAGTAATTGGGGTTTGTTTCCCTCAATTGTGAGAAGAAAAGAAACGTGAGGCTGGCAATCTCTTTTGTGTACAAGAAGAGCGAGATAGACAGCTCGCAGCTCGAGGAGATTTATGTGGAGTTTTCTTTTGGAAGGGGACCACTTTCCGCTGATCTGTAGTTCTTGGAGGAAAGCTCCCCAACCTTCCAGGGACGCATCTGTTGTGATGGTATGCGGCGAAGCTGGAAGCAAGAAAGGAAAGCCTTGAGAAAGGTTCTGAGGACAAATCCACCACCTTAGAGCCTTGACCATTTGAGGGGTCACACGGATGACATCGTCGAATGACCCTGTACATTGGATCCATTGAGCCGATAGCGCCTCTTGAAGAGGTCGCATGTGAAGACGACACAGTGGAACTAGTAGAATGCATTAAGACATCATCCAGAGCAGGGATTTGAAAAGGAGCACTGTTAAAGACTTTTTGGATCGTATGCGAATTGCCAAGGAAAGAAGCTTGTCTTTTCGCTCCTGTGATGGAAACTCTTTCTTCTGGATCGTATCGAGAGAAGCACCCAGGAAAGTTATACGATAGGAAGGCCGGAGGACAGACTTGTCCAGATTGAGAGTGAGCCCCAAACGATTGAAAAACTGTAGACAGGCTTCGGAAGACCTGGACGTGCTTTCTAGAGAGGGTGCTTTGACAAGTCAGTCGTCCAGATATGGAAAGACCTGATGGTGTTGTTGTCTGAGATATGCGGCTACCGGAGAGAGGCATTTTATAAAAATGTGTGGCGCCGATTCGAGTCCCAGCGGTAGGACATGGAATTGGAAGTGTCTGCCCGCTACTGCACTTCTCAGAAATTTCTTGTGATTCCGGTGGATGGGAATGTGAAAATAGGCATCCTGAAAATCCAGAGACACCATGTAGTCGTCCGCATTGAAAAGTTGTAGTACCTCCTAGATGGTAACCATACGAAACGACTGCTTTTTTAAGAATTTGTTGAGGCTTCTCAAGTCTAAGATTGGTCTCCATTTCTTCTCCTTTTTGCGTACTAGGAAAAAATGGGAGTAAAATCCTTTCCCCCATTGACAAAGAGTAACCCTTTCCATAGCTCTCCTCTGGAGCATAAGTGAAATCTCCCGGAGTAGAATATGTAGATTTTTGTGAAGCATAGGTCAGGGAGGGGTTTGGGGAGGAATTTGAGTGAACTCTAGTGAATGACAGAATTGAACTAGTTGCAGAACCCAACGGTCCGTTGTTATTTGTTTCCAATTTTGTAGGAAATGGGAAATTCTTCCTCGAACTGTTGAGGGTGGAGATGAAATGGAGACCGGCGGTAGTGAAAGGTCATTGTCGCCGAGCAGCGTCCTTCTGTCGACCTCCTTTGCCACGAAAGGAGGATTTAGTATAGGATGGTTGGTGCTGCTGATGCTGCTGGTATTGTGTCCGATACTGCTGATTAGAAGAGTAGGAAGATCGGCTTTGGTAATCACCCCTTGTAGAGGACTGTCCTCTTCCTCTTGAGCCACGAAAAGGTGGATTCTTGAATTGAAGGGTACCCAAAGCTCTTGCCTTGTCGGTACCCTTTTTTATACCTTGAAGAGCCTTGTCAATGTGCGTTCCGAAAAGAATCTAGCCATCGTAGGGCATGTTCAACATTTTTGGTTGCACGTCTGGTCGGAATGAAGTTGCCTTAAACCAACCTTGGCGTCATAGTATAGCTGCGCCAGCCAGTTGGGGAAATCCAGTAGAGGCGATATCCATCTCGCAATCTATTATCTCGGATGCAGAACATTCGCCCTCAAGCAGGATCTTTTTTGCTTCTTCTTTTGAATCATCTGGCAAGGCCGCAAGATACAGATCAATGTCAGCCCACATCTGCCCGTTATACCGACCTAACAGTGCCAAGGAATTGGATGCACGCACTGTTAAAGCCGACATTGACGAGAAATGTTTTCCAATATTATCAAGCCGCCGACCTTCTTTGTCCGGAAGAGCGGCTAGTGGAGCAGAAGGATTTTTTGATTTTCGTTGAGCAGCCTGTGTGTGTCTGGTTTGGGATGCCCTGTTAGGCAAGCTGGAGCAGTATCTGGAGCTCTGTATTTTTTATCCAGACAAGGCAATACTGGGGGCACCGAGGAAGGGTTATGCATTATTTTAACACCCTGATCCCATATGTAATCTATAGGAGGTATAGATCCGACAGATTTTTTAAAAGGCTCCTTAAAATCGTAAAGGCAGCAATCTTGCTGCTGTGATGGCATAGGTATATGGAAACGTTGCATCGCTCTTTCCACTATGAAATCCCCCAATGCCTTCAGGAGGCGAGTCAGCCTGAGTAGGCACGGGAGATGCAGGACAGGGGATTACATAATCGTCCCACTCATCATGAGTAGACTGGAAATCATGAGGTTCCCCTTCCTCATGTGGATCCTCCTCCTCATCGTTCGTGGAAGGTGGACAGTGGTGAAATGACAGGCCCAGGCTGTAGATTTAAAGGTGGAATCTGCGGTCTTGGCGGTGGAGATACAGCTGGAGGTGGAGACTTTGCAGAAGTTGGGAAGCTCTTATAGTACATAATGAGGAATTGTAGGTCGGAAACCAAAGATGCCGGTAGACAAACCATGGGAGGTGGAGGCAGATGGTATTCTTCAGGATAAACTGTCTGATTCTCCTGTTCCTGTTCCTCATTGTCCGAACTGTCTTCATACTTTACGTTAAGTTTGGATGGGCTTGTCGCTGTCCTTAATATACTGCCCTCGTCAGAATCTTCTTCCTCCAAGATGTCAGCTGGAGGCAATGGCTGGACCCTACTAGGGGAAGTCAGGGCCGGAGTCAACGTACGTTTCGTGATTTTGAGATGGACGTATGTACTTTTCAGACTGGAATCCGTCGTCGACGACGAGCCTGTCAACGGTGTAGTCGGCGGCGGTGAAGCGCCGATGGGCACCATGGTTGATGGAGTTCCCGTTGACTGTGTTGTCGCCGTCAATGGAGTTTTTGACGACGATGGAGTGGATGTCGACGGCACGGTCTTCGTCGACGGTGCCGTCGTCGACACAGTCATCGGCTATCGTAGCGTCGACTGTGGTTTGGACGTCGACAATGATTTCTTTATCTTTTTTTTTATATGTTTGTCATTTTCAAAGCAATAATAACAAAGTAAGGCAGTAGTCTAGATACACAAAGATAGAAAGAGAATTGGCATAATCCCGTACACATCATTCAGCTGTAGAAGAACTAACAATGCAAGCATACAATGCTAGGCAAACAAGGCATGTGGTGACCTTAACCCTAGGCTCCGAAAAACCTTCACTGGTAAAGTGTAACAGGCCCCATGCTTATCCCTCTGCTGCCCAGGAGTATTGTCCGGCAAGAGGATACAACAGTAAAGGACGGTATATGAGTAGGGAGGTGTTTATGTCTGATCGTCACGGTGCTCATCGCCAGTAGCAGGCGACAATCGTGGGGTGGTGTCTGCACAGTCCAGTGTCGTGCATATGGGTCCCCGGGTCATGAAAAGGGACCAAAAATGTTAGGGCATGTTGCGTGGGGGCAGTAGTTTGCTGTATGTTTCTGTTTGGGTGCAACAGTACATCATCTCTCTAGTCCACTGTGTCAGTGTAGGTATCGGGCCGCGTAGCCAGCATAGGGCAATGCATCTTTTGGCTAAGAGGAAAGCAATGTCCACTAGTCACCTATGTTCTGTGGGGAGCGGTTTAGAATAACCTAGTATAGCCAGTAGCGGGTCGGGAGTGAACGTTAAATCAGTGATGCGGTTAACCTCAGCGTAGACCTTAGACCAGAAGGCAGCAATCCCCGTGCAATCCCATGCCACGTGGAAAAAGTCCGCCACCAGCGTCCCACATCTCTCACACTGGGGGCTCTCACGGAGACCGTAGCGATGTAGGCGTTCTGGCGTATAGTACACCCTATTCAAAAACTTGAAGTGGACCAATCTGTGACGTCAATTAAGAGAGATTCTTTTAATATTCGAGCAACAGTACACCCACAGTACACCCACTTGTACACCCACTCGTAAAGTCCAAGGGATACTGTTATTTGTCTAAAATCACAGTGAGTATTTGTGTGCATTTGTGAAACATTGTGGGAGAAGCATTTGGGTGTTTTACGTGTTTGCAGAGACATAACTGCTTAAAAATCTATTTTGTTGTCAAGTTTTGGTTGAATTATAAATGAGTCATTGCTTATGTATTTGCAAAATGAGTTAGGCTTTGACTCTAAAATGCAGTATTGAAATATGTGGAATGTGTGCTGTCACCTTACATTTTCTAGATCAGTAAATGTGTTTTGATAAATTCCAAGGGATAGTGTTGGTTGTCTAGACTCACACTGTGAGTCTGTGTACATTTGGGAACTTTTTTCAGAGATGCATTCGGGTACTTCATGTGTTTGCAGATACATAACTGGTTATCAATGTGTCCTGTTGACAAGTTTTGGTAGAATTTTAAAGCAGCAATTGTTTATGTATTTGAACATGTGTCAGGTTTCTACTCTAAAGAGCAGTAATGAAATATGTGGAATGTGTGCAGTGAACTTAACTTTTCTACACTAGTGAATAGTGTTGGTTGTCTAGAACCACACTGTGAGTGTGTGTGTATTTGTGAACCATTGTGAGAGAAGCATTTGGTAACGTTATGTGTCATTGTTATACTCTAATTATTCAGTCAGTATCCATGTACTCATGCAGTGAGTCAGCCCTTAGGACATGGACTGTTATAAACTCCTATGCACTACCACCTTTTCCGCAGTTGCTCCCAACAGGAAAAGAAGGACGATATGATGAACGACCTGTGCAGATTCCTGCATCTGAATATCGGACAACAAGATTGTATGCAGAAGATCCAAGATTTCAACAATCCATCCCATATATATTACATCTTTTGTTTGAGAGTGACTTGTATGGACTTTCATATGCTGTCAATCACAAATTGAAATGGTATGTCAGTGTGGGACTAATGAATATTGGTACCGTCATCATGGAGAACTTTAAATGTATGCTAAGGAACTCCTACATGATTCCTTACCCTAAGCTGTGCTGAGTACGCTTGGGATGATTTACTTGAATTTCTTCGAGAGGCAATTTCCAATATAAAAATATTGAATACAAGACACCAGGAGAATTGTGCTCTTTGGATCCTGTTAATGCATGCAGGTATTTCAATCATAGATTTGAAGCTATGATGTCTTTTATGTGCAATAAAAAAAATCCTCCTCTTGGAGAAGTTGTGGATTTCTTTTGGAGAAAGGAGTATCAAGCAAGAGTTGCTCCAAATATACATATGCTGTTATGGATCAAGGAAGCCGCCAAATTCGGAACAGATTCGGATGATACTCTTTTGTCTTTTATTGAAGAATATGCTATACCCAAACGCACAGAAGAAAACAATTTAAGACAACAAGTCCTACGATTCCAAAGCCATTGATGTCGAAAATACTGTCGACGAAAGTACAAGGCTAAGTATAAGTTCTATACCAAATGTCGTTTTTCATTTCCACGTCCTGTAATATCCAAAGGAAGAGTGAATAGTTTAATGTCAGCTATGCGACATACCACCACAAAAAAAGTCTCCAAAAAATACTTACAATTTGAGAAGAAGCGAAGAATCAAAATACATAAATGATTACAATCCGGTTATTCTGTCCATGTGGAATACTAACATGGATATTCAGTACTTTGCGGACAATTCCATTGGTGTTGCTCGATATGTAAAATACTACATTACAAAATCAGAAAAGACGGAAATGAAAGAATGTGGGAAGAGATTTCTCACGAGAAGAGTCTGAGTAAGAAATTATACAGTTTCAGTTTGAAGATGTTATCACCTCGAGAAATCGGAGTGTATGAAAGCTCAGATTGTTATCATCTGCAAGTCTATACTCCAAATCTAGAAGAATCATTTGGGTGAGTCGAGGTCTTGCTGCAATGCGAAATAGAGTACTTAAATCTGTACAAGAAATTTAATATTTAGCAAAAAAAGATCCAGAAAGTACAGATATTTTGAAAACGAATATGTTGGACATCTATTACCCAAACAGAAGTCATCATTTTGAGAACATGTGTCTCTATGAAGTGCTGCAAAACTACACTTTGAAACGGAATACTACAGAGCACATCAATGGTGGAAAATATGGTTGTATTGGTTCTGAAGGGAAACCTGCTCCCGCCATCCCATAGCAAACAGTGTGCTCGGCAGTGTGCTTTTGCTTGTTCAAAGCAGAGTACGCTTTTCTTTTTCCACCCAGGTAGCTGCATGTCAGCAGCTCACTTGGTGTAAAAAGCAATGCCGGCTCCCACAGGAGGTGGGAGCCCGCCGGGACCGCGCGGGCCTTCAGGCTCTCCCTACGGTCCCCAACAAGAGGCCGTGCCCCAAGGGATGGGTCCCTGAGCTGCCGAAAATGGCCCAGGATGGGGGCCGCGCAGCCCCCCGTTCCTTAAAAAAAAACTCAATCAAAAGCTGGCAACTCGCCCAAGTCCCGCCCCCATTCTCTGCTAATCTGCAAACGCGCCTCCATGCGTGCTCTTGGTTGGGGGATTAAGTCCCCTTCGCTGCTGAGGGTCCTTAGGGGCCAAGTAGCCCACCTTTTACCTCCCGTAAGCCCAACACAGTGGGATTGCTGAGAGGTGGTCTCAGGGCATGCCCCTTTCGCCACCACTCTGCAAACACGCCTCTCTGCACACTGCTGGTGGGGGTGATGAGGTTCCCTTGCCTCTTGAGGGCCTCAGGACTAAAGTGGACTTCATCACACAAACAGCAATGTACCAGAGGGATGAGAAAACCTTAGAAATTAACCACAAAAAATATTACAGGGACGTTAACTATACTTGCACCCCCTCAATCCACTGCTTATGACCTCATATGTTACATCATGCATGACATGGTCAGTGACATCACTAACTATAAGGTCCTTGAAACCTTTATTTTTTTCAGTCACACATACACATATATATTGCAAATACAATTTTTTTTGATTTAAGATTATTTTCTATGGGTTTCCATTCGACTTTAAGGCCTCCATCATTTTTTATGGGAGGTTGTTGCAGTATCAGAGGTTACCCATGTGTGGCTTACTACTGCTCCTTTTTAGTAGTCATAAATGAGGTCCCTCTCTGGGGGTCGAGACACCTAGGCTAACACTATTGAGTAACTTTACACTCTGAAATGGTGAATATCCCAAAGTTGTAAAGTTCCTTAAAGGAATAAGAGTAAACTTACACATGTAGACTTACTCACATGTAAGTTTACCTTTGTAAATGGGCCCCATCGGGGGGCTTTGGTTCAGGCCTCATCTTTCAGTCTGTTCAACTATTATTCACATTATTGATTCCACCCATTACAGTGTGCCTGCTAGGAAGCACCCATATTGTTCTCTTAAAATTACATGCAGTGAACATTTTGATGTGTCATTTAAAATATTTATTGCTAGAATGTGACCGGCACATGAAATGTTTTCATTCTTTGCCTACTTTTAACCACGTTTGCAAAAAAAAAGATTACAAAAATTAACCATTGCAATTGCTTGACAAGGATGGGTCTACTGTCTTTTTAGAGTGTTACTGCGTTTAGAATTAGAAAATTGGCTCCAAATGCCCTGGCTTCTGGGTGAAAGTTCAACAGATGGCATTTTCCTTTGGGTTACATTATTTTTTCGATGTGCCTACCGTTGCGTTGTTTTGTGAAACAGTGTTGTAACTAAAGATCCCTATCCACATGTAGAACAAACTTTTTAGAAGTCAACCAAATCTTTCTTTTTGCAGAATCTAACAGGTAAAAGGGTACTTACTGTGCCTGTATAGTAATAACAAACATTTGACATGACGTTAAAAAACAATATGCACAGAGAATTATTATCTTTTTTATCTGTCGTGCGAGAGAAACCTTACCTTGTTAAGAAGCTCGGTCGTCCCTCCTTCATTTAATGGGGCAAGTTTAGGCTTACTAGACTCTGCATTTGCCTGGGGATACAAGTAGAAATAGCAAGTCATAAATTGTGTTCTGCATGCCGTTTCTTGACCTAGCTTTGCTAAGCAGCTTCCTGCAGGCCATTTTCATTTCGAACATCAAATATAAAACTGCATTTTACTTTGGAAGAGCTATCACAAAAAATGAAAACTATCTCCCTCTTTCCACCTAATTTACCATTTGAACGGCATCATACATACATAAACCAACAAGCATTGGCAAAGCCAATAGCTCTGTTCTTGTCAATCTATGTCGTCTCTGGTGCAATGGTTTTATTTATTTAAGCTTTTCTTTAAACCATATAAAAAACAAATTAAAAACTAAGTCAAAACGAGGCTGCCTACACTGGTGGTTGTATGCTTACAATAAAAGTAAGTAGGAAAAAAAAGCTGGAAAAAAAACTATCCCACCCTAGTTTGCCAATGCTGATTTCCGGAATGGGTTACATTAGTTTCTGCAAATCTGCAGATTACCAATCAAGTAATTGTAACAATGATGCACCAGCAGCCTCCTACTGGGACCTAAAGGAAATCCCTAAAGAACGACCACTCACTCCACTGCCAACAATGTTACATGTTGGTTGTTTTAGCCAGAAACAGGCCATCTTTGTTCGTTTTTTCCTCAGTTTCAGCACTGTTCACCTATCAAATAAGAGGCAAGGATTGCTGTAATTTCTTTCCAGCAATGGAAGTTGAAACAAGGCAGGGACTCTTTCCCATAATGAGCAGACAGAGATCTAAGCGAAACCACTAAGTTGATGCACCCATTTTAATGGCAGCACAGCCCCCAGGCAGATATTGTGCCACAAAGGGTGACGGCTTCTCTCTTAAGCATGCGACATTCCAGAAAAAGAAAAACATTGCATGGCATACCAAACAAATGAAGGGTCTGATCCATGAAATGCCCTCAGAAATACGGGACGGGTAAGATGCCAGAAAGGGGACATCTGTTTGAAAAGAGAGGCGGGGAGCAGACTTTTTAGGTATGGTCTGACCGAAAACATTTCTTTCAGTTAAGGGGCAAAGACCACGGAATGTGTTGTCTTTTTTGTCGATAATATTTCAGAAATGTAATCAAATGTGGTCAAAGACATCAGAAAACGCACCGAAACACAATTCAACATCATTATACAAAGTGGAATCCTAGAGTCCTTATTGTTGTGGTTTGTTCATGTAATGACAGAGCGTGAACACCGCTACAAAGCCCTGTTGCGTTGAACTAGAAAGGGTTATGCCACAAGGGACAGGCAAGGCTCCTCACTAGCATTAAGATTAACACTCACCAAATTAATAGCTTGGCTAGAAAACTAAGAAGGTAAACTTAATGATAGCAACTAATGTGCAAGGTTACCAAACTGCTCTACAAATAGGAGATCCTAAGCTTTGATTCTGGGCTATGTGCGTCTTGCACATGCTGGGAGTTATAGACTTTGTTTGCTTCAATTGAACTAACCTATCTGATAATGATTGCAGTGTAAAAAGACCAAGGCATGCTATACAGTGATTAATGTACATCTTGTCACCTGGTATATGGTAATGTGTTGAACGTACTACAGAGGCAAAAACACACAATGGGAGTGTTCCATATGCAAAATTAGAGGCCAAAGAAGGAAACAGATGCCTGCAAGTAATCATGAAAGGAGAATATGAATTATGTGGGCATGGAGACTGACACATACAGTGACCACAATTGAGTGATTTCTCAAAGAGAGGCAGAAAATGATTTTAAAAAAAGGGTGTTGACACTCCTCTGTTTTGTCTGCCTCCGTGTTGATTTCCTCCACAGATGGTCTAAGATTAAGAGGACTTGAAACATGCCTATATGTGTGCAGATCTGTATGGTGTTCGACGGTATGTTTTATAGGGGACTCTCTGTTTACCAGTGTATGTTGACCCTTAATGTGCTTGTCTGTGTGGCTAAGGAACTACATGTCTAGTGGACCGTTTGGGTGCCAGCGGTAAGTATTCTAATTTGTCTGTGTATGTACATTTATGTGTGCTCTATTTCAACATGTACACAGAGAACATCCAGGGTCAACAATTGGAAACCACCCAATAAATTGTTTGTTCTATGGACATAGTTCACATTTTTTTGAACTAAAGATTTATGAATTGAATTTTATAAATAATCATGTCCAATAGACTTAAGAAATGAGTGACGGTTAAAACATTGCTCATGTCATTTTTTCACTTAGAGATGTACAATTAGTATACTACCTCTCTTTTTGACTAGCATGTATCAAAAAAATTATTTTTGTATTTTTCTGTATATTAGTGTCACTATTTTCCATTTGATTATTTTTGTGTATTGTTGCGCTACTGTTGAGCTGTTCATTTGATTGAAGTTGCCCTAGTCTACTGACAATACACAGAGAACATCCATGCATATGTATTAATAAGACATTTGTTTTGGCTTTGTCACTACCTGTTAAGTGTTAATAAAAGAAAAGTATTTGATAAACATATTCAATTGCCTTGTGATTTTCAGAATATTTGTATGGCCTCTTATTTGGAACAAGAGGTAGAGAAAATCCTTTCACATATTGCAAGCTGGACACTGATCTACAAACTATACATGCATTAGCAAGTAGGTACATGATTTGAGAAATCTATTTATTAGTCACCTGAAGCACCACCCACCAGGTAGCCACCTATATATTGGTGTACATGAGAAACAAAGATTTGTAGTAGTTTCCCCACCCAAGAAAGCATTATTTGAAAACCCAGAAAAATACATCTCTCTACCTTCTTGCTTGACGATTTAAACTCCGACTTTTCAAATTCTGCAACTTGTTCTAATAATTCCCTTAAGGAGAAGAGAAAAATTCAATGTTAGCATATCAGCAGACTTCAGTGGACAGATCTGACAAGCATACGCTCTTGTGATGTATAAAACGGTTATAAATTGTTGGATCTTTTTACCAGTAAAACACTGTGCTAAGACCCCAATATCCGTCTTAGTGCACAAACAATATTTTAAATCTGAAAAGTGTTGCGTGTGTCAGCCACCGATTTTTGGATCGTGCACAACCAGTCAACTTATTTTGTAATTATTTGCTAAAACAGTCTTCTGAATTTCAGTCTTCATTTTACTCATCCAACACCGTTATGTATCCTTTTAGGACCCTATTGTACGTTTCCCGATTCATGCCCTTATATAGGTATAAATCATCATATCCTTATAGAAATCATAACCATATTTCAGCATAGCTCATGCAGTCCAAACACGGCAGGGCTACTTCCACTAGTTCTGAAAATCCACAACGATTTCTTGGAAAACTCAGCTTCAGCAGCCGGAGACTTCCCCTTGCTTGAATATTGATTTGTCCAAGAACTCATGGAGTTTTCAAAGAACTGAGACTCTTTGATAACGTTATTATGTCCAACTGTACGTCAAAGTCGGCACCTTCCAGGTATAAATATGCCCGAACCTACCCAAGCAAACATACAGTGGTTTGGAGCAGTTCAACTATCTACTTGCCCGACGGCCCTGCTACAGCAAGTGCCGAAGGAAGCCGACCCTCCAGCAGACTCACTGAGAGAGACGCTGTCTTTTCTCCTGCCGAGAAATCCAGCTCCAGTGTTTCCAAGCTACCCTTGTGGGTTGTCGGGAAATCGAGTCCCGAGACTGACCTTCTCCATTCTAAACTAAGGTACGGATCTGATTAGATCCTTAGAGAAATCTTGAGCAGATTCTTGGCAAAAGAATACTACATTGATGCTACACCCCACTTACTTCCTCCCTCATACTAAGCTTAGGTTAGGTACACCGGGGTAGGCGTATTTTAGAAGCACCAGTTGAGTACTTTTAGCCTTGATTATTTATGTATGTATTTATATATGGTTTAGGAAACATACAATGCTCTTACAGTATTATTTTATTTTACTATTTATACTGTATGCATTATATTTTACAAACAGTGTTACAATTGTAGCAGTTCATTTCTTATGCTTGAGAAAGAAGACTGTTCAATAAATCCTTTTATTGAAAACGCCCGTCTTTCTACTTTCTCTGCACCTCTAGTGAAACGAAGCATGCACGATTGACTGAGTGAAATATCTATATATTGTTTCCATGAATCTGAAGATACGTTTTATCTTGGGGAAACAAAGTTGTCATGTTTATGCAGTTGTCAGAGACTAATCCCTTCTTGTGAATTCGAGAAAGTTTCTAGTGACCTCTGAGCAAGCTGGCACACACAATTAAGTCAAGTATATTCGATAGAGACCAAGTCGAACTCAGTCCTACGTCTAATCTATAGGATATATTATTCCAATGCGCAGAGCCTATTGGGAATATAGGTAGTACACTAAACACCTTATGCTATTAATGAAAGACCCAAGCTTTATTACTACTAGACAGGAGATAAATTACAGGACCTATAGCCAGATAATTAATTTAAGGGGTGTGTGACAGCATGTGCTTAGAATTCTGCAATCTGGAACACTAGAAGGAAGACATGTGAGAAATATTATACTGCCAGATCCCCAATGTCAGCAGGTAAACTGGAGGGGAGTAAATGCTGGTCTCCTTGATGATCTAATTGCACTATGTGTTGTACATGTAAATAATAACAAACTTAGTCCATTACACTGGAAGATTGTAGGGCCAAGGAAACAACTTATAAGGTCAGCATACTTGTTGCGGGATACATTTCATCTGTCCTTTTAGCACCTATGTTCCTACAGTGAGCACTAGTAAAAATCGGATGTAACTGAAGGCTGGGTAATGTTGCTTGAGACAGGGATAGAAGGTTCATGTCTTGTTTGTAGATTAACATTTAAGAGTGAAAAGCCTATAACAGCAGGCCATTAGTGGAAGAGTTGCATAGATCAGGATTGGCAGACCAGAAACTGGTCTCAGTTCTCCACTAGGTGGAACAGTGCATAAGAGATATATATCCTGGCATTGGGGACAATTCAAATTCTGGATACCTTAAGGTTCAAAACCCTCGGGCCCACATGGCTACAACTGAAATGTGTTAGAGAAGGTATCGGCAGCAGCCTGGATGGCAGTCAGTATCACTTATGGAAAGAGGGCTATTGCAGGCCCAGACCAGACTAAAGATGGTGTCCTTACCAGCTGATTATCCAGATAATAGAAAAGTGAATATTTCAAAGCTACAAAAAATGTGTTACAAACCATTGCAGCTGTGTTAAGATAATAGGGTAACACATTTTTTGTATTTAGAAGTACGGACCTTCTACACGAAACCAGAGGATTTAGCACCGATCCTTACTCAGTGAAAAAAGCAAATATAAGTCCTCTACACAGATTGGCTTAACTCGTATTGGAATCTAGGCCACCACCAGCATTTTGGACTTCTCAATGGTGTAAAACTGATATAGATTTTACAGATTCAGGATGGGGTGAAATCTGGCTCTTACCAGATTGAGTGAAGAGACTGGTTCTGCGGTCCATAACAGTAGCAGGTGTTCCCTCTGCCAGAAAGTCCTGGAGAGAGTAGAATACAAGAGGAGTAGGTCTATGCAACAAAACCTGCTCACATGTTGAAAGTAGCTGTTGCAGACAATTAAAAGTATGACTTCGATCAGGTTGGCTCGGTTTGCCTAGTCCATATTTCATGAGACTGTTGAGATTCAATATTGAGCAGGAGTTCAGTTGAAGAAGCAGCAGAAGAGGGATCAGGAGAAGCCAGGCACATGTTACAGAATTGAAGATAGAGGTTTCTGGAAATGAACCCTTTGTAGCATGTTGGATCTCATGCACCAGCCTGAGAGGGACTGAATGGCATTGGTGCACATGTAAATATTCTCTTGCAAGTCTCTCATCTTCTGGGATAACTGATCTTACCTGTACTTCTGATGCATATTCCTGGCACCAGGTCCAAGAATGTGCATGATGCCATGCTGACTAGGAATGAAGAGACCTTCCTGGCCGATGGTGCTCAAGAGAATCATCAAAATTATAGATGACAGTCTTTCTTCTAAAGGAGACGTTTGCCATGAACGTGGCTCCAATGGACTGACGTTGAATTGGTTTGAATATGGAACATGATGGACTGATTTCCAAACCAAGTTCTCAGAAAAGATGAGGGCCATCTCTATATTGGAGGTGTAGTGCAGAAGAACAAGTTACTTACCTTCGGCAATGCTTTTTCCGGTGGTTACAGTATCTGCCTATGGATTCCTCACCTTTTGAATTACCTCCATGCGCACCATTCCACGTAAACCTTTCTACCCAGCTCTCCCAAGTATACGAGGACATCACAATGGAACGGCTCAGCACGTGACTCCGTGTGATGTCATCAGGCCCATAATAAGATCTATAAGGTAAGTAACTTGTTCTTCTGATGGAGACATCCTCCTGTGGATTCCTCGCCTTTTGAATTAAATCCCCAAGCAGTCCCGCTCCTGGCGGAGGGTGCCTGCCTACCTTTACCAAAAAATCCTGCAGCACAGAACGTGCAAAATGGCTGTCCCTACTCACCTCCGAGTCCAAGCAATAGTGGTTCGCATAAGTGTGGAGGGAGGCCCAAGTTGCCGCCTTGCAGATGTCTACAACAGGGACATCTCTAGCAAAAGAAGACGACTTAGCTCTGTTAGAATTAGCTAGAATACCTTCAGGAGGCTCCTTCTTGGCCAAGGCGTAGCAGATCTTGATTCAGAGGATGAGCCACCTGGACAGCGTTATTTTATGGACAGCCTTGCCCATCATCTTGCCCACAAATCGGATGAAGAGTTGGTCGTCCACCCTGAAGTCCTTAGTCCTGTCCAGGTAGAAGCGGACCGCCCTCTTAGGGTCCAGGCAGTGAAGTCTCTCCTCCTCCTTAGAAGGGTGAGTGGGAGGATAGAAAGTGGGAAAAGTGATGGATTGCCCTAGGTGGAAAGGAGGGACCACCTTAGGCAGGAAAGCAGCTCTGGTCCTAAGAAATATCTTATCCGCATGGATTGAATATTAGTAGGCTTGGAGCTAAGAGCTTGCAACTCACTTACCCTCCTAGCAGAAGGGGTGCAACCAGAAATATTGTTTTAAATACTAAGAACCTTAAAGGATAACTATGTAATGGTTCAAAGGGAGAATCCATCAAGAAAGTGGGGTCCAATTTTAAAACCCACTGAGGTATGATAAAAGGAGTGGGAGGAAACGTATTTGTGAGACCCTTAATGAATCTCACAGCTATAGTAGATTTAAAAAAATAAGGGTTAGTCTGTTAAACAGAGAAATGCCGACAAGGAAGACAAGTATCCTTTAACAGTAGCTACTGCACAACCTTGTTGAGCAAGGGAAAGAGAGAAACTCAGAATATCAGACAAATGGGCCTTCAAAGGATCAATTGATCTCTCTCCACACCATTTAACAAACCTGGCCCACCTACCAGAATAGACAGATTTAGTGGAGTGTCTCCTGGCCGAACAAATTACATCCACAACATCTGGGGGGATAGAGAAAGAGCTCAGGTTGCCCGTTAAATCTCCAGGCATGAAGGTGCAGGCTCTGGAGGTGGAGGTGTAGAACCTGCCCCTGCGACAGAGAAGAGGTCTGCCCTGAGAGGGAGACGGAGTGGAGAGTACGATGAGAAGTAATGAAGGTCTGTGTACCACACCCTTCGTGGCCAATCCGGGGCGATCAATATGACTTGGGCCCGGTCTTGGCCAATCTTCCTCAGAACTCAAGTAATCAAGGGTATGGGAGGAAACGCGTAAAGAAGCTGTGAGGAGCCTCAATCTAACTGAAACACATCCCCCAACGCTCCCCGCATCGGATACTGCAGAAGGATGGGCAGTGCGCATTCTTATGAGTGGCAAATCGGCCCAACCGAGGAAAGCCCCACATCCTGAAAATGTGTTGAACCATCTCTGGATGGAGACGCCTCTCGTAATCGGCCGAGTACTGCCGACTGAGACTGTCTGCATGCTCTCCGGCCTAATGATTTTTTGAGTACGCAAATCTGATGGTCCTGAAACCAGGACCATAGTTGCACAGCCTCTAAGAAGATACAACACCACTCCTCCCTGCTTGTTAATGTACCACATTGCGGTAGTGTTGTCCGTCAGGACCTAGACTGACTGCAAAGGGAGGGAAGAAAGGCCTTGAGAGCCAAACGTATTGCCCGCAATTCCAGCAGATTGGTTTGAAACAATATTTCCTCTAGAGACCAAAGATCTTTGACTTCCAGATCCCTCAGATGAGCTCCCCACCCTAGAGTGGAGGCATCAGTTATCACTGTGGCCACCGGAGAAGGAGGTTGAAATGCCTTCCCTTGTGACAGGTTGCCTGAAACATTCAACCATAACAGATCCGCTGAAGTGTCTCTGGAGATCCTGGCCACCTCTTTGAGATCTCAGTTGTGTTGAAACCACTGTCTGTGGAGGCACCACTGGAGGGCCTCATATGCCAGCATGCATGGTTGACCAATAGTATGCAAGAAGCGAGCAGACGCAAGACCTTCAAGACTGGAACAACCCCTCCAGTCTGAAAAAGTGGAATCATAGCCTGGATGTCTTAAATCCTCTGTAGAGGCAGGAAGGCATGACTCACAGTAGTGTCCAGTACTGCCCATATGAACAGGTTGTGCTGAGAGGGCACCAGGTGAGCTTTGAAAAGCCAGTCATACGGATAGGGGAATACAGGAATCTCAACCTTCTGAGAAGCGCTGCTACCACGGCGATCACCTTTGTGAAGACCGAAGGTATGGAAATAAGACCAAACGGAAGGACCACAAACTGGTAATGTTAAGACCCCACTGTAAAACGGAGGTACTTCCAAAAGGGGAGAGGATGTAGCCTTACGGCTAAGGTGGTCAAAACAGGAGAACCGCGTTTGAGTCTCGGCAACGACGTTCAACATGGATTAGTTACTTACCTGTAATCCTAGTTCTCTTCCAGGGGTATCCTCATCAAAGTCATAAGCACTAGAATATTCCCGCCCATGTGCGGGACCCCGGAAACACAATCATATATGTGCCCCATATATATATATATATATAAAATAAGCAACTGCAGCCTTATACACACCAGAGCTGAATAATGCTGTAAGGACTCCCCATTATATCGTAAAAGCATACATTAGAAACAGGGAAAAACAACAGCAAAACATGTTTTGAATCTGTTTTAATGCTTAGCAGTCAGAAGAAACTCTCACATAGGACTGAAAGCATATACAGCTCCCAGGCTGTATTGCAGGAACATAAAAAGACTGAAAAGCTAACTCATAGCAACCTAGAGATAAACTGGCACCGTGCCTTTAAGGCAGTCATGACCCCCAGCTTCCCATCTTGCCTCAGGGGTGACAGTTAGGTCAGTTGTTCTTTGCGGTGACTCAAAAAGCCATGACACAAAGAGTTGACATTACCTCATTAAAAAACACAATGATCCTTTGCCCGGAGAGGCGGGAGGGTTGGTAATGACTTTGATGAGGATACCCCTGGAAGAGAACTAGGATTACAGGTAAGAAAGCAGTCCTTCTCTTCTAGGGGATCCTCATCAATAGTCATAAGCACTAGAATAGAATAGCGAGCCTCACCTCATCCACCTGCGGGCAAAGGAAGCATAACGGTAAATTAACCAATCAGCTCAGATAACTAAGCCGTGATAGATAGATTACTATCCAAATAGATTCCTCACGGAGGCCTGACCCACTTGAGTAGCAGCCCTGTAATCGGATTCTAGACAAAAATGCCTTGTGAAAGTGTGAACCGATCTCCAGGTTGCAGCCTTGCAAATTTCTGACATTGGAACATCATGCAAGAAAGCTACTGTGGCCGCTTTTCCCCTAGTGGGGTGTGCTTTAGGAGACAACAACAAGGGTTTATGCGCCAACTGGTAAGCCAATTTTATACAGAACACTTTCCATCTTGAAATTGATCTTTTGGAGGCTGGGAAACCTGTTCTCATGGCACCATAGTTCAGAAACAATTCATCCGATTTCCTTATGCCCTAGGTATCCTCCAGATAGAATTTAAGCACTCTTTTGAGGTCCAAGGAATGTAGCGACCTCTCTGCAGGAGTCGCGGGGTTTGGAAAAAAGGACGGTAGGGAGATTGACTGATTAATATGGAAATCAGATATAACCTTTGGCAAAAAAACAGGGTGAGCCCTTAACACTACCCTGTTGTGGTGAAACACAGTGTAAGGTTCTTTTGCACACAGCGCTTGGATCTCACTTACTCTGCGCATTGATGTTATTCCTACCAGAAAAGCGGCCTTCCAAGTCAGGTGCTGTAATGAGGCTCTGTGAATGGGTTTAAAATGAGGACCCATTAATCTAGACAGCACAAGATTCAACTCCTAGGGAGGAGAAGGGTTTCGGACCGGTGGATACACTTGCTTCAACCCCTGTAAGAAATACTTAACCACCTGCATTTGGAAAAAGGAAGGTTGGCTGGGTGACTTTCTGTATGCCGTAATGGCTGACAAATGAACCCTGATCAAGTCATATTTCAAACCCGCTTTAGCTAAATATAGAAGGTAAGGAAGAATGACGTCTTCCTGCCCCTTCTTATGGTCAAAATGATTCTCAACACACCATGGGTTAAACCTCTTCCACTTAAAGGCGTATGACGCTCTTGTGGAGGGCCTCTTAGCCTCTTTCAGAATATGCATGCCGTCCTGCTGCAGATTCATGTGTCCGTATTGTAGGACCTCAGGAGCCAAGCTGCCAAGTTCAGGGAGGGAAGGCTGGGATGGAGAATCCTCCCGTCCATCTTGGTCAGCAGGTCAGCTCTGTACGGCAGTCTCCTGTGGGGGAGTACCGATAATTGAAGAAAGTCCGGGTACCACCACTGCCGTGGCCAGTCTGGAGCTATCAGAATCATCTTCATGTTGGATCTGATGAGCTTGGACACCACCTTCGGGATCAGAGGCAGAGGAGGAAAGGCGTAAGCAAATGTCTCTGACCAATCCATCAAAAGCGCATTCCCAATTGTCCCTGGACGGTGGAATCTGGATGTGAAGGCGTGGCATTTTTTGTTTTTGTCGTTTTTGAACCCTAACCTAACACTAAATCATGCAATCTTAAGGGACTGCTTACGCCTGGACAACATGAAAAACATTCGGTGGATAGCATACATTAAAGATACCCTTAGCTGCCTGGGCCGCCCTGATTTATTTTTCAAACCAGAAAGTATTGTTAAAGCTGACTTGGAATGGTTAAAATTGACTTTCATCAAACACAGAGATTTAGAGCGGGAGAGCGGAGAACTTGTGAAACCTACAGTGAGGGAGCATTATATCTCCAATTCAACCGTATTTAACAGTTGTGTCAATCCCGTTCCACCGCTGGTTATTAACTAAATTAAGATTTAACCAGATTCATTCTTTGTTAAATGATTCCAAGGTGTGGGCTAAGCCTGAGGATTTGCCACTTTGTAATTGTGATAGCTATTCATTGCAGGTCACTTTACATTTTATGTTTTTTTGTAAATTTTATTCTCTGCCCAGGAAAAAATATATTACCCCGTTGCTCAAAAACAAGGGGTTTGTCCAAGTCAAACCAGCTCTCCTTTACTTAAAACAGTTAGACTCCCCACTAATAATGTTTGGTTTTGCAAATTTTTTGGTGGCTGCTTTCCGCCTCAAAAAATGTACCAGGTCTAGACAAACTAACAGCATCGGTTTTAACTTATGAAATCTTTAAAATACTCTTCTACTTTTTAAAAAAAAATGTAAATATTTTAATTGTTCTTTTTTAAACAGCTCTATCAATTGAATGTATTTGTATTCCTCTGAACATGCATTTGTGCCTATTGTGTGCTTTTTATGATTTTACTAATCGAAATAAAGTGGTTTTGAACTGTTTGTCGTCTGCAAACAAATCTATTGATGGACGACCCCACTGTTGGAAAATATCTGCCACTACCTCGTCGTACAGCACCCAGTCTGGCTGATCTTCGAAGTGTCGACTGAGTGCGTCTGCTTTGACATTCTGCTCTCCCGAAAGGTGCTCTGCCACTATGGTGAGGTTCCGAGCCAGAAGCCAGTGCCAGATCGCTTGAGCCTCTAGGGAGGCAGGGCGAGAGCGCGTACTACCCTTTTTGTTTAGATAATACATGGTGGTTGTGTTGTCTGTTTGGATCAGGACCGAGTTGGACGTGATCAAAGGCAAAAAAGCTTACAGAGCAAGATGGACTGCTCATAGCTCCAACATATTTATGTGGTAGGACTGCTCTTTCCTGGACCATCGGCCCTGCATTTGAAGGCACCCCATGTGTGCCCCCCATCCTTGCAGAGATGCATCCATTATCAACGATTGGACTGGAACTGGTTGATGGAAAGGGACTCCCACCAACAGATTCTGTGGCCGAGTCCACCACTTGATGGAGGATTTCGCTGCTTGGGAGAGCACGATCCGATCCTCCCAGCGACCCGTTGCTTGGTACCACTTGTCTTCTAGATCTTGTTGCAACAGTCGCATTCTCAGCCTGGCGTTGGGGATGAAAAATATGCAGGAGGCCATCGACCCCAGCAGAGATGCCACTTGTCGGACTGCTGGGCGATCTGTCTGAAGCAGAGCCTTGCACTTCTGCTGCATTGAAGAAAGTCTCTGCTCCGAAGGAAACGCTCTTCCTTTGTTTGTATCCAGAGTCGATCCCAGATAGTGGATCGTCTGGGTGGTCTGTTGCACAGACTTCTCCATGTTGACATGAAGACCCAGTTTGTGTAGTTGCTGTAGACAGACTTGGAAATCGCTCCTTACTTGTTGAGGAGATGGCCCTTTGAGGAGCCAATCGTCTAAGTAAGCATAGACGAACAGACCTCTCCTGTGTAGGGCGGCCGCCACCACTGCCATGCACTTGGTAAAGACTCGTGGGGCAGATTTTAGCCCGAAGGGTAAGACCTTGTATTGATAGTGCTTGTCTCCAACCACAAACCGCAGATACTTGCGATGACGTGGAACAATGGGAATATGGAAGTACGCATCTTGGAGGTCCACCGAACACATCCAATATCCTGATTGCAGATGTGGACATATTTGATGAAGGGCCAACATGCAAAACTTCTCCTTCACGATGACTCTGTTCAATAGGTGAAGGTCCAGGATAGGTCTGAACTTGTGCTCCTGGTCTTTTTTGGGCACAAGAAAGTACCTGGAGTAGACTCCCTTCCCTTGCTGCGCAGAAAGAACCTCTTCTATGGCCTTTTTTCGCAGAAGGGTTGCCACTTCCTGCCGGAGCAACTTTAGTTGGTGAGGACGAGATCTTTTTGAAGGAATGTCCTTTGGAAGCACACAAAAACGTAGTGCGTATCTAATGTGCAGTATATTGAGCACCCATCGATCTTGTGTAATGCTGCACCACTCTGCCAGATGATGTGAAGCACTTCCTCCGGAACTCTAACTTTGTTGCTGCCCGCCCGAGGATACTGGCAGGAAGGAGAGCCTGCACTTCGTGACAGCAGAGGATTCCGGAGACCTTCTTTCTCCCCCTCGTTACTCCTCACCTCGCATAGGAGCCAGCAGACCCTGGAACTGTAACCAGCTGAGGACAGGAGGCGCGGGCAGGTGAGCTAGCCGGCGGGGCTGCGAGCACGCAGGCAGGGACTCCGATGACCAGGAGCCCCTGCGCGCCCATTTGACACACCTGGGCTGCTCTCCCCGCTGGCCACGCCCCCCGCTCTCAGTCCAGTAAAAGCGGCTGTTTTTGCTTTGGAAATCGGAACTCTAACTTTGTTGCTGCCCGCCCGAGGATACTGGCAGGAAGGAGAGCCTGCACTTCGTGACAGCAGAGGATTCCGGAGACCTTCTTTCTCCCCCTCGTTACTCCTCACCTCGCATAGGAGCCAGCAGACCCTGGAACTGTAACCAGCTGAGGACAGGAGGCGCGGGCAGGTGAGCTAGCCGGCGGGGCTGCGAGCACGCAGGCAGGGACTCCGATGACCAGGAGCCCCTGCGCGCCCATTTGACACACCTGGGCTGCTCTCCCCGCTGGCCACGCCCCCCGCTCTCAGTCCAGTAAAAGCGGCTGTTTTTGCTTTGGAAATCGGAACTCTAACTTTGTTGCTGCCCGCCCGAGGATACTGGCAGGAAGGAGAGCCTGCACTTCGTGACAGCAGAGGATTCCGGAGACCTTCTTTCTCCCCCTCGTTACTCCTCACCTCGCATAGGAGCCAGCAGACCCTGGAACTGTAACCAGCTGAGGACAGGAGGCGCGGGCAGGTGAGCTAGCCGGCGGGGCTGCGAGCACGCAGGCAGGGACTCCGATGACCAGGAGCCCCTGCGCGCCCATTTGACACACCTGGGCTGCTCTCCCCGCTGGCCACACCCCCCCTGTACGCCAACCAACCAGTAAGTGCCCATAGACTATACCTAGAACTATTGTCCCCGCTGCGCGGGAGCGCACGGGAGCGCGCCGGGAGAAGCCCGGGACAAGGGCGGGACCGTCTGTGGCCGTCCGGGGCCGCAGGAGGCCGGGCTGGGCCACCCCGATAACATCTAGATTCCAAGGTACTGTTCCACCGTTTGATATACTAGTCGATACGTGACTTGGAGATACTTTTGCAGGGGAGCTCTGTATACTATGGCTGGCACAACAAGTACTTCCACATTATTGCTAGCAAAGTCAGACTTAGAACCGGCCGCTATGGGCCCGCTTGACTCTTATTTCAAACGCTTGCCACAGGATATTGACAAAGAGATTGCCCTGGCGGAAAGACGAGCTGGGCGTAGGCTCTCGATAGAGCTTTTGAAAAACCCGCCTGAAAAAAACCAAGGTTTAAACTTTCCTGCCCTGGTTACACCACTGTCATCTATTGTTTTACCAGTCACCCAGGACTTACTATTTGACATACCCCCCCTGATTGAGCTATTTGATACCCCTCCAGCAGTCACTGCAGGAACTGGTTTGTCTGTTGAGCACTTTGATGCACCCAGTCACTCATCGAAAGAAAATGTAGTTCTAGAAAAATCATGTTTGCATGTGGATATGCTTAAACCCAAGCCTGGTGTTAAAAGGAAATGGGGAGTTACTGCCAAAAAAGCACAAGCACAAAAACCTGTGAGAAAGCATAGGAAGCTGGGTTCTAAATCATCCTTTAGCCATGCCCCTGCAAAGAATGAAGTTGTAATGCCGAGGGGGGAGGAAATAGCAGTCCAATTAGAAGTGGACTCAACAAATTTGGTGCCTCCTGCAAATTTGGCAGCCCCAGCCAATGATCCAATTTTTTTAGAACCCCCGGGGTTACCCTCTCCTAATCATGATTTCCTGGTAGAAGTGGGGAAAATAATGCGTTCCCTTTTACACCCTGTTGAGCTTAGACTCCAAAAGCTAGCCGACCAACTTGACCATCTAGAGCAAGCTAGCTTGGATAATTTCTTTTCCATTAAATCTTTATTCAAGTCTGGAAATAGATTGCGTGAGAATGGGAAACCCTCACAGTTAGCTATCAAAGACCAGGAAGTGGTGTTGGTGGACTTGCAATCCCCGCCTGTAAGTGTCACCCCTGTCCAGGAAACTAAAAAGGGGTGAATAGTAAGACTGTACCCAATACAATTCCCTCTAAAATTAGCACTAACAGTGGGCACACTAAATCCTCTAACAAGGTTAATGGGAGTTGTAATGTTGCTGTAAAAACCCCACCTACCACTACTAGAAAAAATACCACGTCTTTGCCGATTGGGCAAGGGAAAACCATGGCCAAAAGGCCAGGAAATGGTAAATCGCCCTCCAGTAATGGCACTGGGAATAAGGTGGGGCCTACGACTACTACAGGAGTGGGTAGGGGTCCCATGAGGGAGGCCCCTAGCATTGGGAATAGGACCAATACTGTTGCGGCAGTGGAAAACACCCTTATACATTGCCGTGTTCCCCCGGAGGAAGCACCCACAAAACCCCATATAACTAAATTCCTGGCTAAGACTCCTCCAGTACAGCTCACCCCGGACTCCTACCCATATGTGGCCATACTCACTAATGTCCCACCCCTAATGGAGGGTCAAAAAGAAACCTTTGACATGTTAAAAAACAAAGCCATGCACTGGCTTCGTGTCAATAGACCTCTGCCAGGGGGAGTGGACGGCCTGATAATTGGGGCAAGAAGAGTCAACTGGATAGGGAACACCCTAAAAAAGCAGGGGGGTGAGTGTATCATAATTAATTTTCAGGATCCTAGGGTTGTGGGGCTGATAACGGGACCAGGATGGAATATTAGTATTGGAGGGATTGGGGTTGTGGACCTAACTTTCTTCTACCCGAGACATGTCGCCCAGTCAGGGGGTTGTTGGGAGTACCCGAGATCTGTTATTCCGATTGGGGTGGAGGCTGGTCCCATGGCTGTGCCCACCGCAAGTACAAACATGTATTATTTACCGGCATGTATCCCACAGAATGGGCAGGGACAGATGAGGTGGGGATATTGACAGAGCCCAGATGTCCAATCGCCTCCGGGGGGGGAATGGGTTGGGGGAAGTAACACTGGCGGAAAAATGTCAAATAATGAAGATGAAACGAGTTTAACCTCGGAAATAGAGAATATGTGTGATGGGAGTAATATTGCAAGTCCTGAGGGCTATGTGGGTGAACTAGCTATCCCAACCACCATTAGCATCAAGGAGGGAATAGTTGCTAATTGTACTGATATTGTCGTGGGAGAGAACTGTGATTGTAGGACGCGAGTTGATTTGTTGCCCATGGTATCTACTGAAAAGGGGACTTGTATAGAAAACACCCTGGAGAACTTTTTGTCGTGGAACATAGCGGGGCTGGGGGCTAGATTATTGTCACAGCAATGGATTGACTTTGTAAGTGGATTCGAAATGTGCCTATTCCAAGAGACGTGGGCTTGTGACCCAATATATTTCCCAGGTTACTTAAATTTTTGTATACCAGCTACGAGAGGCCCCAGGGGTAGACCCATGGGTGGCCTCGCAATTTGGATCAAGCAAAATTCAAAGGTTAAAATAAAAGTGATTGATCTAGGGTGCAAGGACATACAATTATTGAGGTTATCTGTAGGAAAGGGTGGCGTGATAGACATTTACAATATATATGCCAGGGGCATGAGTCTTGGGAACTCTGCCACCTTAGAGGTCCTATCCGCCTCCCTAGATTCCCAGTCACTTGGAAACAGAGTAATTTTGGCTGGCGATTTGAATAGGACATTTGAGCCTTTAGAAAATACTGCACACCCAATAGGAATGGAGGAGGATGCCCTCTGGGGCGTCCCAAATTTAAACCTCGTACCTGTGAAGCGGTGGTCAAAAGACATTCTTTTGTTGAACGCGCTATGTCTAGAGTATGGTTTGAGGGCTCTTAATGGCAGGACAAAAAGCGACCAAGGTGGCAATTGCACATTCGATAATGGGTATAACAAAAGTAGGATCGACTATGTCATCTGTAGTTTTGAGTTATGGTGTGGTGTGGGTGACATGGAAATTGTGGGGAGAGTTGAAAGTGATCATAACCCCCTTTGTGTCTCCCACTCATGGTGGAGGTCCGCACGAACTAATTTAGTTTCAGGTAATGGGAATGTACCTGTCATGACTAATGACTTAAGACGGGTGAGATGGCCGTATGTCCTGGCCAATTTGTCCACTTTGGAGTCCATTAAATTGGAGACAGTCAATGCTATTGCTGCCATGACAAAAGCAGACCCTGTAATACCAGATTCGGTTGAATTAACTGATATACATGACACCTTCTTTTCTGTGATAAAACCGCACTTTACCAAGCCAGCAAAGTATAACAGAAAAGCGCCAATCACTATGGCGTCCTGGTTCAACAAGCAGTGCAGGGTAGCCAGACTGGAGTTGGGCAGAGCACTTAAAAGCAGGGTTAGGGCTACGATTAGCGCCAGTAGGAAACATTATAATGATAGTATCCGCCTGGCCAAGAAGTTGTGGGATGAGGAGTATTGGGAGGAGTTACTCGCTGCTTCAGGGCAGAAGGATTCCAGGCTTTTCTGGAAAACCGTGAAATGGGGAAGAGGGGGTGTCTCTAATCAACCCGACAACAATGTCGATGAGGCATTGTGAGTCGAGTATTTTAAACCCCAGTATGCTGAGAGCAGGGATCTAATGGCCATAGAACCAATCCCCATGATATTCTGTAAGGGTGATTTATTTTCATGCAAGGATGCGGAACATGTAATAGCAAGTTTGCAGGGGGGGAAAGCCCCTGGGCTGGATGGAATCCCCTCAGATATCTTTAAACATGACAAGGCCCAGTGGGCAAAATACGCGACCCTGTTGGGAAATGGCCTAGCGAAAGGGGCTAAAATCCCAAATATATGGAAGGGGGCAATAATAATACCGATCTTTAAGAAAGGCGATCGGTCACTACCAGCAAATTATAGACCAATAAGTTTGTTGGCCACCATGCAAAAAGTGGTGGGGAAGATGCTGGTTGACAAACTTATGGCCTGGGTAGATGATAATAATGCGTTATCCCCCTTTCAGGCAGGATTCAGACGTGCAACTAGTACGGTCGACCAAATTTTTCGCTTCACCATGTTGCGGTGGGGGACTGTACTCCTGGGCAAAGGAAGGCTCTATGTAGCATTTGTAGATCTCAGGGCCGCCTTTGATCTGGTGCCCAGGCGCACGCTGTGGGAGGTTTTGTTTAAATTAGGGGTCCCACCTGACTTGCTCACGCTGATAATGCGTCTGCATGAAAGTAACTACGCAAAGGTCCAGTGGGGGAGGAATGGGGAATCCACTGCTAACTTCCCAGTTGAGCGGGGGGTCCGGCAGGGATGTGCTATGGCACCCCTGCTGTTCTCCCTGTTCATTAATGGCATTGTGGACAGGATTTTGGACGCAATGGTCGATGCACCTTCGTTAGCGGGCATCAGAGTCCCCATTCTGATGTTCGCTGACGACACCCTGATCGTGTCTAAAACCCCGTCGGGCCTCCAGAGAGCTTTGAACATTTTCGACTCATTTTGTAAGGAACGGGGCCTAGAGGTTAATGTAAATAAGACTAAGTTGATGGCCTTTGGGCAAAAGTGCCACTCTCGACCCAATGTTTCTTTGAACAATATTAAGCTTGAGTCGGTAGATGTTTTCACGTATCTCGGGGTAGAGATATCAAGTAAACCGGGTTGGTCACGACACATAGAGAAGGCGGTGTTGAAACATCAGCAGATTTCTGGTGTACTCAGGGTTGAGCAAATAAAATCTAAAACCAGGCCCATAAAACCTGTTCTCATGGTTTATGACGCAAAGGCCCTGGGCGCAGCCCTTTATGGGGCTGAAGTCTGGGGCTTTGAGAGTCTTATTACCCTTCAGAGATCTGAGAACAGGTTCCTGAGAGGGATAACTAGTCTCCCTCAAAGCACCCCACTCATACCGCTTGGTTTAGACTTAGGTAGAAGATCGCTTACTGACCGTGCCCGATTGAGGCCTATCCTTTATTGGAGACGTTTATGGACAACCGTGGAAATAAGACACTACGCCGAGGGGTTCTTAGCATTAGCCAAACTTGATGTTTTCCACAAAATCGCATGGCTAAAAACGTTAAGAGATGCACTTTTTGAGCTTGGGCTCTCCAAACTGTGGGAAAACCCCTTAGGGGAAGTATTCCCCAGCAAATCCAGTATTAAAGAACTATATTGGAACCACATTGATCAAAAACTTTGGAGAAGCGTAACCTCGGAATCCTTGGGGGCTAGATTCTTGGAAATTAAACATCAGCCATCCTTAGAAAAATATTGGGATACTATAACTCTCCCAACAGACAGGAAATTATTTTTCCAGTTAAGGGCAGGCTCTCTCCCCTTGAGGTGTATGACGTCCAGTTGGAAGACTGGAGGTAGTGCGTGTTGCCCGTCATGCGGGGCCCCCAATGAAAGCATCGCACATTTTCTATTCTCATGTGTGGCTTATGTAAATCCAAGGAAATCTTGGCTGGCCCCAGTTTGTAGGAATCTCGGTGTACTAAGTGGTGTTGAGGGGCTAAGAATTATTTGTTCTTCCACTGAAATGTTCATTGTAGTCGGAACTGCCAAATATTTGGGGTGGGCATGGTCCTTAAGGAGGAGGGCTCTAGCTACCAGTACCTTCTGATTTCTACATCCTCCCAATTTCCTGTGTACGGTTTTGATTTGTAGATAGCAACTGGGAGATATATATGAATCTTAAATTTAAAATGCGGATAACATGTATGCTATGAATTCTATTGTATAAATCCGGGAATGGTCCGTAACGCGGAGGTTTCTATACTGTAACATGCATGTAGTTTCTGCTTTGTATGAAAAAGCTTATATTAATCCCAATTGACAAATAATTTTTTATGTCTGTGTATTATGTATTTTTAACTATAAACTAACTGTTATAGATTGTTTGATGTTTTTAAGAAATGTATGTAATTTATATGTGTGTGCTTTTATGAGTGTACAACTCGAATAAAGCTTTTTCAATCAACTTCCTCCCAATTGGGAGTGGGCAACGGCGCCAGAGGAAGCTCCTGCTCATGGCTTGCAATTGGCATGTTAATTAATTTCCTAAAATTGCTTTTAGACTGCTATTAGGTGCAGACTAGTTCCCAGGTTCTTTTATGACCCCCTCACTCTTATGCATTCCTGATACATCAAACACAGAGACCTGCTATTTAAACAACTGTTTGGCTTCCCCTTCTTTATGCTGACAGTTAAACTAAATCTGCAGTCTGTCCTCTTGATGGGACTGATAGCAGGCACTTGGTTCTACCATCAGCTTGCAAGAGTGTATTTTTTCATATGCTATGCTGACTTCCAAAAATGACAAAACCATGCAATAGAATTACAGCATTTTACCAAACAAAATACATGCGAAACATCAGCCTTATTGCACTCGGCATCTCAAGAAAAATGTCTGTGCTGCATTAAATGAATGCACAAATGAGACAACATATTTTAGATGCTGTAGGTTAGTTTGCCACCCATTTAACACGCTAACTATTGATAGCTGGGCAATATACATTCATGCCACAGTGTCATCCACAGGTCCAAGCAACACGGGGACATGAACAAAAAAGATCCTCTCACTTTGAAGTCTGAGAAAGAAAAGTAAAGAGACGGCCTCAGAAAACAGCGTCTGACATTTGACCACAGTCTTTGAATGCACAGCAAATGTGACTAGATAAGAACAAGATTAACAGGCCTGTTTACAGAAACAGAGATATTGGAAGAATGCTGAAAGAAGCAACAGCAAATAGATAACAGAGTGAGTGAAAACACAAGCACACGTGTGAAGTGCTCACCAACATAGAACAAACTAGGCCCTAATGGTTATAAAATGGGAGCAATAGATGGATACCAGAACTTGGTCCATGCTTTAAAGTAGGGGTAAAGACAAGAGGCATGGCGCATACATGCCAAGGATAAATGGGGAGAAAGAATATGAGAGCGATAAAAGAGCCAGGAAATGGGAAGCAGACGGGCAGGCTAAAGCCCACATATTGAATAAAACAGTCTATTCAAGACAGCGCATGCGCTGTAAAAAGCCATGGTTATGGGTCCTAACTGGACAATTCTACTGGCATCTTATCTGCTTTGAGTACTGGGGTGTCTTTGTCCTCTCTCACATTTGCACTATTACTTTGGAAATTAAGAGGATAGGACTCCAATGTGGGGAAATTCTTGCACATTTGGCAGAAGTTATTCAGAGGTCTCGCCATCCCTCGACTTTGAATTGCTATTCAATACACAATGATATTTCTTTGATACTTCAACTTCTGTATGATGGGTTCACAAAGGATCTAGCAGTATGTACAGTGGAGGCACAATGGTCTGCTTTCATAGCCTTCTGTAATCCTTGTGGTGGTACAGACCAGAATGGGGATTTGGTTGAAAAACGTTTTTCTAATTCTGAGGATGTTGGAAAAACTATCAGGCTTGCTTGGAATTTACCTTTCGTGCAGTAAATGTTGCAAGGTGTTTACATTGAACCTTTAATTTCTATGCATTTGAAATATGAAACTAAGATGGAGATATTCTTGGGGTCATATCTGCCAGAAGAATTGGAGAACTTAGTGCTTTGCTGAGGAAATGCCCAATTTTAAAGATGATAAAAGAGGAGATTGTATTTAGGCTTTATCCTGCATTAATTCACAAAGTTTCTACTAGATTTCATAGAAAATAGGACATCATGTTACCTACATTATTTTGTAGACTGTCTTCTACGGAAGAGGAACTGTGGCATTTACCAGAGGTAAAAAGAGAATTTTCTGTTTACTTAAATAGACGTAATATTTTTAGAGATTCAGATCATTTTTTTGTGGTGTTTGTTAATGGACAAAGACACAAGGTATCTTACATTTCTATTAGCAGATGGATTTGCTCTATTATTCCTATGGACTATTCATTATCTAACATGCCTGTACTTGAGGAATTTGGAGGAGGTCAGCAAGGAATATCTTTGCATCATGGGCAAAGATTCAGAAGGGATCTCCTTGAAATATGTATTGCTGTTACTTGGTCCTCTTTTCATACTTTTGTTAAATACTACACTACAGAATTGGGGGTGTTGGTGAAAGTTCTTCTGGTCACAATGTTCTCAGATCAGTATTAAGTAAGTAAGTGTTTGAATTATAGGTTTTGTTTGAGGAGCATTAAACGTTTGTTATTATCTTCTGGGTCTCATGAAGAAAGTAAGCTTTGGTATACCTCAAAAGTAATGACTAAGATGACATGAAATTAAAAACATTTATATAGCGCAACTAACACCCAAGGGTGTCTAGGCACCGACTCAAGGAAAGAACTGCAAAAGCTAACCGAAGAGGTCAGATGCTTTTCTAAAAGCCAGCTCTTGAGTTTCCATTCTTAGTTCTAGCACAAGAGAGTTATAGAGTCTAGTGGTTCCCACCAGAATACTTCTGCCACTCCATCCAGCTTTTATAAATTTGGGCACAACAGTGTTGTGAGCTGAGGTAGACCTCAGCATCCGAGCAGGAAAGTACAGTTGAAAATTACGTTTAAAAAAAGATCAGACCCCTTATAAAGGAATTACTTTGGTTCATCATCTTTATGATTCCAATAATGATCCATTACCTTTTTCCTCCTTAGCCAAACAGTTTTCTCTTACTAATTTGGATTTTTATACCTTTTTAAAAATAAAAGTTGCTCTTGCTAAGCTGCGTCTTGATCCAGTTTCTCCTACTATATATCTTTTGCAGATGTGGCTTAGATCTGGGCATGTGGCTTCTAAGATTTATAACTTGTTGTCTTCCAACCCACCTGCCTTAACTACTGTTACTCAACAGAAATGGTTACATCATTTTGATCATGTTCTTACTAAACATATCTCCTCAGACACTTGGCAACTGATTGGGAGGCTTTCTCTTCGTAATAAAATTGCCCCTTCTTTAATTCAATCTAAATTTTTTTCTCTTAACTTATTACTTTGGACTCCAGTACACTTACATTCTTTCAATCTTAAAGATGATGATCTTTGTTGGAGTTGTGGCTTAGCCGCCGGTACTTATCCACATATGTTTTTTGAGTGCTCCTTACTCTAGCCTTTTTGGGATTTGGTCCATAAACATCTTATGTTAAAATTTCAGATTCAATTTCAGCTCTCCTTTACCATGATTTTGTTGGGTCCATGGGTGTCCCCTATACCATTACCATTGGACTCTTTAGATTTGCAAGTATTAGACCTGTTGTTGACTATTGCGGTGAAGATTATCCTTATGGAATGGAAATCATTTAGCTCCATTTCTTATCGTACTTGGTGGGCATGGGTATCTTTTTTACGAGGGGCGCATACTTATGTAGATGAGGCTCATCTCTCCCCTTCTATTTCTAGTGGGGTTTGGAAAGCTTTGGATGAATATATGGGTTTGGCTTCAAAAGGGTTGGTGGAAAAATATCCCTTTGTTGGGTCTCTCTGATTACTTTATTTCTTTCTTTTTGTACTGCTGCAGGAGATCGTTCCTTCCTTCCTTTCTTCCTTCTCTCTTTCCCCTGCCCCCCGCTTTTCTCTCCTCCTCCCCTTTCTTCTCCCTTCTTTTATTCTTCTTTCCTCATTTGTGATTTCTTCTTTTCCTCTTTCTCTCTGTCTTCCGTTTTCTTTCTTTCTCTCTCTTCTTTTTTTTTCCTTTAATCAATTTTTTTTCAAAGTGATACATTTTACTTTTATTATAGTTCCTCGTTGTTATTCTTTCCTTTTTGTAATACGCTTATGAAACTGGTTAGAGGAACTGTATGTGACATATTCACATCTGTTTTCTTGTATTTCTTTTTTGATCAACTGTATCACTTTCTTATTGTATTTAACTATTGATATGCCTTTTTGGAAACTAATACAATATTTGGAGAAAAAAAAAGAAAGAAAAAAAAAGATCAGACCCGTACCGTGTACAGCTTTGAAGGAATGCGAAGAGCCTTAAAGTCAATGCGTTTCTTCACCGGAAGCCAGTGAAGTTGTCTGAGCGCAAAAGCTTGAGAATACAGCATTTTGCACAATCTGAATTTAAGGGAGACATTTTTTCCTGAGATTAACAAAAAGACCATTACAATAGTCAGCCCTGGACATCATCAGAGCTGTGGTGACCAGTTTTTGAAGATTGTGAGGGATGAACGGAAGAACTTTTCTGAGAAGTTTCAAAGTGTAAACGAGGCCGAGGTAATAGTATTGACATGACCCTCGAAAGTAAGCTTGGAGTCGAAAGGTACTCCCAGATTCTCCACCTTACTTGCTGGTGTAGGGAGAAAACTGAACTACTGTGTCCAGTAGGAAGGCAACCAGAAATACAAATTGTTACCAAACAAAAGGACCCCAGTCTCATTGGAATTAAGCTTCAAACAATTAGAAGCCATCCAATGCCCAACTTGAAGTAGACAATTGTGGAACTGTGTAGCCGTGTTAGAAGAATTGCTTGCCTTAGATACTATAATTTTGGTATCATCAGCATAGGAAATCGCTGAGAATCCCGGAGACCAAATCATTTGTGCCAGAGTGGCGACGTGGATAATAAAAAGGGTCAGGTTCAGAGATGAGCCTGGGGAACACCACAGGGGAGTGTGAAAGTGGGTGACTTAAAGTAAGCTAGGGCAACAAATTGTTCATGATCAGTCAAGAATGATTCAAGCAATATCAACACTCTCCACTTAATGCCCATTGTGTCTAGGCCATCTATCTAGCAGTCATTTATGATAGACAGTATCAAATGCTGCATAGAGATACAACAGCATCAATGCCACATCCCCCCTGCATCAACTGTCTGCCTAACCTGTTCAGATGCTGTGATCAGAGCCAGTTCTGTGCTGTGATGTTTTCTAAACCCATAATGGGTAGGGTGAAGATGTCCAAGCGTCTCAACAAAATCTGAAATTTCAATGTTCATAGCTTTCACCACCGTTTTCGCAGGTAGAGGGAGTCTGGAAATGGGGCAATAGCCAGGGCCAGACTGGTCATAGCGGGCACCAGGCTATCTCCCGGTACACCGCACGGGTGGGGCCGCTTTTGGGCCCCTGGGGGCCGTTTATGTTACAGGGCCGGCCCTGTACCAAAATCGGCCAAAAAACGGCCCAGCAAAGAGCTCTGCGGCACCCCCAACCCCGCCCCACCCGAGTGGGGAGGGGGTCTGGCCGAGCACTTTGCTTGGCCAGACCCCGGTTGTGGTTCTCAGTCCGGCCCTGGCGATAGCTATCAAGGTTCGTGTTGTCCAAGTTGTTTTTTTTTTTTAAGTGGAAGAATTGACGCCAACTTCTACTTAATGGGAAAAATGAATGAAGAGAACATTTGATTGAAAATAGGTAAAAGATGTATGGCAAGGGTTTCCGGCAATAGGCGGAAAATCTTAGGAGGACAAGAATCGAGGGGATAACCAGATTTGGCAAGAAGAATCAGATTTATAACTTGATCAATGGTCAAGTGCAAGAAAGATATAAAGCAGGGGGGTACTGACGGATTCAGTTATAGACTCTTGGATAGCATCAAAAGTGTCAGCTGTAACCTGCGGACCCTGAGAGGAAATTGGTCCCAATGCGAAATTGCTGTAGACTGCCTTAATCTTATCCTGGATGAAAGTGGCCATAGAGTTGCAAAATCCTTGGCTCACATTAGTTTTTATGGCCTCTGAGGGTTTAGCTAGCTTTCTCCCTGTAGCAAACAGTTCCTTGGAAGAATTTCTTGAAGCTTTGACAGACGTAGTATAATAGCGAGTTTTTTCCTTAAGAATTAGCTCTTTATAGGTCGCAATGGACTGTTTGTATACTTCCTTTTCACTGGAGCCATAATGGAATCTCTATTTCATCTCCAGTCGGCAACAGGTTCTTTTTGAGACTCAATGGTTTCGAACAACCACGGTTCTGAGGGTTTAGATCTATGGTTCAAATTTTTGTTTCTGGTATTAAATGGTCTATTGATTTATGTAACCATTGATTAAAAGTGACAGCAGCTTCATTTGGGTCATTGCTAGATGACTGAGGATTCTGAGTCAGGGATCTATCTGAGGCTTCTGCAATAATAGTGTTCCAAGGGTGAATTCATTTGTGGGTTGCTGCCTGAAACCCATTTGGTGAGGACATATGGGGTTTAAGAGTTTATGACCCCTTTATTGTCAGACCAGACCAGTGGGACGGAGAGTGAGATCTGGAGTGAGTCATTATTTAAAAATACCCCATCCAAAAGATGGCCTGCCGAATATGTATCCCCAATAACATGTTAAGTAAGCCCTACGCTTTCCATAACATCTATAAGATGGACAGAATCACCATCCTGAGTTCCTTCTAAGTGAAGATTGTAATCCCCCAGAAATGAAAAGTCGGACGACTTAGAGATAATATCCATAGTCTGACTCAAAGTATGTAAAAATGTTGCCCAGGGGGGCGATAGATAAGGATGCCATTAAATGAATATTGGTTATTTAGTTGGATCTTAAAAGATAATGCTTCTAAGAATTTGGTATTACTTTGATTTACAAAGAGCCCTTTCCAGACACTCCAATATATCACAGCTATACATATCACCGCCTCTCTTTCCCACTTGATCTTGCCAAAAGATATCAAAACATGCCGGTCGAAACAGCTATAGACAGGCCTGGGACAGATGTCTCATCTAAAAAACGTGATGTTGATTGCTTGCATATCCATGAAATCAGAGAACTTCAGCGAGTGCTTGATCAGGGAATGTGCATTAATTAGAGTGCAACGGACTAACTTTGCTGGGGTTTGTGCCTTCAAAGCAGAGGCTGAATTTGCTGTAAAGGTTTTAATATTTGTGTTAAAAAGAGTGAAGTCGACTCTGGGTTTCTATCTAAGCAAAAAGAGGGACCCAAGCAATGCTTACCCCTAGAATTCTAGTCAAGCAGTTGGTTTCTGAAATATATCCGTTGGTTTATAGGCTGGAACGGCAAACCGGTAAAATAGCTGGCGCTGAGCGCGGTCCGTCCGCGGAACGGCTAGCCTTCGGCACACGAGCAACGCACCCGCTGAGCAGATGCGTGGTTGTGGGAATTATATAGCCCTCCATGAAGGAGGTGTGTCTACCACATGAGTGTTAAAGTGCAAAGGCAGCCTAAAAACAGATAGTCAAATGAAAAGGGGCAAACCTAGAGTCCAGCACCCTGCAAACCCCACACAGGCTCCCCTGTGGATGATTGTAACTGGAAAACAAGTGAAAACAAATAAATGGATGTAAAATGTAAAACATACAATGAGCAATAGCTAAAAACGGACCCTGCAGAATGGCGCCCACTGTTGACTGGGAGCCAGGAAACTCCAAACTGGGGCCAAATGCCTAAAGCACCCAACTCCTACAAGGAAAAGAACAAGAGTAATAGAACTATCAAATTCGTTGGTGCTCAACTGAGCTGCGCGGACGCGCTGTTGTGAGAATTATAGAGCCCTCCATAAGGGGGTGTGTCTGACACACAAGCGCTAAAGCGCGAAGGCAGCCTAAAAACAGGTGGTCAAATTCTTTGGTGCTCACCTGAGCTGAACAGACGAGGAGGAGTCGGACTAAGGGTTAGGAAGATTGCCCGTAAGTAACCAGGGTATAACTTGTCTGCCACTGGTTGTCACAAAATAGGGAAGCTTTTCTGCAGAAGCTTCAGGTGATTAATTCAAGTTACCTCTCTCTTCTAAATCAGGCCCTAGGTTTAAAAAATGTATAGATTATTGTAAACACTACAGCATTCAGCAATAACATTGTAATGCGTGTAGGTTGTTTATGCTCTATAGTACATTTTTAGGACTGCATGTGGCCACCCTAAATTAAGGTTAGTGCAGAATATTTTCCTGCACATTCGTGTATCTGATTCAAATACCATCAGGGCACTTTCATGCTTTCAAAATCAAAATCATAGAGAGCCTATATTTATGTATAGTCTATTTTCTATTTGAAACTAATTTGTGCATAATTGGAAGAGGTGTGGAGCAGCGACTCCGGACCACGGGTTCACGGTTCGATCCCCGGCGGTAGGTCAGCCCAGCACCATGTGACTCTGGGCATTAGCTCGCTTAATCTTCCGGAGGGCCCCCAGCGCCGGGAAACCACTTCGGAGGTAACTGTGCGCTTTACAAATTCAAGGTATTATTATTGCCCATTTTCATTTCTTAGTATAGGAAAACAAGGGTACCCCTATAAGCAAACGTGGGGTTGTAATAGGTTTACAAAAAACAGCGGTTCAGGGTTGGCCTTACAAGGTCCGGAGTTACTGCCCCGGTGGGGCGAAGTGCAATTAATTTCAGAATGAACATTTAATCATGGAGGGAGCAAGGGTGTAGGGAGACATAAATGGTTTATTTTACAATTGGTAACAGTCAGGGATTCATCGGGTGCTCACATAAGTGACAAGATGTATTTTTGTGACAGGGTGAATGTGCTCTGAATAATAAAAAACATCACAAATACAACAGAAAAAGAAACTCCAACTAAATATGTACAAGGAAAAAGGGGTTCCTTGTTGTGCTGTCTGTCCAATGTAGCGTAGGTTGCAAAGGCAGGTAATGCAATAAATTACATTTTTTGAGTTGCAAATCGTAAATGCTTTCAAAACATGCTTACAGTTGTCATATTCAAAGACTTTTGTGATTATTGTGGAATCGCATGCCATGCAGTGGTTACATTTGTGGTGTCCACCTAACGGTGGAAGGTTGAAATATGACTGAATGGAACTGTCTTTTTTAGTGAGTGTACATGCCCTTACTAGATGATCTTTTATGTTGCGACCCCGTTTAAATGAGAAAAGGGGGCTCCTGTGTTGAACTCCAGGGGATCTAGGACAGACCAATGCTTTTTTACTAGTTTAGTCAAATTATTGCTTACTGTGCTATATGTTGTAACACATGTGGAGAAGTGTGGCTCACTGGTTAGAGGAGGCATACCCTGAAGCTGAGGTCAGACCCGAGACCAGGGTTCGATTCCCGATGCGGCAGGGTCCTGAACCCAATTGTCCACGGACTCGATAATTCTCGCTTCGGTGCCTACTCTAAGCACGAGTTCACACTATGCAGCTCTGGGCAACAAGCTTGCTTAATCTCCACAACGGCCCCCTGCGGCGGGATGCCTGGCTTTCACCTTGGGGATGCCCAGCACGGGTGATCTCACAGGGAAAAACCAGGACGGGTTCCCAAGGCAAGCGCCGAGATGCCCAAGGGTAAAATCGAGCGCTATATAAGAACACACATACATGTGATGCGGGAAAAAGGTTTTTTCTCGTGTGTTTCTAACAAATGCTTGCGGTGTGAGTACCAGGCTCTTTTCATTGCGCGTTTGACTAGCCTTCTGGGGTAGCCTCTGGCTGTTTGTTTTTTGCACAGTACCTCTGCTTCCTGAATAAAATCTTCTTTGAATTTGCAGTTGCGCCTGATCCTAAGGAATTATCCATAGGGTAGGCCATCCCTTAGAGCCCTAGGGTGTGCCTATGGTATTCTAGCAGGGTATTTCTCTCAGTTGGCTTTCTGAAGAGGGTAGTGTACAATTCGCCATTGCGGCTTTTGATGGGGACGTCTAGGTAGTCTACCTGGCTGTTATTGTAGTTAAAGGTGAATTTCAAATCAGGTTAGGTATTGTTTAGCCATACACAGAAAGCAGTCAGTTCAATGTCGTTGCCACTCCAGATCATTAGGACATCATCGAAGTACCTGCGCCATACACAGATTTTTTCACTGTATAGATTTGAAGAGTTCAGAATGATATTGGATTCCACGTCGTCTACAAAAAGACTAGCAAAGTTGGGAGCAAACATCGCCCCCATAGACGTGCCCTTGCACTGCCTATACTAGGTATTTTGAAAAAGGAATTTGTTTCTTGTTAAGGCAATTTCTAACAGTGAGATAATAAACTCACTCGTTACCCTGTATGGTGCTGGTCGATTATCAAGATGTCTCCTAATGACCTCTATGCCCTTTCCCTGGGGTATATTGGTATACAGAGACTCTATGTCAAGAGTGACAAGGAGTTATGTGGTTTGGTCGAAAGGTTGTGATTCAATGAGGTTGATTAGGTGAGTGTTATCTTTAACATAGGTTACTGTATCCTGGACTAGGTCTTTTATGAAGAAATCAATATATTTCCCCAGAGGCTCGAGGATAAAACCACAACCAGACAAAATAGGTCTGCCTGGGGGTGCCTCTATGTTTTATGCACCTTAGGGAGGGTGTACAGGACAGGCGTCTGGGGATCCTTGTTATTGAGGAAAAGGAAATTGTTTTTACTGATAAATCCTTTCTCAATACCCTCTTTTGTTATAGAAAGGATATTCGTGCTGATCCTGTTTTGGGGGTTGTTCGAAAGCCGTTCATAGTGTAAGACATTGTTCAGATGTCAAAGTATTTCTGCATCATAGGCCGTTTTATATTGGATAACGATTCCGCCCCCCTTATCACAAGGTTTTATCACATTGTTATCTATTTGTTTTAGTTTATTCAGGCTGTTCTTTTCTTCTAGGCTGGCGTTGTAGGGGGTGAATTCATAATTGTCCTTCATTTTGGTTAGGTCTTTTAGGACAAGGTGCTCAAAAGTAATCACCTCTGGGGGCATGCAGCCACTTGGGGGATTAAATTAGAGGGTGGACGTAGTCCTGTCGTGTCAGTTTTCTGAGTGGAGTCTCTGTTCAGGAGGAAGGCATAGAGTCTCACTTTTCTAAAGAATTGGAAAACCTTTGCCTGTATGTTGAACCAGTTAAGTTTTTCTGTAATTACAAATGACAAGCCTCTGCTCAGTAGAGCGATGTCCGTTGAGGCCAGTTGATGTTGGGAAAGATTAAAGATCGGTATCTGTTCCATCTCTTGTGTGGGTTGATTGTCTAGATTTAGTACTGGTATCCCTCTTGGTAAAATCTGTTCCTTGTCTGACTGGCGGGAAGTTGTATCTGGCCCTGCCTCTGCCCCTCCCTCCCGGGTTCTCTGGCCCCCCCACCATCCCTTTTCACCAACCCTCCAACCCCACCCCGCCTCCGTCTAGTCGCGCCCAAGAATCAGGCCACGCCACAGTCTAATTACGTTGTCCCGTACACAGGGAATAGCGTCTAATCCCCCAGACAGTTGGATGCAAGCAGCCCGCACCGTCAAGTTCCAGTCTCAGTGTAAGAATAATACCTCCTCTACGCCATACCTTCTTAGCTTACGCACACTATGGGCATTTATTATTGCTCTTTAACCAACAATGGCATCCATATAACCTAATCGCCCACCTGACTACTTTTCACCGCTTCCAGAGGCTAATTAAAGCACACCAGGCTTTCAGATACCACTATTGGATAGACTGACTCTCAGCTACCATGTAAGATTAATCTATTGCCTACGCCCCCTTCATTGATACTCCTACTGTAGTTGTAAGCTAAGTTTAGCCGCCTGACCGTCTATCATCACCCCCAGTAAGAGGCTTCCACCGACCTATGCCTAATAGATTACTCTGTTTCTTACCGGAGGGCTTCCTAACTCAATCTTTTTCCTACAGAAACACAGACCCATGAATAAATACATCCAATTGAGCCCCCAATAACACGCTATTTTAAGGAGAAGTAAGTGATGTCTATTTACTTCTCACTGAAGCACCTAGTTCAGTACACCAGGTGCTTAGCAATTTAATTGCAAATCCCGTTTTGGATCTTCCAAAACCATTGGGAATACATATTGACTGTAGTTGCTGTATCTGTAGGGACATATGGTAACCATAATTCCTTTAATTTAGTTTCAGATCGCTCACCCCCTTGTCGACACCCCCCGCAGCAGGAACCCCTTTTTCCTTGTACATATTTAGTTGGAGTTCCTTTTTCTGTTAAATTTGTGATGTTTTTTATTATTCAGAGCACATTCACACTGTCACAAAAACACACCTTGTCACTTATGTGAGCACCTGATGAATCCCTGACTGTTACCAATTGTAAAATAAACCATATATGTCTCCCTACACCCTTGCTCCCTCCATGATTATATGTTCATTCTAAAATTAATTGCACTTCGCTCCACCGGGGCAGTAATAACGGACATTGTAAGGCCAACCCTGAACCGCTGTTTTTTGTAAACATATTTTCACTTCTTGCCTGCTAATAAAAATAAATCACAGAAACTTGATTAAATTAAATATTTTACTGTGTGGTGATTTTTTTTTAAATAGGACTCTATATAACTACGTATTGTGCTTGCGTCCGAGGTGCATAATGTTCAATTCAAGCAGCCAAGAAGATATACAGCTAAATTGTGCCAGTCAAGGTTCAAGTGGAATGGTATTTCAACTGCGACTATATTCTTGTCGGCCACGTCAGCATCCAGGAATACAATTAAGACTTCTGCTAACAGCAATCACAACTCAATGTGATCTTAACGATTACATTACGATGAACTTTGTCTTGGGGCAAACCTGTTTCCATAGACCCACTGGCAAAAAAAAGCTGTACTCTTGAAAACCAGCGTGAGGGCAAAATATAAAAGGCACGTTGGAGCAGGCTAGCATCATCTAAAAAATACAAGCATTTCGCTTGTTTAGTAACTGACAGGTAAAGGATCCTTAACAAGCTGATAAAAACTGCACCTGCCGTGAATGTCATCTAAGACAGCAAAAATGCAGCGCCTGCAGGCTGCCTTCGTACTCGCTTTCCTTTTTTGTCTCGCATCCTGAGCCACATCAGCAAAAATCACCTCTGCTGATCAGCTCCTTCAGGGCAGAGATGCCTTGAAGTAGCAATGTGCAAAACATGTACTAACACCAACATACAGAATACGGGCGACCAAACATGATACTGCGATTATCAGTCCCCCTACATTTATGCAATGTTGACCTGCTTTGCACATTTCGATCTAAAGATGTACATTGCGTTACAGGCAATTGAATTGTGCATAATTTGCCATGGTATGTGTTGGACTCTTTCAACAGATTGGGGGCAATATGGGACTTTCCACATAGTTTCACGTGTTGCATTACAAACCATGGTCTGATTCGGGTTTTGTCTTAACATAATTAACCCAGCGTCAAAAACAAAAGGTCGGGCCTTGGCAAGCAGGTGCGATGATTATTAATTTTGTTTGTATTGCAAGCATAAATCACAAAAATAATAAAAAGAAGAAACGGTATGCTGCTCCCT
Organism: Lissotriton vulgaris; assembly: GCF_964263255.1. Lineage (NCBI taxonomy): Eukaryota > Metazoa > Chordata > Amphibia > Caudata > Salamandridae > Lissotriton > Lissotriton vulgaris. Next base: position 661,958,565 of record NC_141691.1, read on the forward strand.
ATGTGGTGGTCATAGGCTTACAATAAAAAATGTACAACTGAAAAAAATAATCATCACATAATTTTAATAGAGAAGTACGGGTGCTTCCTAGCTCGCAGATGTACTTAGGACAAGTATCAAAAACGATTTTAATTTTGCACTACACAAGAAAATCATGTTTACTGGTATAAAGAAGCTCTACTATTGGCTTTGAATTACTGTAAGGCGAAGAAATAATTCAAACACACGGAGATTACTAAAAAACATACATAGAAAAAAGGACGGAAAGCAAAGGCGATTAAATGGCCCACCAGCACTGATGCTCTTAAGGTGGATAGACATGCGATCTGGTGACGTGCTATCACTCAATGTGTAAGAGAGCCAACAGTTGAAGTGGGGCTACAAGCACCCCTGGCTGCATGCTGGGATGAGCAGAAGCAAAATGCTGAAGAAATCAATAAATTAAGAAAGAGATGAGCCAAAGCCCATTATCTATGGATAGATGTTTGTACGTATAGATGTTTTTTTATTCATGATTTTTTAAAATGTTATTACACAAAAATAACGAGCCAGCAAAAGCAGTGTCCAGGCCAGACCTAAAAAATAACCATTAAAAAAGCAAAATTCAATTTAAGGGATTGATTTTTGAGAAAGGATATATTCTGTCCAGCGTATAATAAAGCAGATACAATAAGACCTTTGCAAATAGAGGGGCAGAAGATCTACACCTCTCAGTTGTTGGTGTGTTATTTACATTCGGATCAGCCCACAATCACCAGAAGTGAAAGACTCAACCATGAAGCATGGCTTGTCCCCACTGCACCAGCACAGCGACATTTCAAAGATGGAGTAAAAAGAATCTACAAAGGGAGGTCTGTCATTTAATTTTCAGATAACCTACCATTGCTACCTGTTTGATTAGTTCACACGGTTTCTGAATCAAGCACCCTATTTTCACAGGCCCACCTCACAGCTATTATGCCGTTCATTGACAGACAAGATCATTTACTATAGGAGCACTTAGCAGCCTGCCACCCACAAGCCACTGCTGCAGAACCACTTATTCAATGTTTACAGCAGGGATGCTACCAGAGCAACCTCCACCAATTCTGCAGCCAGGGCCCTCTCATTGCATTGTAATAGTGCCTAGCGGGGATCGACAAAGGACAGTACACCGATTGCAAGACAAAGATGCTTTAATATGCGGTACTACAAAAATTGAAGGAATGGAGACATATGGCTTAATGCATGATGTCCGACGGAAAAATATACACGTGATTGGGTCTCTCTTTTTGCTACTTGCTTTTCTCAGAGGTATTGTTTTTTCTGCTAAATATCCATTAATAATTGCCTAAAGTACAAAAGAAAGTGCCTGTGCAGTTTATGAACTCTTCACGTAATGTATATGGTGCACTTGTTCTTACTTAGTAGTTGACTGACTGCTAATTCTTGTCAGATTGGGGCATTTACTGCTGAGGGTGCTTTCTTGAAGTCGGATGGAACGTGCTCAGCGTGACTAACCTGTGAAAACATATTTTTAACCAGCAGATTAAGAAAACAGTACTGTAAAATGCACTTGCGGACTTCATCCTCAGAGCGTTTAACCAGGACTGGCTTTGCTATGCTCGCTCGCTTTGCTAAATTGTTAGAGTAAAATTAGTTGAAATGCGTTACAATTCAAGATAACTTTAACAGGATTGAGGATTTAGTACATTTTCCAGATATAATTTGCAACATTTTCACTCGCCAGTAACAGTTAAAGCAAGAATCCACAGGTAATTAATTCAAACCTTCACATGCCCGGCCTCTAGATTCCCAGCAACATACAATACAAGCCTACACATGCCCTACAAGCAACACTCATTTCCAAACGCCCAACAGCCAGTAAATGACTAGACTTTGCACGCTTCTTAATTAGAATAGTCGTTTACCATATGCCCCGCAACAGTCAACACTTTAATGACTTAGATACCTCTTCCAATACATTTGATATCATATGTATGTACTCACTGTTGCAGAGCTCTAACATATCTCATTTAAAAATCTCTGAACTAGCTTGGCCCCAAAATATTAGCCTTCAAATTACGAGTTTGATTCCAAATGATGAGCTTGGAACACAACGCAAAATCATTGAGTTAACCATCTAAGTTTGCAATATTCGGTAAAATAATCAAGTTAGTACTGGAAAATAAAGCAATCTGTCTTATTATTAGAAGGCAGTCCCAATATGAATGTGTAGATTTTCTGCAGAGGTGACATGTCGTGAGAAGCTTCAACGTGCTTCGAAGCACTTAAGTGTAGCACGCAATCGCGTAAATATAACTGCTAACCATATAATTTAGAACGCTTTGGCCGAAAGAGGGAAGAACATGTGTGGTGCATGGTCTTTTTTTTATAGATGTCTGGCTTCTGCAACACAAACAAGTAATTTGGTTCATGTCAACGAAACATTTCCAAACATAATCTTCAAACACAGCGCAATAGTTCCCTGCAGCTCTAGCACGCACTAAGGATATTTTAAAGTCGAGGTATTCCAGCCATCAGCAAACATTATTTGCATCCTGCCAAGTCAAGGAAAGAAAATTTGCAATACACTGTCCTGTTACTAATGGAAATGTGAATTACATGCGAATATGCAGCACAATCTTCCAAATGTATCTTTAAACAGAAGCAAAGTAGGCTATTGTCTCTCTCTTATGTGTCCTGCGTGCCAGAAAAGAATCAGAAGCACATGTAAATGCACCTGAGGCATGCGCCCTGGTGAAGGGAAGTGACTGTCTCAATTAGAGGCTCAACTGAACCCTTTCACCCCGCCTCCTGTGGCCTGCATATTGTGTGAGCTCTGCCACCCACTCAATTGACCACAATAGTCCTCTACCCCTCCACCCCAAATATATGATTTACTCTCCCCCCCCCCCCCCCCCCAGTCACTCCTGCTTGCACATTTCCTGCCCCATTCCTCCAGCACTCTTGACTGCCCCTTCCCCAGGTTTCCTCAGACGTTCGCCATCTGCCACACCCTAGACCGGGAATCACCCACGGCCACCCAATAGCCCCTACACCCACAAGACAATTAAACTTATCCTCTAAACCCAACAATAGTGCTCACTTCTTCCCCAAGCTGCCTGAGATGCACCTGTTCACCTCTCTGTTTTCACAGGTGTGACAGTCGAAGAACAGCAAACCAAAGCCTGCCATTTGAGGATGAGAAGATGCAGCATGGAGCCCTAGAGGAAAGAAAGTATGCAAAAAAAGATGCGCGACTCTTTTAGCAGTGCGTTTTTAGGTCTCGGCTAAAGACGCGCGTAAGCGCGTCTCCGCCGAGATCTTATGTCACCGAGCGTGCTTCCCAGGAGACAGTCCTGGCCGCGCGCATTTCCTGTTGAGGCGATTGCCGCGGGCCGCGCGCTCAGCCACTGTCTCCTGAGAAGCTTCAAACACGCCTGCGCATACACGCATACACACACGCATGCACACAGACACACACATCCCCACCAATACGGGAGCCGCCCGCTCGCCCCCACCCCGCCCCCCAGCCGACAGATGCGCACCTTTTAAAAACTCTCCAGCAACGGGCCCCTTATGCCGTTACTACTCCGGTGATCAACCATTTTTCAGCGCTCGCTATGCCACCCCACTCTTCACATCGCTGATGTTCCTCAATTGCCCACTATCCCGGCACTCTCGCCCCCCCTTCGCATGCCTCCCAGTGCCTCGTCCGCTCTCTCCTTTGCCCACGATACTGCACCCACCCCTCCCCCACCTCGCCTCACACTCTACGCCGCACCTCTTCTGACAATTCCCCCAGCGCCCACGCACGCACATACATAGACACACACCCCCGGACACACACACACACACACACACACACACATACACGCGCGCACAAGCACACACACACGTGCACCAAGGCCCCCCATCGCACACATACATATACACACACAAGCGCACCCCCCCCCCTCTACAAGTAAGGGCACTTACCGCCACTCCGGAGATCTGCAGCATCAACCACTGCTCCTCGGGCCAGACACTCGTGGGTGCGGGCTTCGCGCACAAGGCGGAAGTCCCGCCCCCACCATAGCTTTCGTTTTCAGGAGTGCGCGCGCCGTAGCGAACAATGGTAAGACTTTCATTCTCAGCCAGCCCATCATAGGAGGGTCACGCAGAAGGGGGCGTGCTTTGTGCTTCCTCCACAGCCCCGCAGAGGAAATAAACACGGGGCCAGCCGCGTAGCTAGGTGGGGGGGCGGGCTCATCGTCTCGTCATTTAATGGTACAAGTATCTTATTCAGGACTCGAGGTGGTGATTCCATGGCGCCGCGCGGCTGTGAGTCAGACAGCATGACGCAGGGCTGGGCCCAACTGATACAATTGGACAGTGGCGCAGCGGAGAACGTCACGTCCTGCTGCCATCCTGCTGCCATCTGGCGCAGCGGGAAGTTCAAGCGAAAAAGCCAGCACAGTGTGGGCTCATTGGTTTGCAGGTAGCGCCGCGCTCGGCTTTCTCAGCATTGCTGTCTGCTCGTAGGGGCCCCCATGCTGTGGGGCTTATGATGGGCGCCACAAGTGAATGCGATTTTGCCATACCCTGCTGAGGAAGAGTGCAGTGGAGTGATCGGACATCGTGGAGTCTTCCGTGTGACACCCACTGAACGGTAAGATTGGTGCAGCAGCCAGTGCCAGGCCCGATAGAACTTAAATCAGGGACAGACTGTCAGCCGGAACTAAGGCTACCCACCTCTTAAAATGAAATGATTACCGCGAAGGGGGGGAGGGCGGAGTGGATCATGGTCTGAGCCTGGCATCAGGGAGAGGGGGGCGGGGGGAGTGTATCAAGGCCTGAGCCTGGCATCAGTGCTGCAGAGTCCCCAACCGGCCAGTCAGGCTGCATGCATCCCTGCACTTACATGATTTCTCTCTCGCTCACGTACTCGCAGCAGCTTGCCCCTCCCGCCTCTTGTGCCTTAAGAAGACTCAGTGCTTGACCTTTGTGCCGACAACCACCTTGGTTCACTGTGAGCACAAAATATGCTGGTTCCTCAGGCACAACGGTAAGGCCCCCACTCGGGTTCTTCTGCCACGCCCGGGGGTCTGTTTCGAACTTTTAGCGCTGCAGTCCTTGCCGCTCCTGTGTCCCCACGTAACCCCATGCTTAAACCAACACTAATAACAGGAGCACGCTTTGTACGTTCTAAAAACTGCAATGTTAGTTACACTGTACTTTTAGAGTCCTGGAACGGAGCGAGCCCGCAGTGTCATGTACTAATTCGTTTTAATTGGGCCGCGCCGGTGACTCTGCTCAGTGGTGTGTAGGTCTCTGTGAAAGCTGTGGTGTGTTGTGATCTGTGCAAAGAAGGGGGCGGGGGCAATAATTATTATTTTTGGTATCACTAAATTGATGGGTAGTTTATGAAATACTGCCGCTGGCTGTGTACCTCAGCTGCTTAGTGCTATTTGTTGCCCAGTCAATGTCTGTGCCTGTCTGCAGCAGAGTCCACGAGTCAGCGGTTGACTCTTAATTTTAAATGTGCTTTCAATACCTGCAGCCTGGATGTCCCCTTATGAGCGTGGGAGACACAGTAGGGCAGAGAAGCGCCTCAGAACTCAAGGAGGGCTGGAGGTTCTGGGTGGTAGTGGTGTGTTAGAAGCTGCCCATCTAGCACATTCACACATGTATCATGACCCTACATGTGTGTCAGCAGCCTGGGTGACCCCTTAGAGTTGTGAGAGGCATGGTAGCGCAGAGGGAGCACCTCAGAACTTAGGGAGGACAGGAGGGGACGTGGATCATTGGTGTTAGGTGCTTAGAAGCACAGTGACTCACACATTTACACCTGTAGTACAAGGCTGGGTGTCCGCTATGGAATGTGAGAGACATAGTAGGGCGATTAGAGTGCCCCAGAACTCAGGGAGGCCGTGGCTGGAGATCCTGGGGGTCATGGGCATGAGGTGCGTAAAAGCAGCGCGCCTCGCACATTCACACTGAAGTGCTCTTCCATTTCTGGTGCTTTTTAACAGTTTTAAGATCTTAGAGTTTCTCATTCCTCAGATGGTTGTAATTCCTGATATTTATATGCTTCCCTCGTCCTTATTACTTGATTTTGCTCGCGAGAAGGTGTCACTCATATTTGTTGAAATGTCACTCATAATTGCACTGAAATTATGAAAATGTCACACATAGCAATCTGAAACCTTGGCAGCTATGCACATTGGCACTTGAGGGAGACTAGCATGATGTGCCTGTGACTTGGCCCTCATATTTAACTCAACACTTCCTGTCGCTTGATTCTAGGAAGCACTTACCGAACTGCAGAGTTAAGCAGGCTCATTCAACCCTCTCAACCTTTCTGGTTCCGATTAGGAGTATCTAATCAAGTCCAGATGTTTTCCTTTCAATTCTGAGATTTGCAGATCTGAATTTATAAAGGGGTACAGAGGATTGCAAGTCGCAGAATCCAAAGCAAAAATCCTGGACAAGCTACTCGTATAACTGTGTATCCTTCCTCCTAGTGAGTGCAGAGTAGTGAGTGCAGAGTGCAGAGTAGTGAGTGCAGAGTGCAGAGTAGTGAGTGCAGAGTGCAGAGTAGTGAGTGCATAATAGTGAGTAGTGAGTGCAGAGTAGTGAGTGCAGAGTGCAGAGTAGTGAGTGCAGAGTGCAGAGTAGTGAGTGCATAATAGTGAGTAGTGAGTGCAGAGTAGTGAGTGCAGAGTGCAGAGTAGTGAGTGCAGAGTGCAGAGTAGTGAGTGCAGAGTGCAGAGTAGTGAGTGCAGAGTGCAGAGTAGTGAGTGCAGAGTGCAGAGTAGTGAGTGCATAATAGTGAGTAGTGAGTGCAGAGTAGTGAGTGCAGAGTGCAGAGTAGTGAGTGCAGAGTGCAGAGTAGTGAGTGCAGAGTGCAAAGTAGTGAGTGCTGAGTGCAGAGTAGTGAGTGCTGAGTGCAGAGTAGTGAGTGCATAATAGTGAGTAGTGAGTGCAGAGTAGTGAGTGCAGAGTAGTGAGTGCAGAGTAGTGAGTGCAGAGTAGTGAGTGCAGAGTAGTGAGTGCATAATAGTGAGAAGTGAGTGCAGAGTAGTGAGTGCAGAGGAGTGAGTGCAGAGGAGTGAGTGCAGAGGAGTGAGTGCAGAGGAGTGAGTGCAGAGGAGTGAGTGCAGAGGAGTGAGTGCAGAGGAGTGAGTGCAGAGGAGTGAGTGCAGAGGAGTGAGTGCAGAGGAGTGAGTGCCGAAGAGTGAGTGCTGAAGAGTGAGTGCCGAAGAGTGAGTGCCGAAGAGTGAGTGCCGAAGAGTGAGTGCCGAAGAGTGAGTGCCGAAGAGTGAGTGCAAAGTGAGTGTGCAGAGTAGTGAGTGTAGAGTAGTGAGTGCGCAGAGTAGTGAGTGCAGAGTGAGTGTGCAGAACAGTGAGTGTGCAGAGCATTGTGTGCTGTTGAGTGCAGAGTGCTGTGTATTGGCAATGTTAATGACAATGCCATTTATTTGTGATTTAAAGAAAAAAAAATGTCATGAGCAATGCCAATAGCTCTACCATTAATGATGCCGAGACCATTGCATTGCAAATGCTTGTTATTTTATGGCACCTGCTCGCACTGGTAAAATGTTCCCCTTCTCTCCCATTCCTTGTAGCATGCTGCTCACTTTGGCAGGATGCTGGCCCTGGCTTACTGGAAGTAATTCTTAGCATATTGTGGGCATGTTGATGGTGCCACACTCCCAATGTAAATACTTTTTGATACATTAAAGGTAGTAAAAATAAAGTAACTTGCACACAATTGTACTTGCTTAGGCAACACTGGCATCGTTTACAACAGAGGACAGATCTGATTTTGCCCCTGCTCAGGTTTTAAGCAAAAGGTTGGACAAGGTGAAACCAACTGCATTTTTAAATGCATGCCAATTAGATCGCAGAAGCCCATGCATCTATCATTTAAATTTTGCCTTGTTCAGAAACGTGCCCCAAGTCAATAAAGAAGGAACAGGTACAGTGTCCACTTAATAGAGTCTACGCTTTTTTAGGTCTCGCCTGGTGACGCAGCGCAAAAGCGCTGTCGCCAGCGAGATCTAATGTTGCTGACTTGCCTCAGAAGTGAGACAGAAGATGGACACTCACAGGGCGAATGGAGGTTGTGAACACGCTCATGACCACACACGTCCAGCCACGCGGTGTGCACATCTCCTATCCCCCTTCCGTCGTCGCAATCCTCATGCAATTTCACTTTGTTTTTTATGCACACGCGCGCTCAGTTTAACATAATTACCAGTTTACACGGTGCCCTCTGGCCCCCACGGAGCTTTTAAATAAACTCTACCCATCGTTGGAGCGGCCCGCAACTGCTGGTCCGCTCAGGAAATAAACCTGGACACTGTGCTTTCATCGGCACAACCACTGGTTAGACGGAGAATCCCCCACTCACCCGGTCTGCGGGGGGAACTCCTCCTCTGGTGCCATCCTCCTGAACGGCGGCTGACTGTGGCGCGCTTCCGGAGCACTCCAGCTCCTCTGTAATTCTGACCGCACGATGCAGGGCTCTCTCCTCAGTCATGGGAGCCCCGCACTGCTGTCTGCCGCTCTTCACCTAGGCCCCCTACTGGGACTTGGGACTTGAGCTCCCGCACTTACTCTCTGGCGCCAGAGCTCCCTCTTCACCATGGGAGCCACGGAAGGGGACAAGGGACAGGCGCTGCCTGCACCGGCCATTTCTCTCCTCGCTGGCACTCTACTTCTTCGCCCGGTCCCCCTTCCTGGGACCGGGACTCCACATGGAGCCTGTAAGGCTCCGGGCAGCTTCTCCGGCAGGTGGGACTTCCTCTCCCTGCCCCGCCGGACAACTCTGACGCCCCGCCCACAGTCACGCGTCTGATGCCTGGCTTCCGGTTCAAACCGGGCTGCAGTGGTGACTTCTTCTCGGTGGAAATGAGGGGTAGGCTTCCTCAGGATTTAAACATATAAAGCAGGGTAGGATCCCGCTAGTTTTTTGTTGCCTTGGGCGCTTTGGCTGCCCCCTCCCTGGTTTGCACAAGCCACGCAGGACTTATTCAGGTACGGCGAAGTCGGCAGGCGCCGCCACTGGGCGCGAGCCACAGGCCACGCCGATGAGCACGCTCACGGCGTGCCAACAATGCGCGTATGTCACTCTTTCACTTTCCCTTGTTCTTACTAGTGATTACTTCTGCTGTTCCGTTTTGTGTCAATAGCCCTACAGAGGGTTATGGTATATTAGACTTTATTTTAGTTTCCCCCTGACTTGCCTAGCATCGTACATATTTTTTCCATGGCCATTTGAGTCTCCTGACAGTGCACGTTTTTTCACGGTTAAATGAGAGGTTATTCAAACATGGCCCTGTAAGACTGCAATGTTAATCCTCTAATTCATGGACCGCAGAGACCGCACAGAGCATTCCCTGATTTGGACATGCAAGTACTGAACTTCGCTCACATGGGACGTGTTAATATCGCTGTTAACCAGTTTATTCCCGTTCCGACTAACATCACTGTTCTTTTTCACAGTAGAGGTGCGTTTCTCCCCTTGTGTGTTGCTGAATGTATCACAAACCACTTCGCACCAATCAGTTTTGATCTTGAACACCCTTTATTAATATCCTTTGCTCCCTGTTGTTCTTAGATGCTTCCTTATTCTCCCAGAAACACAATGTCAGGGGTACTGAGATACTGAGAAATGTAACTTTCTTCATTATAACAACCGCCAGGCAAAGAATATTACAAAGTCCTAAATTCTACAGTTTAAATCCAGCATCAGCAGTGCAAGTATTTAGGATGTTTTATTAAATGCTTACACATAGTATACACACGTTCAACTACTGAAATACCGACACACACAAACAAAAAAATACAAAGAGGCACGCACACACACAAACAGGCACAAAGACAACCACATAGATAGCCATTTTTAAGTACTCAAATGACAGAGTCAGACACGCAAGCAGACAAGTGGGCAGATGAGTCCGGCCACTCAAAGACATACAGGTACACAAAGTCACAGAGGTCAGAAACACGCAGACACAGACACCCCAGGCAGATGCACACAGGCGAAGATTGCAAGACATCTACACATCTGCACCAATAGGAGACCATGCACGCAAACACAGGTCATGCAGCGCCAATAAAGTTATGCGACGTTTTCCGCACAAATATGGATGCGCTGCATTTGCAGCATAATTCATCACCTGCAGCATAATCTTCAGATTTTAACAAAGAACAAATTAGTTTTTATTTCACACAGTTCAAAAGTTACTAAAACAGCAGCGACACGTGTTGGCGGGTAGTTGAAGGCCCCTTGCAGAGGTTGACTTCTCTCCTTTCTGTTGCTTGTTGCTGTGCTTGGGTGTTAAAACGAGGTGCAGTGTATTATTCCCAGACAGTCTTAACAAGTGAAACAAGCATTTGCAATGCAATAGGTCTCTTATTTACGCGAGTTTAAGCTATTGGCATTGTAAATTACAAAGCCTTTTATTTATGTTTTAAAAACCAGAACAAAAATAAACGGCATTATCATTTACAATGCTAATAGCTCAAACTCGCGTAATTGCAAGACCTATTGCATTGCAAATGCTTGTTAGTAACATTGATACTGGTGGCCCATGAAAAATATTTGCAAAACTATAAAGAAAATAGCTAAAGACAGTTCATCAAGCAATCTAAAGTAGAGCGACCAACAGAACTGTGGTACCTTCGACATAATGCAAAGAAAGCAAAAGGCCATTGAAGGAGAAAGGCATACTTCTGAAGCAAGATCAGTGTCCGCTACCTGATACATGCAAGTTTTTAGAATTCCGCAAAATAATTTTGTAACCTAGCAAAAACAATGACCAAAGCTCCGAAATGATGGTTGGTTGTTTGGATGCAAAGTTCTATCACCATGCCACAGTTTGACCCAGCAGATTCTAGAAACCACATATGCATATCAATATCATTTTTCACTGCTCTGCAGATGGACATCCTGAAAGTATCTGCTCGCTGTGCCATAGGGGAAGTCACTGGCAAAGGCCAGAACTTAATTTGTGTCACACAGAAGCTGTGGGTGTGAAGATGGCAGCTGGAGATACCGCCTTTTTCACATCTAGGTTTCAAAAGATTCCCTGACTACATGTAATTAGAAAACTAAGGAGATGATCTGAAATGCAGGTGGGGAGTGCCATTCAATGATGAAGGCTTTGGTGAACACCTCCTTTGATTGCGAGGTTTGCGGCACAGTGCAAAGTCCAAGAAGCGTCTGCTTATACTATATTTTTCACCATGTGGGGCGTGAGTTCAGTGACAAAGAATGGGACAGGATACCGAAATCCCCCAAACGAGTATCCCGTAATCCAAAATTTAAGTTTATACAAATAATGATTCTGCATAGAGCATACCTCACTCCACGTCCGTTACATGTCATGTACCCAGTTACTGCTGATATATGCCCACGAGGCCAGGAACCGAATGCTGGACTGCTGCATATGTTATGGACCTGTCCCAGACTCGGTCCTTATTGGGAAATGATCCATACGACACTAGGTGCGATCGTCCCTGCATGTCCGTATGATTCTCCAGAGTATTGTGTATTGGGCTTAGGCCCCAGTAATAAAAGGAAGAATCTCTCTACACGATTTGTTGATTTGGCCCTCCTATTAGCTAAAAGAACAATAACGACAGGCTGGAAATCCGCCAGGCCCCCTAATCCTATGGATTGGCACGGAGAGGTAGTACGTTGGGGGAAAGCGGAGGGGGCTGAATTACGGAGGGAGGAATATAGGGGACTGCGTAAGACACCCATATCAACGGAGTGGCAGACACTATTACTTGACTTCGAAGCCCATGATATTACTGTGTAGTCGATGAAACACTCAGACGGAATCAGGAGGACGGTGTTACAGGGCGACACATACATAACCCCCCTAGATTAGAAGCATGAAGATAGGTGCAGTAGAATCTGGAGGCTTCCGTAGACAGAGAAGGAGGCGGAAAAAAAACAAGGATGTTTATGTAATAACTAGCTATGACTAGGGCATGTACAGAACAAATAGGTACACTAGAACTGAGTGCAAGAAAAGTTGTGGGTGGGGGGGTTGGGGTTAGTAAAATGGTTCATGTTCTATCTTATGTATTTGGAAAACTGCATTCTTTATTACTCTTTCTTTTTCCTTTATCCTTCATATATTACGCACAACAGGAAAAGCATTCTCCTTGCAATTCAAATTGATGTAACAATGTGCATGATGATGCAGAGCAATAAAGAAATAAAAAAAAAACTATATTTTTCAACATAACATCTGTCACTTTTTCAAATTTTTATGGCGGAAAGTAAAAAATTGACAGCTGCCATATTTCTACCTCCCTTTATTATTTGACACATTTCAGGAGGAAAAGAGACAAATGATGCATTGTTACTTTATAATAATGCCAGGTGTAACTTTTCAGCTGTTAAACCCGGAAAGTGATAGAAGTTACATTGAAAATAATAATGACCGGATGGTTCTCCGATTTTCTGTTGAGAACAATACAATAACGATACAACATTGTAGGGGATAAATTATCATATGGCAATTTCAAACGTTTCAATATGGAGGGGCCAGCCAGATACCAGGGGAGTGGGAGCGCCGACCCTAAGCAACAAGGGTGGGCGGCAGGTTGATGGTTTGGATTGCATGCCAAATTCTGACTGAAGATTTAGGAATATGAAGGTGCTTTCTCTCAGGTTCGATGGCAGTGCTTTTAGAGTTGCAGATGAGAAAGCTAAAGAAACTGTTGAGGGCTGATTTTCAGTCAAATTAGCAGGTTTGATGAGAATCAGAGATCCTTATTATTTACTCCGCAGGTGAGACAAAATATCCCCTGCAGCCCTCTAGCTAGATTCGGGCTTTTATTTAAGAATTCACTATTATACATAAGCAGGTGCGCAGAAATGCACTAGAGACTTTGCCTCAATGATCATATACTTAAGTTTTCCAAAAAACTGAACAGTTTTAAATTATTTATCGCACATGTCACCACCTATTCCTAAGTAGCTTCCTGTAGGTGAATTAACAGAGACACTAAGTATAGCCCTACCGCCCAGAGGAGAATTCACACTAGTAACAGAGCAGTGTTCTGTGTGAGGCAGAATGTAAATAATGTATATATAGGTGGCTGTGATGACTACATAAACAAACTGTAACTATCCTTGTTGCACTACAGAGCTGCATGAGAGTATTGTACACACCAAATGGTCAGTGAATATGGAAAGCTATAAACGTGTGATATCAACACTAAATGCACCCCATGTTCATACTGGACTCGGAGGTACAAAATGCACTTTCAAAGAACAATATTTTGTATTACTTTTTAACAGCTTTTTGGGGTGGGGAGGTGTACAGCACAAACCACTTCAGAATAGCTAGCTTGCTTGTTATGTAATCATGCATAGTGGACTAACTCATCAATGTGTTGAGCCAATGCCATCGTGTGTACACAACATTCCAGTGAAATATGGAAACACAAATAAATAGAAGGGTGGCCCTCAGTTGGCCTGGGTGAGCTTGCCTGATTAATCTTCTAATGTTAGCCTAATTTCAGAGGCCACAATGTGAATCCAGGTGGAAACATGGAGGCACTGCAGCTGCAAATTACCACAGATCCTTTTCACTTTAGGGGGTTTTAGGCCAGATGGAAATGTCTGCCCTGCCCACGAGCCCCAGAGAGGTTTGGCCTGATGCGAACAGAACCATACAAGCATCTCCCCATTTCTCCTACTCCAGGTTCTGGCTGCAGGGCCCAGTGAAAGTCATAGAAATATTAGAGAGGGGAGTTGGTTGTAGGGAGATTTATTTGATGAGGACAATGTTGATATAGCTCAAGGAGAACTAATTAGAACAGACACTAAACATGTGGAGACTGACTTTACCTGTTGCTGGACATGTAGATTCTCACTGAAATAAATACAAAAACAATGTGGCAATGCTTAAATGAATCTCTGCCACTGGTAATTACCTTGCGCAGATTTACATTCCAATGTCGCTTTGATGGCTTTGCCACTACAGACAAGGATTAATAATATGGCAATCAGCCTTGGTCTGCACAAAAGGGAAAACTGTCCAGTTCGAAAATCCTAGGCCATTTTCCCTCTGAATTGTAAAGCAAGCAAAGCCATCAGGAGTTTGGTATTACTCCTTACTGGACATTGGGCCATTGTCAGCATAGACCTTGGGGGGAGGGGGGCATCCTTGTAAACTCATTTAATTACTATCACTCTTGACCAATGTATTGACTCAAAGCGCTTAGTAAACAAAGTTTTACAATTGGTTTCTAAAAATGCCTTTGCTTAAGAACTCCAAGCTTTATGCACATTGTGTTTCTTTTTTAAACTTCTATCATGTTGTCTTACATGTTAATATATGAAAGACATTCAAAACACCCTATTTGGTACTATTTTCTGAAAAATTAAACAAGGGACAAACTACCCTTTTTGGCGCTATTTGTATCCTCATATTTAGTCAATGACACTAACACAATGTGTGTCACAATTCTTTTTCTGGAACAGTTTTGCCCAAAGGATTGCTTGAGGGGAACAGCGTTCTTAAGTAGTCTTGAATGTTTTTTTTCCCCCAATGTTATGTACATATTGAGCTTAAAATTCACCACTGGCCTTGTTTGCCCTACACCTTGCTCAGGGGGAGAACCCCTAACTCATCCCGTTGATGAAGTGAAAGTTAAATTCTTTCATGATTTACCAACGTTTTAGCTCAACGTGCTTAGGAATGCACCAACAATGTACCTAATTTTCTTTGCGAGAGGCTCAAATATCTTTAAAATAGTTGCTAGTATTAAAAACCTAACGCGGTGCCAAGACTCGAGTAATAACAAACAAAAAATTATTTGACGGAACACTTCTGTCACTTGGGATGTATTTCCAAGGTGGTATAGGATTGATGACTATCAAAAATGCATGGAGTAGCTTCCCATCTACTGGCTGCATGGTATGCTAGAAACAAAGCAGAATAGAAATTATAGGTGGGGTATCCTAAATGAGTTTTACATTTGAGATTTACAATATACAACGTTTATAGTCTATTTATGCTGTGAATCGTGGGTCAGTGTTTTTACAGTTCTCAATTTTTTCTATAAGACAATGCGAGTTTTAACTGTCATTTTAAAAGACATTTTAGATGGCTAATTATGTTACAATGAAAGTAGGCATTTTATTTATGTATTTGATATCATAGATATGCATAACTGAAAAATGTTTTAATTTTACTTGTAGGCTGTTATTCGGTAACCTAAAACGAAGTTTTTGCTTGCTTACATACTCACTTTTCTCACTAAAACATACTCTCTAAAATAATTTTCCTGGGGCGTTAGTTTTGGCCAATGTTTATGTGGTCCTTAGTTAATCAAGAAACCATCATTGTGTCACTGATCGCCTCCCCGAAAGAGTTTATGAATATATATGTTCTTGTCACAGTTGTGTCATTTCTCTACCTCTGGAGTGTGATTTGTGAGCTGAAACACGTCAGAAGAGTAGTTCTATAAATGTTAAGATAGGAGAAAATAACAGTGATACAATTAATAGAAAGGACCAGACACAAATAACTATTTTACTTTAATGAAATGACAACTGGAGGAAAGAAGCCACTGTGGTCAAGGTGGAGCTGCACATTAAGAGAAACGAGGAATACAAGAATAAGGTAAAAAGAAAATAACTGAGAGCTTTATTGTTTAACAGAAAAAGGAGGAGATAACAAGTTACTGTCTTTTACTCTTGTTTCTACATCATATATATTGTCATGGAAATTCTAAACACTGATTGTTTTCACCCAAATGCCTGATCCAGTTACATTTGTGAACATATTTTTCTAAAAATCCCTAAAAAGGAAAATTGAAAGGAAATGGGGAGGTTGGCAGCCAGCACAATCTCACACAACACTAAAACTGGTGTCTCATTTGAAGGCAGTCAGGATGAAACTAGAATATAGTTCAGTGGCAGTTGAAAGGCATTCATTCATTCCTGGGGCCTTTCATACAGAATGTCATTAACATCTCCCTCATCAAAGGACAAGTCCCAGCAGATTGGAAAAGGGCGGTGGTAAACCCAATACGTAAGAAAGCGGCATCCCCATGGACCGACCTTTCCAACCTGCGTCCCATTTCACTACTGCCATACATCAGCAAGATAGCTGAGTAGCATGTGAACACCTATCTGTCACAACATCTCGAAGCGACGGAGGGCCTGGACTATTCACAATCCGGTTTCAGGCCGAACCACAGCACCGAATCAGCCCTTCAAACAGTGACCAATAACATCAGAATGGCACTGGATGAAGGCAGCTCTATGATTCTGGTGCTGTTGGACCTCTCCGCCGCTTTTGATACGGTGTCTCACAAAGTGCTTCTTGAGCGATTAAAGGACGTAGGACTGGAAGGTGTGGCTCTGGCATGGATGGAAAGCTTTCTGTCAGGCCGTTCTCAAGAGGTTAGGCTGGGCTCCCACAAATCTATCTATAGGGAGCTCAATAAGGGAGTGCCACAGGGTTCTTGCTTAAGCCTGACACTTTTCAACGTGTATGTGGCTCCCCTGGCCAACCTAGCAAGATCATTTGGGTTTACTCCGGTGTCGTACGCCGATGACACCCAACTCCTCTTTCCCTTTAAAGACCGGACACCTGCAAAAAAAAGATCTTTTGCAGAGGGAATGAGAGCAATATCTGCATGGATGTCATCAAACTGTCTCCAATGCAACATAGGGAAAACGGAGGTCATGTTGTTTGGACAAGCAGCAGCACACTGGACACCTGAATGGTGGCCCTTGGAATTAGGTCCTGTTCCTAGCCCTAAAAACACGGTGAAAAATCTTGGAGTGCTATTAGATCAGACACTCACTTTCAAGGACCACGTAAATCAGGTGGCTAGTACCTGTTTTCGAGCCATTGGAATGCTAAGAAGAGTGTTTCCCTATCTGCCAGACTGCCACAGGAAAACACTTATGCAGGCATTAGTCATCAGCAGAGTGGATTACTGTAACGGCCTTCTATTAGGAGCAAATGAAGGGCAGTTTAAAAAGTTACAGGTGATCCAAAACACGGCAGCAAGGGTAGTCCTTAATGCTCCCCCCAGGACTCCCTCCCTCCCGCTGCTGATTAGGCTCCACTGGTAACCAGTGAGGAAGCGAGTGCAGTTTAAGACCCTGTGCACTATTCACAAAAGTGTGATAGGCGAAGGTCCAAAATATCTAGCCAAAATCTTCCAGCCATATGCCCCTGGACGAACCCTGCGCTCAGGCAACCAGCAGCTTCTGCAGGTGCCTAGAATAAAAAAGTCCAGACAAGGAGGGCGAGCACTAGCCCATCTAGGACCAAAGCTTTGGAATTCCTTACCTCTCGAGATGAGATCACTCACCAGTCATCTTACCTTCCGAAAGGTCTTAAAAACACACCTATTCCCCAGTAACTGATCCCCCTTTGTTAATATGTACCATTTTATCTAACAATAATCATCTGAGGATATTCTTACTGGCAAAGCGCGGAGATACCCCTTCGGGGGTCTATTCAGGCGCTATAGAAGAATATAAAATAAAATAAATAAACAATCAAGTAAGAGTTCGGACAGTTGTGATTTATCAAGTCATGATTGATCTCCAAGTGGAGGCTCAACAAATATTGCCTATGGGCACAATCCTCAATCCTGAAAATAACTAGAGCAGTCCCCCAGGAAAAGGCTTTCTGACAATGTGGTACCAAGATGGAACATGTTATAGAGGAATGTGAATTATGAAAGGAAAGTTGGAAGAGTGATGGGTTGATTTTGACTTTAAATTTACATTAGCAAATCCAACAATATTTGCACTTACTTAAAACGTTTGTGAATGAGGACATGCCTTCAAAGTGCGCTTTAATGCAATGGCAGGGTGGCAGCACAGATGCCACCCAAGACTTCCTGAATTCAATAGCATGAACACTGTTTTACAAGTAAAATTACGGAACATTAAACATTTTCTTAGAAAACACTAACTTACCGGTTTTCTAGCTCAGAGATATCGGTCTGTAACTTCAGGTGCCATTTCTCAGCTTGGAAAAAGAGCTGACGTAGCAGAAGGACGTTGGTATGTGTGGTATTAATGAGTTCTGTTTCCACTTCACCATGCACCACAACTTGTAAACCATTCAACATCTCAGTTACTTCGTCAACGGTGAAAGTCTCGTCCACAAGCCTGAGGAGAAGAGACAGGGTGCAATAAAATCGTACTTTAGAACACCTTTGCATAAAGGAAATGGGACTGAGGAAAATAACACTCTGGCTTGAATTAGCAAACATCATTGAGTTTAGGATTAAAACTTTATCCAAAATATCACTTATGTTCACTGAGATTCACTAGAAGTACTCAGTGTTACAGATTATATGGTATTCATAAACAAACTGGCAGTGAGGATTTACATTTCGCCTATGTTAAGCCTTTATGGACATCCCGATGCTTGCCTCCTAAAGCAGCTTGTGGTTGGCGAGGGGACGCCTTGTAATGGATATTAGTCCCACACCTGTCTACAGGGGAGGGGACAAAGACTTGGACGGCCAGCATTAAAGGAACTACTCCCTAAAAAGGTGAGTCTTTATGAAATCCCCTAGCCTCATCCATCATCAATAGCTCTGCTTAGAGTGCATTCTGGAGGCCATCCGTAGACAGCTAGGAACCGATTAAAAACGCTTGCATCTTTGTGTCTCTTGGAGGACATAGGATCACGGACTACAAAGACCCAAAGTAGGGCATCAGCTGACAGAAGTGAAGTCTAGGATACAGTGGTCCAAATACTGTTGGAAGTCAGAATAAGAACCTTATATGGAACTCCCACCTTAACCAGCAGTCAGGGCAAATGTACCATGTCTGAAACAAGCTTACAATGCTATAGATAACAAATTACAAAAATAAAGGGCATTTAAGGCCTGTTAAAATGTGCCATATAAGATACACTGCTTAATAAAAACAGTCTTATGCTTACAGTGACAGGTTCTACTACGATGCAGTAAAACAAACAAGAGAAAATGGCAGGTCCCTTTTCGGTGTGTGCATTCACTTGCTCCAGCCTTCAGTTTTATCACTCTAAAGCTGCTGCGAGCCATCACTGATGGCAGCACTAGCCTCTGTGAAGCAGTGATGTGCTGCGATTAAGGCACATAACCCCACAACAGTGCCCTCTTTACCCTAGGGTACAAGAAAGGAACTTGGAGCAGCTGTGAGAGTGCATCATCAATGTACTTCTACAAGTATTTGTAATGAATTCAGCTTTTGTGCAATTTTCACCAATATTTACTTACGTAGGCACACTCAAATTGTTTTGAATTGTGATGGTAAACAATGTATTATGGACACTTTTTAGCATCTACATTTTTATACATTTTGTTGTTGGAACTACAGCAACATTCACCATCACACAGTACTAACTCTGGTGAGAGGGGATTAGTACTGAGTAATTCTAAGGTCTACAACACTGAACATTCACGGCTGATCATAGCTTTGGATTAAACTATGACTGAAATAGCCTTCATGAATAACTATTCAGTAGACAAATTTAATGCTGAATTCTTCGATGCTGCCTGGAACGGTGCAGTGCAAAGTTTAAAACCCGTAATGCTTCAAAAATTAACAAGGACCCTGTCCCATTCTCACTCCACCATTAATGATATTTACTATGCCTCCATAGGATGACCCAGAAGAGGTAAGAGACTTCACAGTGCAAACTTTATTTTACAATTCTGATAGCCTATGTTGTCCTGCAGATACGTTTTCATTCCTTCACTCTTTCTAATTCCAGCTGCCATATCCATAACAACCCCGCTCACCCGCTCCTTCCTTCCCACTCAGTGGTCATGACCATGTATCTTTCTAAATCTGCTTGCTTACTGTAGCCTTCATGCATGCCCACCATGTCCTCGTCACAATGCCCTTTCCTCATCTCAAATAGGCACCCCTTTAAAGTTTTCTTCTCAATTCACCAGCTTACAGACCCTCCCTTTCTCTCCTGCCCAAAAAGAGGTTGATCTTCACACTCCTTTCCCATCAGCTCACCTGTTTTGCCCTTTCTACTGCCCCAAACTATCATCACAGCCATGCCAGCACTTACCTAAATTAGAATTCCCTGATGCACCTCATTTCTCAGTCCCTAGGCCCACTCCAAAACGAAGCACATTTGTTTTCTTCTTTGGGGTGTTTAAAAAATACATTGAGGGGGGCGTGGCTACCGGCCGTGGAAAATGGCCGCCTAGTCCAAGAGCTCCGGAGTAACAGCAGCCCTTCAAGAACAATCCGCACATTTATCCGCTAAATTGGGGCTTCCTGAGGGGCTACTCCGCCGTCGGAACTCGAGCGGCACACATCGCTGCCTCCGTGCTGCTAATCCGAAGCCCGCTTCAGCAGTTACCCGTGCCGGACTGTGCAGGGCCTGGTGGGGCCTGAGCGACCGGGGACTAAATTAGTTCCAGAGGCTGGCGGCGGCCTAACGGGCATCGCTACACGCTGCGCGGCGTTCCTGCAGCCTGCTCCTTTCTTTGGTGGCCCCCCTGGCTGGCGGGACATTGCCGCGAGTGGAGGGGGAGCCCCACCCCCCTCCCCACCCCCCTCGACAACGTTACTATACTCGGAGCAGCAGCCTGCCTGGGGCCGACTCTGAGATACGGGGAGGCCGGGCCTGGATATGCAGCTGTGCTGGGCCTAAATTCCACTGCCTTCAATCATACGACCGATGGTGGCGGACCAGCTCATCGCCAAGGCACCCCCTTTGATGTTATGGACCGCGTTGCTGCCTGATACCGGGGATGTGCCTGTTCTCTAGTTGACCACCTGGACTTGAGGTGTTCCTGCTGTGTACTGCTGAGCACGAATTACCATGAGGTACATCCGGAGTGCTTTTTCGAGATTTAGAGGTGCACTTCCCCACTAATGCGGCTCTGACCGGAACTGCTCTGTTCCCCAAAAACTTGAGACTGTATGCAGACCTAAGGGGTGCCCACCAACGCAACCCATAAAATTCCTGACTTTGTAGGAGGCGCATCCCCGGCCTCACCCTACGCCTCTGGACCATCACCTCACCCTGCCACGAACCCTCTAGCCTCCACCCAAACTACAATATCTGGGGACTTAGCCGCTGAAAGCGAAGCAGCTTTGAGAGCGTGAGATCGACTTAACTAATAGCTCCACTTTTCACAGCTGGTGCACACCCTACAATCCACGGTGTAATGGCGGGGAGAGGGCCCAGAAATCAGACTGTACAAGCGAAATTGGACAAATACGCATACGATAAAGGACAGCACACGATGCCACCTCATGGCAAAGCGCAGGAGGGCGAAGGAGGGAAGAAGGTAACTGTGGAAGACATCATGAAGGTACTTGCAAATGTCAGAGGACGGTCGGAACGATCTCGACGGACCTGTCCCTGTTGCAGGCGGACCTCCACAAAATGGCGGACAGGGTGAAAGACGTGGAAATAGTGGCAAAATCTTTGGTCCAGGACACTTCGGACCTCCAGGTCTCGGTGGCCCGCCTGGAAAAGGATAACAAACTGCTCACAGACAAACTGGATGACCAGGAAGGGCGCGCAAGACGGAACAACGTCAGAATTATAGGCATTCCGGAGACGGAGGGGAACCAGGCAATGGACCTATATGTTGAAGACCTTGGCCGAGGCACGAGACAGGGGTGCCCACTGTCTCCGTTGCTATTCGCGCTGATTCTGGAACCGCTTGCGATCTGGATCAGATGGGAACCCTCCATCAAGGGGCTCCGGTGGACTGACATATGGGAGGATCGTATATCCCTATATGCAGACGATATCCTTCTATATCTCACCTCCCCGAGAAAATCTATTCTTGAATTACTGAATGTGTGTGAAAAGTTCGGTAAAGTATCAGGTTACAAGATTAACTGGACTAAATCCATCTTGTTTATCCTTTCTGGCCCGCAGCCGATTCTGCCATTGACCTGCCCACTAAGGGCTACTACAGCTGCATTCAAATACCTAGGTATCTTCATAACGTCTGACCCCGATGAATTTTACAGTCTAAATCTCAGCCCCCATTTGGAACGTTTCAAACGTGACATAAAGGTGTGGCAGAATCTCCCTCTCACGCTTCTAGGAAAGGAAGCACTGTATAAAATGATGGCTCTCCCCCGCTTTCTTTATGTTCTCGAAAATACCCCCTCCTTGGTCCCTGCACGGTATTTCAAAACTATAGCATCAACAGTATCCCACTTGGTGTGGGGAAGAGGGCCGCCCCAAATCGCACAAGATAAATTGACTAGAAGTTGGTACGATGGTGGAATTGCACTTCCGAATATAGAACTCTATTACAGGGTGGCACATCTGAAGCAGATTAATTTTTGGTTACATGCCTCGCAAACTGAACCGACATACTTCGCTGACAGACACTCTTTGGAAGGCAGGGGACTGCTGGGTAATCTATACAGCCCCCGTCCACCCTCAGACTTGATAGGCCCAACGCTACACTCCATGCAGCTCTGGTACCGGGCCAACAGGCGACTCAAATGCTTGAGGACCATCACCCAAATGACACTAATATGGGACTCAAGAAGGTTGGGCCTCCTCCGAAATAGTAAGGGGTTTCAGGCCTGGGATAACATTGGTATTTCGGTGGTGGGAGACTTATGGAAGAAGGATAGGGTGGCAGACTTTACCCATCTGCAAACACACTACAAAATGTCACAGAGGGAGAGATTTAGATACCTACAAGTTAAACATGCGTTACAATTGGCTATACCAGATGGCACCATCCTGGAGGAATCCACTCCTTTCGAGGATAGGCTCTTGACCGAACACATGCAGGACAGGGCCACTTCCCTCACATACAGGAAGCTCGTTAATAACCTCCCGGACGTTACCACCACATTGAAACAAAACTGGTCTGAGGAGGTGGGCCCACTTGACGACTCTGAATGGCAGCAGGCCCTCGCCTCTCCCCGTGAAGCGGCGATCCCCTCTAGATTAAAACTGGTCCAACTCAAAATATTACACCACACGTGCTACACCAGACCTCTCCTACACAAGATAGGAAGAGCTATGCATAAGTTCTGCCTACGTGGTTGCGGGGAAGAGGGGACATTTTTCCACACCATTTGGGACTGTCGGTCTATATCAACGTACTGTACGGCAGTGATGCGTACGATTTCTCAAACAACAGGCATCTCTGTGCTGCCGGAGCCTCGGCGATGCTTACTAAATGTTTGGGAACCAAATTACTTAAACCACCGACAGCAGGACTGGGTGATGTTGGGCATGCTGATGGCAAAACGTAATATCGCCAGGCTGTAGGGCTCTGCAGTGTCACTGACACTACATCATTGGTGTAAAGATATGGATGGGGCAATGGTAGCGGAGAAGGCTGTATATATCCATCGTGGCTGCCCAAGCAAATGGGGTAAGATATGGAGTGAGTGGAACACGTGCAGGGGGAACATCTGCCAACCACCGAGCACTGCTGGGGACGATGAGGGACTAGACTAAAGGTATTTACTTGGATGTATAGTTGGTAAAGTGCTGTGTTCACAATGTCATGTTTAATACCTGTGACTTCAAATTGAATGTAATTGTGAAAGACCTGCCATAATGTTTCTATATACAAGTAATAATCCTTTACAGACTTGTCCTAATTGCTGTGTTGTTTTAAAAATAAAAAAACACATTTAAAAAAAAAAATACATTGAGGGGGGCGTGGCCAAGACTTGATGTAGGACGTGTGCTGCATTGGCTCCATCCTTCTGGGGCCGGCCACAAGCATTTAGTGACCATGGCCACTCGAGGGGTTCAATTGAAACCCCCCACCCCCAGGTGCCTCTCTAACCTCACCAGAGGCCCCGCTGGAACGATCGACTCGCGGAGGAGCGGAGGGCCTAGCGAGACGGTCCCGCCGCTATCTTGCCTGTGAGCGTTGTGGAGGCCTTCGGTCCGGGGGAGTCCCCGGCCCAACAGAGGGGCTAATTGCAGGGCGCGGTTGTTTGCCGGAGCCCTGCTCAGGCCCGACACCCCGTGCCTCGCTGTGTCCTTCCCACAGGTCTTCCACTGCAGAGGCCTGACACCCCGTGCCTCGCTGTGTGCTTCCCACAGGTCTTCCACTGCAGAGAGCGCGGCTGGTAAAGGCCCTCAATCCGAGCTGCATGTTTCCTGGATCCCGAGAGTAGGCACGTCGCAGAGGAGCAGCGCCGACGACCCGGAGGTGAGGTGGAAGGTGGGGCGGCGTGGCAGCGCGAGCCCAGTAGAACTGCATTGGCGTGGGATCGAGACTGAAGGTGCAGGCACTGCTGGAAGAGTGCGATAGCCACTGCGTCCCGCCGGGCTCCAGCGCACCCTCACGGCCTGGGGCCTTTTTGGAAAGCCATCGCTGGGTTCCCCTTGCTGCCTCTCCCGCTGGCCTGCTGTAACTTGGTGATGGGGCGCCCTGGCATCTATATGTGTGGCGCTTCACCGCTGCTGGGGCCCTAATAGGATTCTCCACATCTGCATGAGCCTGGAGGTATGAAGTGACTTGGGTCTTCGTCC
Source organism: Lissotriton vulgaris (assembly GCF_964263255.1). Classification (NCBI taxonomy): domain Eukaryota; kingdom Metazoa; phylum Chordata; class Amphibia; order Caudata; family Salamandridae; genus Lissotriton; species Lissotriton vulgaris. Next base: position 661,983,041 of record NC_141691.1, read on the forward strand.
AGGCCACCTTACTGCCCTTGCTCCGGCGCCCAGATCAGGAGATATCTGACCCCTACCTCTCATCCACTACATCACCGCTCCCCCCCAAGGTGAGCAGCGTAGCTGGTGGGAAGATCGTGTATGACAGTGTAGCTGCTGGGAGAGTAGCCCGTAGCGCACCTTGCTCCACCGGACATCAGCGTGTCCCCACCGCCCGGGGACTTTTAGGAGTGCTGTCGTTGGGCCTTTTCCGCACCCCCCTGGCCTGGTGTGACTTGGTGGGGGGCACCTCGACAACTATCTGTGCAGAGGTTCGCTATTACTGGGGCCTTAAAAGGATCTTGCACGCCCGCCTGAGCTTGGAGGTGTACGGTGTCTGTACCTTCTTCTAGGCTGCCTTTCCACCCAAGCTCTGAGGCAGGGAGGTACTTTACCCCTGCCTCACCGCCGCTATATCGCCGCCTTCCCCAGGAGGGCTGCGTAGTGAGACCTGTGCTGTGGCCCGCACCCCCAACAGTGACTGTGCATCTGCGTCGGCCCCAGGACAGCAAAAGGAGCTGAAGAGTGAGGTCTCAGGGGGGCCTTCCCTGTGGACGTGCGGGGGGTGCACCCGAGATCTGACTAGTGAGGGAGTTCAGGCGGACCCAGCGCAGAGGTGAGATCGGCTGTGCAGTCGGCCAGCATCTGGGATCCAACCCGCCGTACCCATACCTCAGCGCTTAGCAGTGGCACCTTCTCCTGGCAGCAGGTGGATTCATCCCATAGCATCCCCGGCCCCATAAGCTGGTGAACCCGCACATTGGAGGGCCCCCTAGGCGCCGCGGGAGACATCGGCCCACCCACATCATATTTGCCCTAGACACGATCTTTCTTACCTGCAGTTGGCCCTGGTTGGCAGCCTTCCCTATACTATTGCGTATGGTACCCTTCCAGAGGGAGACAAAAGAGCTGGACGCTAGTAGGCGCCTCCACGGGACAGGTGTACCCTCTCTCTAAGTCATGCCCCGCACCAAATCGGGGAAGGTCACCGTGCCGCCAGACCCCAAGGACCCAACGGTTATGGATTTGTGGGCAAAATCTACCCCGGCGCCTAGTCAGAAAACCATCACAATGGCAACCCCTCCAGAAAACGCTGAAACCAGCCCCATCATTCAAACCTTTATGACGAACTTCCTCCAGGAGATAAAATCCGAAACCAACTCACTCAAATCTGAGGTCAAAACTTTGCCTGAAGGATATCCGGCGAGACATAACCGAAATTGGCACCAGAGTGGACGACCTCGAGAGAACCCTTGACTTAAGAACGGAGGACCAGGAGGAGCTCTGGCGCCACGTGACAGCGCTTGAAGAACAGCATGTGGAACTCAAAATCAAGCAGGGGGACCTAGAAAATAGAAGCTGACGGAATAACCTCCGCATCAGAGGAGTTTCTCAGGCGCTGAGGGGCAGGACATCATGGCCTACACTACGGACCTCCTCCAGGTGTGATGATTATGCTTTGCCCCTACACTGGACAGAGCACACAGAGTCGCACCTTTACGCGGGAAGGCGAACCTGGTCCCTGACATCTTGACCCGGGCACGACTTCACAGAGAAAGAGGCGATCCTTCAAGCGCCTCAGAGAAGCAATGATCTAACCTATGAGGTAACAAACAATAGGGCAACCCAATATACCTCAAGGGACTGGGTATGATCAATATCATCTATGCATATGAACCTTAAGGGTTTATTTAACCTATCATTAAATTTTTTAAATAAGTCATAAAAATGAACAATGAATTATATCAACACAGGGACAAATTCATAAATGTTATATTTGTAAAATTTAAATCAAATTAACTACCTAGCAACACTGTCACTACTAAAATTCTTTTTACATTTCCATTAGCAGTGCGACACCTTCTTGCAACCAAAGCCGAGTCACAATTTACAGGTATTTGTCACGCAACACCGTTTCATAGTTATGACAATTATATACATGAAAAATGTCACGCAAAATCTGTGCTTGTCTCGGAGTGGGGGCTCGCAAAAGAGAGAAGCATTGGTTTCATATGGACAGAGCAGTGGTCTGCCGCCCACTCTGGCACCTGGCTTGGTTGCCAAGAGGAGCTCGCCATCGCAGTGCCTATATCGCTACTCCAAGAGGAGCTGTTTTAGAAATATGGGACAAAATAGCAGTGGCCCGGGGCCTTACCTACTTTCCCTCCACTAACACCCCCTTGGCCCGCAATCCGGGGTTTCCACCAGTCCTCCAGCCAACATCCTTTCCAGCTTGGACAACTGTAAAGTGCCATACAATTTCATATCTATTTGAGGGAGGGACCTTTAAATCCTTTGAGCAATGCAGGCAGGAATTTCACCTCCCCAGCACAGCACGTTTGGAATACTTTCAAATCCACCATTGGTTACACACTGCCTCATACATAGAGGGCGCCACCTGCCAACTTACCCCCTTTGAATCCTTAGTGTGCTCTTTTGATGGCTCCCGGGGCCTGATTTCCAGGACTTACAAAGTCCTTCAGCACTTACATGCGCTACCACCGTACACCTAACAACAGCGATGGCACACAGACTTTGAAGAAGAAATCCCCCCCTGCACACTGGGAACAACTTTGGAGGGACATCCCTACCACCGTTAAAAGCATCGCAAAACATGAGAGAGCTTACAAAATCATGACCCACTGGTACTGTACCCATCTCCGGTTGCAGAAGACGTTCCCCACTTCCACTCCCATGTGTTGGCGCTGCCAAGTCACCCCAGGATCCTTCATGCCCGCTTATAACGGTCTTTTGGAAGGAGGTGTTGAGCCATTTCAGGGAGGTAGTGGGATTTCCCATCCCGAGTACCCCAGGGGTAGTGATCCTCGGACTTCGGCCAAAGTCTCTTAAAGCGATGCCACACTTGGACTGGTGCTTGATCTTCCAAATGCTTAACACAGCGTAGCAGTTATAGTGTTACATTGGAAGAAGGCCTTGACCCCCCTCCTCAGTGTAGTTCACTCGTCTATGGTAGATAATGGCGATGGAACTCATTTCCCATCGCCTAGCCCACACCAACACTAAATTCAACCGTATTTGGCTACCCTTGGTATTGCATCTATCTAAACTGGAACATGCTTGATCTGTCCCTCCTCGCCTACGGGCCCTCCAGCTATTTGAGGATCCTCTGCTCCCAAGGGGGAATCCTATGAGGAAGCGATGGATAAAACTGGGTTAGGGTAGGCAGTCCTTATTTGGGGTGGTTGTGCCCGGGTCTCTGTTCAGGGGACCTTTCCCCCTCAGCCACAGTCTGTTAGCACGCACAGTGTATTGCGTCACCTCCTCTCCCCTCCTCCTCTTCTCTTCCCTTATCTCTTTCTTTCTAGCATTTCGCTCTGGCTTTTCTTCATTCTTCTCTTTCTCCACAGGCTAGCAGAATAGGGCGCTCCCCCTCTATCTTTTGTTGCAGGTTGCATGATGTACAGCTAGCGGCTGCCGGTTCTTGATGAGCTTGTTACTAGATTATGGCGATGCTCCTATGTTGTTTTAAATAGCATGTTGTACGCTAATGGAGCCGGTAGGGAATGTTCACAGACATGCCACACTTTGGTTATTCTTGTTATCTCTTTTCTTGTATTGGAGGGCCAAGTAGCGTGCTGCATATTACATACTTTAACAATGTCGACTAGGGCTGGGCGTAGTTTGCGTAGCGCCCCTAAGCACATTACGCAGAATTTCAGAAAAAATGTGTCCCCAGCCTGGCTGGGTTTGAAAGCAGGGACCGGCCCCGGGGCCTGGGTTTGGGAGCCCCCGTCCTACGGCCTGCCAAGAGTCCAGCTGCCCAGGACAAGGGTCCCTGGTGCAGAGCCCCAGAGACATGCAAGGCTCCAAGGGTCCCTGGCAGTCCTCCCCCAGGCAGCTGGACCGCAGGAGCGCTTGTGAGCCTCCCTATGCCGGAGGCCCAGCGTGGGGTTTCAGAGCCCCCTGAGCCCAGCAGCCCCAGAGTCCCACAGCCCCTGAGCCCCACAGCCCCCGAGCCCTGCAGCCCCCGAGCCCTGCAAGGGGTGGGCAGCTGGGAGTCCTTTGGGTTCCGGCTATCTGGTCTCACCTTTCCCCTCGGCCATCTGGTCGCACGCAATGCTTTCCAATGGGGCGACCAGATGGCCGGGCTTCCCTGGAAGTCCTGATGAGGGGCTATTCGCCTCCCTGATCCCAGCGAGGGCTCCAGGAGGTCCGGCGCCTCCGCGGCCTGGTCCCCTCCGCCACTCGGTGTGCACAGGTTCCCAGAAAGAGGGGTAGCCTTCCTCCGGATTACTAGGCGCAGGGTATGCCGGGACACCCCTCCCGGGCTGGCGGGTCTCTGCCGGTGACCAGATGAGCTATGCTGGGACAACACCTCTCCTCCGTCCGGGGGGCTCCGGCCCACGACGTGGCAAAGTGCCCGGGATGGGCTCCATGGGTCCCGGACAGTTCTCCCCCGGGCATCCGGGCCCGAAAGCTCCAGTGGTCAGAGCCCCCCTGAGACCTGCAGCCCCGGAGCCCTGCAGCCCCAGAGCCCTGCAGCCCCAGAGCCCTGCAGCCCCAGAGCCCTGCAGCCCCAGAGCCCTGCAGCCCCAGAGCCCTGCAGCCCCAGAGCCCTGCAGCCCCAGAGCCCTGCAGCTCCAGAGCCCTGCCGCCCCAGAGCCCTGCAAGGGCAGGCGAGAGCCATCCCATGAAGGCTCGGGCAAGCAGATTGTCGCTATTTCGGTCCCGGCCATCTGGTAGCACCTTCCCCCCTCGGCCATCTGGTCGCACGCAATGCTTTCCAATAGGGCAACCAGATGGCCGGGCTTCCCTGGAAGTCCCGATGAGGAGCCATTCGCCTCCCCAATCCAAGCCAGGGCTCCAGGAGGTCGGGCGCCTCTGCGCCCTGGGTCCTCTCCATCACTCGCTGCGCGCGGATTCCCAGAAAGAGGGTTAGCCTTCCTACGGATTACTAGGGGCAAGGTATGCTGGCACACCTCTGGCAGGTCTCTGTCGGTGACCATATAGGCTATGCTGGGACAACAACTCTCCTCCGTCCGGGGGGCTCCGGCCCACAGCGTGGCAAAGTGCCTAGGACGGACTCCATGGTTCCCGGGCGTCTGGGGCTCCCTCCTCCAGGCCAAAACGTGGCAAAGTGCCCGGGATTGGCTCCATGGGTACCGGGCAGTCCACCCCCGGCCATCCGGGGCTCCCTCCTCCAGGTCAACGGCGTGGCAAAGTGCCCGGGATTTGCTCCATGGGTACCGGGCAGTCCTCCCCCGGGCATCCGGGACACCCTCCTCCAGGCCAACGGCGTGGCAAAGTGCCCAGGACGGGCTCCATGGTTCCCGAGCATCTGGGGCTCCTTCCTCCAGGCCAACTGCGTGGCAAAGTGCCCGGGTCTGGCTCCATGGGTACCGGGCAGTCTACCCCCGGGCATCCGGGGCTCCTTCCTCCAGGTCAACGGCGTGGCAAAGTGCCCGGGTCTGGCTCCATGGGTACCGGGCAGTCCTCCCCCGGGCATCCGGGGAACCCTCCTCCAGGCCAACGGCGTGGCAAAGTGCCTGGATTGGGCTCCATGGGTCACGGGCAGTCCTCCTCCAGGAGTCCGGGGCTCCCTCCTCCAGGCCAACAGTGTGGCGAAGAGCCCGGGATGGGCTCCATGGGTCCACGGCAGTCCTCCCCCGGGCATCCGGGCCCGAGAGCTCTGGTGGTCCTCCACATGCCTGAGGCCCAGCCGGGTTCCCCGAGCACCCGATCCCTGCCCTGCATGGGCAGGCGGGAGCCCAACCGCGAAGGCTGGGGGTGGGCAGCTGGGAGTCCTTTCGGTCCCGGCCATCTGGTCGCACCTTTCCCCTCGGCCATCTGGTCGCACCTTTCCCCTCGGCCATCTGGTCGCACCTTTCCTCTCGGCCATCTGGTCGCACAGATCCCCTCGGCCATCTGGTCGCACAGATCCCCTCGGCCATCTGGTCGCACAGATCGCCTCGGCCATCTGGTCGCACAGATCCCCTCGGCCATGTGGTCGCACAGATCCCCTCAGCCATCTGGACGCACTGATCCCCTCGGCCATCTGGTCGCACCCAATGCTTTCCTATGGGGCGATCAGATGGCCGGACTTCCCTGAAAGTCCCGATGAGGTGCCATTTGCCTCCCCGATCTCAGCTAGGGCTCCAGGAGGTCGGGAACGTTTGCGCCTTGTGTCCCCTCTGTCACCTCGTGTGCACGGGTTACAAGAAAGGGGGGTAATTTTCCTCCAGATTACTAGGGAGAGGGTCAGTATGACCTCCGTGAGGTCCAGCGATTCTGAATCAGGGGATGGCAGAACCCGGGCCCGACCGCCGGGGCCCCAAGGGGCCCGGGTACGCACCTGCCTCTCAGACCCATCCCGATGGTCCTTTTTCTCTGAGTTTTTTTCCTCAGTCAGACCTCAGTAAGATCTGGCGATGCCGAGACCAGGGAAGGCGGCAGCTGGGCCCGCCTGCTGGGGCCCCCAGGGGTTCAGGTACGGTCCTGCCTCTCAGCCAGTTGCCGATGGTCCTTTTTCCCCGAGTTTGCTCCGCGAGGTCCGGCGAGGCCGAGACGGGGAAAGGCGGCACCCGGGCCCGCCCGCCGGGGGCCCGCGGGGGCCTGAGTACGCACCTGCCTCTCAGCCCCTTCCCAATGGTTCTATTTTATCGGAGTTTGCTCAAGCAGACCTCCGTGAAGTCCAGCGATGCCGAGATGAGGGAAGGCAGCACCCAAGCCCGGGTACACACCTGCCTCTGGGTCCCTTCCCGATGATCCTTTTTCTCTGAGTCTGCTTGCCCCGTGAGCAGGCAGGCTGGGATGCTAAGCCAGCATACTCCCTGCGCAGGGGAGGATGCCCCGGCTGTACTCTGATCGATTGGTCACTCTCGGGCCGTTTAGGGATGGACAGCTTGGCCAACCTCGACTGTTTCAAGAAAAGACCTTCCATCCCACATGGACCATCCGACTCGAGGGCCAGCCGCCTGGCGGGAGGCCCTTTAAACCCAGCAGAGCAAAGGCAGAGTGGCCCCGGCAGCTTGTGCCCCCCAGTGGTCTGACCCGAGCTGAAGGGGTTGGGTGGCGCCAGGCCCTTGTATGCTGTTGACCAGCAGGTCAGTAGGCCTTGCGCGCCACACCGTGGCCCCTCATTGCCCAGCACATTTCCACAGCAGCTCAGAACAACCGTTCTGAGCGGTGCTGCCGCCGCCAGGCTCCAAACCCCTGCGTCTTGCTCAGGCTGCGCCTCAGCCCGAGGGAGACGGCTGGGCCTGCCGGTGCACGTGCGACCGCACCGCTCCATACCCCTCCAGCGAGCCCACCCACCCAGGCGGGTGGGCTCCTTCCCCTGGCAGGATCCAGAGAGATGGAGGGGTGCACAAAGGTTGCCGCTCGGGGAGATGGGCACACGACTCCCACCCTGTCATCAGGTGCGGCTACCTGGTTGATCCTGCCAGTAGTATATGCTTGTCTCAAAGATTAAGCCATGAACGTGTAAGTACACACGGCCGGTACAGTGAAACTGTGAATGGCTCATTAAATCAGTTATGGTTCCTTTGATCTCTCCATCTGTTACTTAGATAACTGTGGTAATTCTAGAGCTAATACATGCCGATGAGCGCTGACCTCCTGGGATGCATGCATTTATCAGACCAAAAACCAATCCAGGCTCGCCCGGCGGTTTTGGTGACACTAGATAACCTCGGGCCGATCGCACGTCCCCGTAACGGCGACAATACATTGGGATGTCTACCCTATCAACTTTCAATGGTACTTTCTGTGCCTACCATGACGGGTAACGGGGAATCAGGGTTCAATTCTGGAGAGAGAGCCTGAGAAACAGCTACCACATCCAAGGAAGGCAGCAGGCGCGCAAATTACCCACTCCCGACTCGGGGAGGTAGTGACGAAAAATAACAATACAGGACTCTTTTGAGGCCCTGTAATTGGAATGAGTACACTTTAAATCCTTTAACGAGGATCCATTGTAGGGCAAGTCTGGTGCCAGCAGCCGCTGTAATTCCAGCTCCAATAGCGTATATTAAAGTTGCTACAGTTAAAAAGCTCGTAGTTGGATCTTGGGATCGAGCTGGCCCAGCCATGTCCCAGCCATGCTTCTCGGCGCCCCCTTGATGCTCTTGACTGAGTGTCCTGGGGGTCCGAAGCGTTTACTTTGAAACAATTTGAGTGTTCAAAGCAGGCAGGTCACCTGAATACTTCAGCTAGGAATAATGGAATAGGACCCCGGTTCTATTTTGTTGGTTTTCGGAACTGGGGTCATGATTAAGAGAAACGGCCGGGGGCATCCGCTAGAGGTGCAATTTTTGGAACAGCGCAAGACGAACCAAAGCGAAAGCATTTCCCAAGAATGTTTTCATTAATCAAGAATGAAAGTCGGAGGTTCGAAGACGATCAGATACCGTTGTAGTTCCAACCATAAACAATGCCGACTAGCGATCCGGCTGCATTATTGCCATGACCTGCTGAGCAGCTTCCGGGAAACCAAAGTCTTTGGGTTCTGTGGGAGTATGGTTGCAAAGCTGAAACTTAAAAGGAATTGACGGAAGGGCACCACCAGGAGGGGAGCCTGCGGCTTAATTTGACTCAACACGGGAAACCTCACCCGACCCGGACACGGAAAGGATTGACAGATTGATAGCTCTTTCTCAATTCTGTGGGTGGTGGTGCATGGCTGTTCTTAGTTGGTGGAGCGATTTGTCGGGTTAATTCCGATAACGAATGAGACTCCTCCATGCTAACTAGTTACGCGACCCTCAGCGGTCAGCGTCCAACTTCTTAGAGGGACAAGTGGCATTCAGCCACACAAGATCGAGCAATAACAGGTCTGTGATGCCCTTAGATGTCCGGGGCTGCACACGCCCTACACTGAACGGATCAGCGTGTGTCTACCCTTCGCCGACAGGTGAGGGTAACCCGCTGAACCCCGTTCATGATAGGGATTGGGGATTGCAATTATTTCCCATGAACGAGGAATTCCCAGTAAGTGCAGGTCATAAGCTCGCGTTGATTAAGTCCCTGCCCTTTGTACACACCGCCCGTCGCTACTACCGATTGGATGGTTTAGTGAGGTCCTCGGATCGGCGGAGCGCTGAGAAGACGATCAAACTTGACTATCTAGAGGAAGTAGAAGTCGTAACAAGGTTTCCGTAGATGAACCTGCGGAAGGATCATTAACAGCGGAGCGGCCCGAGCAACCAACGACACCAGCCCGAATCCCTCGGCCGCCTCCTGCGAGCACGCACCCTAGGCACAGGGCCCGGCCGTGCCCTGGCGCGCCCCGGCCGGCGGAGCAGTCCGCGGCCGCATGGGGCACTTGGGTTTAGGACCAGGACTTCGGCGGGCCTCTCCCCCCTGGGGAGGGCCCGACTGACACGTGAGGGACTGGGCGTGGGGGGCGTCCCACGTCCCCTGTCTCTCTCCGAGACGGAACCCAAGTTCACCCGGCACAGACCCCCACCGCGGTGGGGGGTTAACCGAATGTCAGTGCATCCCTGGGCTGGTACCACCCCTTCCTCAAAAGGCCCTGGCGCCGGCTGGGTACTCCTGAACCCGCGCCCCGGCCCGACTGGGGTCCGTGGGACCAAGGAGCGGCCCTTCTCGGGCAACTGAGGAGCGGCCCTTCCAGGGCGGCCTGGAAGAGAAGGGACCGAGGGCCTGCAAGGGGACTCCGGCTCCTCTCGGTGGGAGGTGTGCGGGATGGGGACCACCTATCTCTTCCCTTCTGGCGCCTCCGACCCGGGCAGAGGGTGGGGTGGGCCGATCGCCAGCCTGCAGGTACGGCTCGGGCTGCCAGGCGACGGACGGCTGACGTGCAGGTGGAGCGACCCTCCCTCGTTGCCAGGTACCCGGTTCGACCTGGTCCTCTGCGGCCGGGCCGACGGGTTTGAAGACTCGTGCGGTCCCTCCCGGTTACCCCGGGAGGGACCGGCAGCTGGGGGGCTGCCTGCTCCCGTCGCACAGGGAGCCCCCTTCCTCGCCTGTGGGTGGGGGTGACTCCCACGCCTGGCAATGTTTTTTCTCCCAACGGTGCAGTCTGACTCCCAGAGGGGAAGCCTTGAACGGGGCGCCCGGGCCGACTCGCCACGCAGGCAGCAGACGGACAGTGTCGCCGTCTTCCCGCCTCTCCTGCACCCGCAGGTAGGCGAACGATTTCGAAAAGTTGCCTGTGACTCTTGGCGGTGGATCACTTGGCTCACACGTCGATGAAGAACGCAGCTAGCTGCGAGAATTAGTGTGAATTGCAGGACACATTGATCATCGACACTTCGAACGCACCTTGTGTCCCCGGGTTCCTCCCGGGGCTACGCCTGTCTGAGGGTCGCTCGATCGTCAATCGCCCCGGGGCGTCCCTGGGACGCGGCTGGGGCCGTCGCAGGGTTAGCTCTGCTTCTCCTTCGTCCCCCCACAGGGTCAGACCCGCCGATCGCCCATGGCAGTGTCCCTCGCCGGGTCCTGCAGCGGAGGTACGCCTGGCTGTGTGCCACGCGTGGCTGACTGTGGTGCCCCACCGGCTGCCTGAGCGCACGCACCTCGGGTGCCCACCTCCACGGCCGGCTTCCCGGGGAGGGCGAAACCCCTCAAAATACGATCCGGGGAAAGAGGGCGTGCGCTGCAG